>NC_132940.1:20179500-20493750 GCF_034638445.1 Ciconia boyciana | reverse complement strand
CAGTGTTAAAAATTAAAAAATAACGTTAATTGCCAGAGTTTCCACCTTAGACAGTATCACTATTTACATTTTGGGGATAGTATTTCAGGAGAAACCAGACTAAAGAAAAGACCTGAACTAAGCGAAAGTTACCATATTGCTAGGATCTATGTCATCTTTCACTTGAGATGCACCCGACTTCACCGGACATGCTACAAATTCATATGCTCTTTCCTGATGAGCAGGAACATCATCTGTGTTCTCAGTTCTATGATCAGGAGTCTTCATGTGCATTGGACAACCTGAAATACAGGAAGAAAATAGTATATATTTTTGCTACAAAATGATGACCCTAAGACATGGCAGGAAATGGGAAACAGTTCATTGAATGAACAGTTCACGTAAATACAAGCCGGTATTTTGCTTTTTCTTCTGAGCTTTGCAACAGTTTTAACTATTCTCTTTCCTGCCTATTTTAGGACCCAGCACCATGGTAAGATCTAAATTTTTATGTAGTCGTTGAATGCGCTTTCCCCACCCCACGCTGGCCCCTATACTGAGCTGTCTGTAGCTAAGATTTCCACAGCGATGTTAATCCAACACGTGTTGACTGTGTCAACGGCAGAGCTGATGTCCTCCTTCTCCAGACATTCATCTTATCTCACCCTTCTGCTGCCTTTTTCCAGATGTGTTCTCTAGTGACAACCACCAGTTACCATCTTCAGAGGGGCCCCTGCACCTCCCTGACCCTTTGTGGGTGTATGACCTGATGGGAATAGATCTGCAGGACCCCTGTGAAACATGACAATCGTGAGCGATCCACAGGTTCTACAGCAAGCACCTACTGTCTCTACAAACAAAGCAGCTTGCATGCTGTTCTGGTGAACATCTAACTCCTTGTCATGAAAAGTTACTTGAGAGCTATTTTTGCTAAAGAAAAAAATCAAGTTTTTATTTGTAGATTATTTTTTTTTCCCAAATATTTTTCAATCGGTTTTCCATGTAAAGAGTTTATTTCATTTAAGTTTCAAGAACAGTTACCGCTCATTTTTTCCTGATGCATAGGACATTCTGAAGGTTGAGACGCCGTCTGATGTTGCTTGGATGCATAAGGTGACTGACCTGCAGCAGCCGGGGAGGATGCAGACAAACCCATGGCTTCCACACACCGGGTCTTTTTAGATCAAGTTTCTAAAGAGAAAAAATCCGCAATACAAAACTACACTGGTTATTTATTAAGGTGAATGCAAGTACAGATATGTTGTCGCATCACAAATTTAAAAATTAAATTAAAAATGGGTTTAAGTAAGAAACATCCAGCCTAAATAAAAATCCACAACATCTACCAGGACTGACGGCGAACGAGCTCGCGTGGGACAAGGGGTGCGCGGGCTCCCTACAGGTAACGTCCGCACCTCGGCCGCCCGCCCCCGCCCAGCCGCCGCTCAGCCCGTCTCCTCACGCCCACTGGCGGCGGGGCGAGGCCGCGCGGCGGGGGAGCTCTGCCCGCACCCCGAAACGCGCCGCAGCCCCGTCAGGCCCCGCACAGGGCGGCAACACCCCCCCCACCCACAGGAAAGGCCTCACGTAACGCCGCGCGCGAAGCCGCCGCACCGTCACACGCACCGTGACCGACCCCGCAGCCGGCAGCCGCGGGCAAGGTCAGGCCCGCCCCCTGTGGCCAGCCGGCCCGGCTCGGCCCGGCCCAGCGGCGTGTGCGCCCTCCCTCCGCACCCGCCTCCTACCGCCGCCGCGGCGCGTCCCCAAGAGGAGCCGCCGCCGCGCCGCCGCCGCCTCCTCCTTCTCCTTCCCCTTCCCCTCCTCCTCCTCACCTCAGCCCGGCCCGCGCCCCCGCGGCCGGCCCCGCGCCCAGCACGACGCCACGCGCCCCGCCTCGCGAGAACGCGGCGCCGCTGGCCCGCTCCGCGCCTGCGCCCACCGCCGCCGGGAGGGGCGGGGACAGGGCTGCGGCAGCCCGGCCTCCGCGGCGCCGCCCCGCCGGGCCTCGCCCCGGGCTGCGGGCGGGCAGGTCGCGGTGGGGGCGGCGCCGGCGCTGTCGGAGGGCGGGGAAGGCAGGGCGAGGCCGCGGGCCCGCGCCGCTCCGCCAGGAGGGCGCACCGGCGGCTGCTCCCGGCCCCGCGGCCGCGGCGGGGCGTGGTGGCGGCTGCAGGGGGCGGCGTTCAGCGGCCCGGCGGCAAAGGAGGGCTGCTGGGAGCGCCGCGCTGTCCCCGCCAAGGGCAGGGCGCTGCCGGGCTGCGGCTGCAGGGGGATACACCGTTCTCTGCACGCGGTTAATGAATCCCAAAACCGGGAACGGACAGGCGGCGCCCGAGGGCTGCTGGGTTTTATTTATGGCACATGTAAGAGAACAAAAGTCGCTTCAAAATTTGCCAACAGGGAGTTTTATGTCCTGAGGCTCGCGTTTAATCGCGTACAGCCGTGTTAGCATGAGCTACGTGCGATCTTGAGTCATGTTGTGGTTTTTTCTGCGAAATCCTTATCCCTTACAACTGCAAATAAAAGCTGCCCAGTGCCAACAGGAAAGCCTCCCACCAAGCCCCCACTGTCCTTCCTCAAGCAGCTGGAAATCTGACCTACATCGCATCTGACCCCAAGTAACGTTTCCAGACATTCCCAGTCACTTCCAAACAGACCGACGAGCTAATGAGTAGTCTCCTACACTAACAGTGTAAAATTGGTACCCTAAGAATATCACTTACAAATGGAACTAAATTCCCCTTAAAGGATGAGAGGGAAAAAGTAAAAACCACTGGAATGCTTTGTGGTTTCTTCTAGTAACTTAATCATTGCATAATACAAAAGAAAACTCAAAGAAACACAAGCGATTCCTGTGTTTGGAAGTCAATGGTTAAGATATAAAACAGCAGTAACTTCCTCCGAGGATGCTCAGAGAAACCTCTGAGTTTTACCACACAGTTCATGGTTCTTAGGCATACGTTCACTGTACATATAGAGTCTAGGAATTGCCATATTAAGGAACTTAATTGCCCCTCTTAGTATTCAGTAGTATTCAGTATCCCCTTAGTAAGGGACTGTGTAGTGCATCACATTTGTAATACGCTGACAACAGTAGCTCTTTATCCCTAGAGCCTTCAGACAACTGTCCAGTTTATGTCCTGAAACATGTGGTATTACAATACAGTGCAATATAATCATACTATCCAGTATAAGTTTTTCCTCAATACACAACAAAATTTATACTTTAAGTTACATTCCTGGCCCCAGTGATGTCCTACATAGAATTTCACCCTTTAGAAGTCCAGGCACCTGAACAACAGTGTGGCTCAGACCTCATACTCCCTCCCCACATTTTTTTTAAATCAAAAAAGATACAGCACGAAATTTCAAGATACCATATAAGCCAGTTGTTTCTGAACTGAACCCAAAGAAAAGTGTTCTTTCATGATGCATTCATTACAGGTACGTAACCTATTACCATATTAAGAAAGAAAAAGTCACAAAATAAGAAACTGTGTTCCTTTCCTTTATTATGAAGTACCGATACCTTGCATACAACATGCAATTTATTGCTCATTGACATTATTGCATATATCAAAGGGGAAAAAAAAAAAAATCAGCCAATATAATTTTGTGCACGCTCCTAAACTGTTCAAACAAAATACAGAAATGCTTTACAATATCACTGAAATGCAAACAAATAATTCAGAGATTTTTTAATAACAAAAAGTAAAATTAAACCCATAATACTTAATCATTCGCCTCACTACGACTGATTACTTTTATCACCGATCTGCAGAATTGTTATATTGCATTTTTAAGTTCTTGTGCCGTGATAAGGATTGCTGCAACAATCAGGCCACATTACTATTTGAATTTAATAATGTGATCCTGACATTTTGTGACAGTATTAGTACTTACTGCAAACCAGATTGTCAAGATTTACCAGAAATCAGTCTAGCAGAATTTACAGTCTTCGTCCTTGCTCTGCACATGAGTTAGATATATTTATCAAGTTTCTTTTTAGACAGAAGATTTACATAAACATTTTGGAATTACAGGCTCCATTTAGGCTCCATTACTTATGCCTAACTTGTAACTCATTTGTTCCCAACAGTTTTTGTAATTTGGTTTTATATCGGGTTAGCTGTGCTTACGTGTTAAATTGTTCTACATGTATAGGTATCTGTAAATACTAAACAAAACACTGGTATATGCATGCTAGAAAAAAATCCAGGATATTTGGATGTGTGCATATTAAGTGTGCAAATTATATAGCCGAGCTCATGATTAGCCCTTTTCCTCCTTTCCCCCTATCATAGGATGGATTTATCTTGTGAAACTGGAATAGGGTTACAATAAATAAAACCAATATATCCCACATTGCATTCAAAATGTTATGTTCTGTATTACAGCTCAGTATTAATATTTAAATGTTGCTTTCAAACCTAGCAAATGTTTAAAAATACAGAAATTTAAAAACTTAGAAGACAATTTACATGCAACATGTTCCACTTGGGTGCAGATTCTCATATACTTAAATATTTATAGGCTCGTAAAAGCATGTCCTGTCCACAAGACAAGTACAATGTTTGACATCCCACGCATAGATTACAAATAAAGATACATTACAGAATATTTTATTTGCTTTTATATTTCCAATTTCAATAAGTAGGAAGTTATAAATAGCACACTGAATCATATGGTTGATACCAAGCCATGCTGTACTCTTCATAATTCACTCTCTTCAAGACATTTCCTTTACATTACAGCTAGATTAAAAATTTATATACATCATTATAATCAGATGCCCTCTCAGTGCAGGATATCACACAATGAAACTGGTCTCAGAAGAAATTTCGCCAAAATATTTCTTATACCAAACGATACAATTTATTCTTCATAGCTACCTTCCATTCTTTACTGAGCTATAAAGTGCTTGGTTATTATAAATAGAGCAAGAATGTCAAAGGAGGTAGCTAGTAGAGATTTGTAATGGATAAGAAACCTTACCAAGTGTTACCACCTAAAAAGTATGATTTGATGCTTAATCCCAGATCTCTAAACATCCCAAGCAGCACATCTTTCATCTTCTCTACCATAAAAAGAACTTTTAAGTTGCTTTAGAAAATCCTAAGACCTTCACCTGTCCAACAAAGAGATTTTACCCTGGTTTGGATGAATGTTAAAGTTCACAAATATTGATCACTATTTCCATTTGACTGCTGTCAGGATCTCAGCAATGAAGTACCGTTCTTTTTCCAGCTGTCAAATATATTCCATAGATAGAGACACTCCACCAGGAACAACTCCTTCCTCATAGCCAGATAATGATGTTGTACAGTAGGCTATTAAAAATATGCAAGAGGGCTGCCCATACTTTTCAAAGTCTTCTACACTTGCATTTTTTCATCTGAAAATTCTAGTCCTTTTCTATTTGCTTTATTGATGGCTTTCACCAGCAGCCAACACTGCACCAGATCCTAAGCTGCAGTAATTGTCAAGCAGCCTTTTATTTTCTTCTGAATGGCTCAGCAGAAGCATCACAAAACAATTTTACAAACTTCTCTACTAAATGATCTTTTACGGGAAGCTTGTATGTACATACACTTAAACACACACAAGTCCATGAGAAAGTCCTCTTCATACAGCAATCAACAACTGATAACCCATTTTATACAGCTTGAAAATTTTAAAGAATAAAGTTTCTTTTCCCACTGTGAACAGAGATACAGAAATACCTAAACCTTTCTGCTACGTATCAGTCTGCTGCTGTCCCAACCACAGCAGTAGGAAGACATCTGGATCTCTATATTTGTGTTCTCAAAGTCTCCTCCAGCTCTCCTCTTTAAACCTGCTTGAATGCATTTGCTCACTTGTGCAAGCTTTTACTCTTAGGTTAACATTGGTTCTGCAGTATGAGTAATCTTCCCCCATAATTTTCTAAGTAAAGACGGAAGTAATTCTTTTCCAGACACTGTAATTAATTTCATTTTTAATAAATTTTAATACAAAATTTGGAATTGTTAAAAATTTATATATGTCAGCTCCTCTCATTTTCCTGTGCATAGGATATTTTTCATTATTCAAGAGGTTTTATTTTTTAAGCAATTAAGTTATTAAATTATTGACCTCACTCGAGATAGCATGTATTTATAGAGGTAGAGTAGGCTTCAGAGATGTAATTCTTACCACTGAAGAATGCACACAGATAACCCATAAAGCATCTCTGTAGTGTAAGGCTCTCAACTTCATTGAAATCCACTGCAACGCTCACTGAGAAAATGAGTATTTGAAGTGCATTTCCTCTCTACAAGTACTGTATCCACAAATCAATTATAAAAGGAAAACTTGACCTACCATTCCCCTGTAGTAGTTCTGAAAGTAGTATTTACTCATCTTTTGATGAAGAAGTAAAGCCATTAAAAAAAAAAAGGGAAACTTGCATTCCTACATACAGCCTTACCAGTACAAATAGACTCTCCCATGATCATCATGCTAATTTTATGTCACCTGATACTGAAGAATGTAAAAGAAAAGACAAACAAGATATCTGAGCATTTTTTACAAGATTAACTCCTTCCATTCGATACGTCCATGGCAAAGACACCTGGTGACATACCAAGAGTCTGCTTTTACACTAGACAATGCATGTGTTAAAAATAGAAGTTTTAAGCCACTGATAAGATAATATTACATTCTAAAGGTAGCATTTATTACAATGCTACTTATCATGCATTTACTTTTTTGCATAAAAAAGACACAAGGTTGCAACATTAAATTTCAGCAATATTTCACCACAGTTTTGAAATTAATAAAGTGCAATTGAAAAATGGGTGCTGCAGCTATCTAATTCGCTGTATTATAAGCTTTTAATGGCAGGTTAAAAGTGCCCTATACTAATGTATTCACTACATCACAACTTTGCAGATTGTTTACTATAGTCCTTGCCGAATATGTGTTAATAATTTTTTTCATGAGAAAGGTGTCTTCTGACACATAGTAGATGCATCAGGACATAACTGTAATACATTAAATTAAAAAATTATAAAATTGAAACCTAATGCATTGCAAAATATTGTTTTAATTACACTAATTTTGTACAGCAATCCAAAATATTACATATTTTAAAATAATTATACCACTGACCTTCCATTCTGGATTGTTGCCCAATGTGTATTATGCAGGGTTTGGTTTGGTTTTTTTTTTTCAATCTAGTTTTAACTTAATTTTATTATAGCTTGACTTTCTTTCCCCTTCCCCCCCTATCAGACACAAGTCTATCTAGAAGTGAAGGAAATGGACCATTTTAATTAATGTTCTCCATTGAAAACAGAAAACTTAAAATACTGAAATGTTAAAGATTAATGCTAAGAAAGGATGAATTTCAGAAAGTTTTCATGAGTTATCACCTTAAGAGTTGCACCAAATCATCTTCCTTACCGGTTCTTTTTCATCCTACTTCCCAAATAACAAAAGCAGACTTCTACTTTCAAACATATTCTCCAAAATGTTTGAATTTACAAATTTAAAATTTATTTTAGAAAGGAACAAGCTATTACAAAATGAATCCCTGATCTAGTGACTTAAAAACCACAAGAAAAAAGTATTTCAATTACACCTTTAAACCATAAAGGTGATATAAACATAGAGCCTTTGTACATAGCCTGGACATTGCATTAGATACACTGAAACCACTATTTTAAAAGATAGCAGGTTCTGCAAATTAGTATAAAAGGGAGTCTGTTTCTTTCAGCAAAGCAGGTTGCAGGATCAACTCACAAAGACTAGGGATTTACTGGTAAACAAATAAGGTACTGCTCTCACTCAAATCACACAGCTAAACAGATTAATTGCTAACTTTCCCAAGGCATAAACAGATCTTTTGTCTGCAGGCTTGTGAAGTATTAAAAAGCACAGAATCTAAAAAAACCCAGAAGTCTTAACAATCCTTGATACCCCCCTTAACAAGGCAGGATCGTGGGAAAACGCCTGCCCCATTAAACAGTGGAACTAGGATTATAAAAGTGCGTATTATGCTAGCCCAAACAATACTCCCTGACATAATTTTAACTGGGGGACTAAACTCATCGCAGCCACCTTGGGTGGTAAGGCATTTCAGCCTACGCAGTCCTCTTGGGGTCTTACAGACATCTGATTCCTGGAAGACGGGAACGCTGCGTCCCTCACCGGAGAGCACAGTATCGGGGCACTCACACCTCTGACTACAGAGGGGAAAGTTCATGTCACCCAGCTTCATTAGAGGGAACAGGACAAGAGGAAAACTAATTATCCTACACAGGGTAAATATTTTATATTTTTGTTTAAAAATAAATTGCTTAAACAGTCTGCTACAATAATTGGGATGTGCACTAAAGTACTCAGTGAAAATGGATACTTTCAGCACACCTTACCAGAAGGTATAACTAATAACATGTAAAAAAAAAAAAAAAACCAACCAACCAAACACCAACGAAAAAAACCCAGAAGTTAATCAGTCCCAATTCAGATATGGTTTAAAGTAAGCAACACAAAACCAAACTACACACAAATACAGCTCTCAAAATCATTTAAAAATAAAACAAAACCCAGAATTTCCTCAAATTGTATTATAAATTAGATTCTAGACTATTCCTAGATGGTAAGATTTCTCTCTGATGGCCTCCGAACCTTTAAGTTTGCAGAAGAAGGAACAGAGTACCTATTGACAAATACCTGCTTTAAAAAAAATAAAATGCTGTGCCTATAGAAGTAAACTGTCATTCTACAGAATTACTGTACAACTTTACAGAAGTTTGTCACAGTTAATTCAATAATGTTTTTAGTCAACCCCTCGGATTTCTGATGTGATTAACACGGAAAATGTGACCAAAAACCTCAACACTTCCTATCAAATGGGTCATTTCTGCGATAAAAGAAAAAAAGTATTACTGTAAGTTACACATCAAATATACAGAAGAATTTTATCTCTTTACAATTAAACTTCGCATCCAAATAGCCAATGGTTAAAAAAAACTCTGAGAAGAGCTGCAGCACTTCTCAAAGGTAGTAGCAGCAAAGGGAAAAGCACTCCAGTAAGAATTATGCTGTTTCCACACATACTAACTTATGAAAAAAATTCCATGGGCAATTTAGAAGATGCATGTAATCTAACACAGCAAAAGTTAATCTTTCCCATCAAAATCAGAGAATTTTAACAATTTTTAAGATATTCTGTAGTCTTATAATACAGCATCTTAGGTAAAACTATTTCATAAATTTCCCAAAATGGTTTGCATTCATATAAGGCGGAACAAAACGCAGTAAAAGACTTCACAGAATCAAAGCTAAATTTTTAGCTTTTCTTGCAAAAATTAAAAAGTTGTCAAGAATGAAATCTTGATTGCTATTCCTAGAAGAAAACATAGAAATGTGCCAGGAAAAATGCACCATATCAGGAGTTTAGGGATTTTTTTTGTTTTCTAAAAAAAGAGAGATGTCAGTATTCACTGGATTTATAAAACACATTAATCTGAGAAACCTGAGTGAAACACTTCAAACACACTGGTGGACAACAAGCAAGTAATCGGTCTGCTCCGTTCTCATTTCAGTAGCTTGTAACTGCTTAGAACAGACACATGGAACTCATTTGTGTGAGCTTTTGCTTTTATTCCTCACCGGACAGGATCCGTAAAGTGGGGCCCTGGGTGTGCAGGCAGTGTGGCTAGGGAAAGAGTAAGGTCAGTACAGAGGTAATACCTTGTTTCCTTAAGAGGAGCATTCCATGGCAGAAATGTGCACTGTTTCAGTGAACCCAAATTATTTTCATAGCAGAAATTTCATTTTATGCCTATGATTTCTAGTCAGATTTTCCATTTCTGTGAGTTTTGGCTTCCTCCTGTCCAATAAGACAAATGACTTTGTAGCATCCTTTTGCAATTTTGACCATCCACATCACGTTCATAACATCCAAGACAACACTTGAGATAATCCAGGCACTCTGTGCTGCAAAGCCTAATCTCTGGAAAGCCTCTGTTCCAAATGAAGAAATTACATGGCTGTAATATATAGGCATGACGGCAATCCTCACCACGAAGAACACAACTGTCATCAGCACACCATTGATGATGTTGGCCTTTGAAGATTTGGGATATCCCAGTACTTCAAAAAACCACCTGCAAAAGAAGTGTTCACAGATACCAGACAGACTTGAAGCCATCTCATTAAAAAAGGATTTTATTTTTTTTTAATTAATAATTTAATTTATTAATTGCTTCTACCCTTCTCATTTCTAAATTATAGCACTGTGTCTTGGCTTAGTTGCAAATTCTTCTGCATAGCTGCATTTTTTTTCCCCACTTAAGCAGTGTGTGATATCCAGTACACTGCAGAATAACATGTAGAAAATCCTGATTTGAATTGTAAACCAATTGACAACCAGTGTGCATTTCAGTGGCTATTGTGTAATACACTACAATTCAAATTCTCTTTTCAAATGATAAATAGAAATTTATTACTTGTTACTATAGTTTGCACCAATGGGCAACTAAAATTCTATTTGTATCCCTGAAAGCAATTCTAGTATTGTATTTGGATACAGTAATCTAGACAGAGCTCTAATTTCCAGTTTCTGATTTGGGATTTTCTGACCACTTCTGTTCAGCCCAAAACCAGAACTTCAGAACCAGACATTGTAAATGGCACTGGGTCATGTCACAGCTATGTGACATGCAATGAAAAAGATAAATTTAAAAACCCCCTCTCCCACTACTACTACTGGGTCATAAGTGATCTTTAAAAAGAAAAATTCTTGCATATTAATTCCTTAGTAGACAAGCATAACTTATCTATTGCCTAGCACACAGAACCTGCAGGTTGAATTCCTAGAAAAAGGAACAAACTCCTCTATTTCTTTATCATTGACACTTAAACCAGAATAAACGCAAGGAAAAATTGTGCAACAATGGCAGGTTAAAGACAGGACTGGAGGAAAATTACTTAAGTCACTGTCTTCATGATGGGGGATGGGGAGGGAAGTGGAATAATCAGTTTATTTTCAAGAAGATATGAGAGTAAAACTATTTAACAAAGTAACAGTTCTAAAACTGTTTTTTAAAGTCATTTTTAAATTTAATTACCCACAGATTACAACCTAGGTGATTACACACATACGAAAAAGATTTGCCGGACATCTAGCTCTAACAGAAATACTCCAGGAATTCATTAAGAGTGCAACTGAGACAATTAAAACCTAGGCACTCCAGGTGGCAGTCCAGCCTGGAAGTAAGATACCTCACCACAGAAACACTGGGATGATGAAGAGAGAGCCCTGATATATTTGGCCAGACTAACAATCAGAGCCTGTACTTTCGCTGATATATACAATGAAGATTCCAAAAGTAATATAAAAAAAAGGTTTTAAAATACA
Organism: Ciconia boyciana; assembly: GCF_034638445.1. NCBI lineage: Eukaryota > Metazoa > Chordata > Aves > Ciconiiformes > Ciconiidae > Ciconia > Ciconia boyciana. The sequence continues at coordinate 20,482,385 of NC_132940.1, read as the reverse complement.
CTGAGATGTGCCAATATAGGTAAGTGTTAGAAAAAAGGGTAATCGGACAGCTGCCTAACAACTTCCCTCTCCCAGCAAATTAAAAAAAATAAAAGTCAGTAAATCATAGTTATTATTACAACTTTACCCACCACAGTTCATAATTAATTACATAAATGCTGATACTAACATTAAAAGATCTAAATGCTTGGCATGGAGACAACCTCCAATTAGATATCCCTAACAACACAGGTAAGAAATACAAAGAAAATACTACAGTTCTGAGATTAGAATATCATTTTATATTTTAATAATAGCTCTTTTGCTAATACTAAGAATGCAAACAAGAAACATAATGTAAGTCATTATCATTATCCACTACTTACTGTCTTAAGGGTCTGGTTCTCCTCAAATTTAATGAAAAAAAAAAACAACAAACCAAAACAAACCACATTCATGCACTAATGAGATGACATCCCATAGTGCAAAGGACTTTATTATCTCCTACAGAGATTTCAGTTTTTCTGAGAAAGCAGTAAATGTGGGTATTCAAAGACACATGATCTCACTGTATGCATTTTAAAAGTATAACATATATTACTTTTAATAGCCAGATGTATCACAATACTTCCTAACACTACAGTCTGAAAGGTAAGCATCAGTATAGGTACCACTTAAACCCAGGGTGAATTCGTATCTTGGTAGAAGTCAGTTGGAAGAACAGACGTTCACTAGGGCATGAATTTCAATATAGAAACCTAGAATATAATACCACCTTTTTTCATTTTCTTACTCTCCTCTTCCTTGTATTAATAAAATAAGTTTAAAGAAGTGTTTATTTACTCCTCAGTTTCTCTGTGCACAGAGAGCACAGACTACATTAGACTATAATCTCCTACTCAGCTGCGCTTGGGCAAATGAAAGCAACCTCTGGAGAGCTCCATTATCCCACCCTGCCCTCCTGTAAGCTGAATTTGCCAAGCTAATGTTCAAAAGGGATCTCAGCACAATCTTTTTTATTCTTAGAGATCTGAGGAATGCTACAGTCTCATAAAATACTTCAGCGTTTACAGTCACAATGCAGTAATGGGTAACACTCAGATATCCTGTTTGCTGGAAGATTACAGTTCCTATTTGCCTTACAAACCTTACCCTTTCTCTACCAGACACCTGGAAAAGAAAACAGATGCCACACATGTAGGATCAGTAAAGTAGAAACACACCCCAAAAAGTATAGGTGAGGAATAGGCATCTGATAGATGCCTATTCAGAAAGATCTGATCCTACATTGCAAAAAAATGGAGGAAGAGGAGAGGACTGCAGCACTGCCCTATACCAAAGCCCCTCTCCTGAGGTGAAGTCTTCCTGGGGCAAATCCCTGTCCCCAGCTGGGTCATGGTAGCTACGGAGTAAGGAGAGAAGCCACCCTCCCCAGAGCACCAGGAAACTCCATTGACCGCTTTCCCATACCTGCAGTACGTGGCATTAGCACGCTCCCTTTCTGATACTCATAGCAGCAGTTCTAGCAGCAACGCTATAACCATGGCAGAAGCCATGGCAGGCTTCAACTGTCACTGAGCTCTGCAAAAGAGCCTTCTGTCACTTTCTTCTCTGATCACAAGTGTGAAGATTAACCATTCCAGATATATTTAGATGCTTTACTATTTTTCTAATTTAAGTGCTCAAAATAATTTCCAGAACTATTTTTGAAAGTAAATAAAGAATATACCTTTATATTATTCTATGTATACATATGCATATATTAATATTGATCTATATATGCGCAGTATTGCAAAATAAACTTCAAATTATCTAGGGCAATGCAATTCCATTCTAGGATTCTGATGACACTGTTATCTTGCTTCTTTCCCTGGTCCATGACACTAAAAAAAAAAATCCTTATTGAAAATGATGGCTTTATTATAATAATTAAATAAACATACAAAAGCTAATAAACAATAGCATATTTGTGAACTTTTTTGTTCAGTAGTGTCATAAAAATTTGGCATTTCACATGAAGGCTGGTCTACCCTAAAAAGGAAATTAGGGGTGAATACATTAGTTATACTGTTGCAGCTATAGCAGCAAAAAGTCTTCATAGCAAAAAAGGTTTCCATATAGTAATCCTTAGTTTGGTATATATAAATTCCCTTTCAGCAGACATTCAACAATAAAAAAAGCTTCCTAAGTGACTGAAATAATAATACTAATTGAAATTTAAAAGAACTATGCAAAAATTCCCTAACCACTTACCGCTGATTGACAAAAGGAGTGGAGAACTCTGCAAGCAGACGGAAGTTTCCAAAATAAGCCAACAGACCTTTGCTCTGGTTAGCAAAACAAAATAGACATACAAAAATCAACAATGTAGATGTGAAATCTTGATTAAAGCCTTCAAGTATACACAGAATGATACAATGTCTCAACTTCTTTATTAAAAGTGATAGTAAGCAAGTTTGCCAGCTGTGGCCAGCTTCCTTACAATTTCCAAATGAGGTTTACTACAAAATCTGCAATTGTCCTTCAGGTATCTCAAATCAGTAGCTTCTTACTTGAAATAAATCTTTAAAAGACTTGCAGTTAAGTGGCCAGGGAAAGCTAGCTAGAGAAGACTGGCACAAGGTTATAATTATATCAATACTATTACTGTCTAAGAGAATGATAAATATTTTTGATTTCTCAGTGTTTAAACAAGCCCAAACAGAAACACTGTAAGCTAAAGAGAAATGTCCCTGCGTTGTTTCAGGAACATAATTTGCCAAAGTGAAGATGAATTCCCAGCTCTTATTTGGCAGCAGAAAGGGCACATAAAGCCCTTTCTTCGCTTCTCCCCACTGCAGGGGAAACCCTTTCCACCAGCTCTGTCGCAGTCCCTGCCGTGCCCTGTGGGTTGGAAGAAGAGCACATCTTCTCCGTGCCGGTATCCAGATAACTGCGTGGCACATTTACACTGATACACGTTGTAACTGAGCACCTTCCTCCAAGTGACAAAATACAGCATATTCTCTGCCTTACCATTTGGCTGTGATGCAAATAGTATCCCATCACACAATGGCTGGGTAAGCAACAGTTTGCAGATGTAGAGATAAAAAGATTTTTTTAAAAAATTTCAGTAGGTCTCCTGAACTACCTATGGAGTGTGTGTCATCATTCCTCTTTCCCCCACTGAGCATGCCAATACCCACTACTTCAGGCATTTCATGTCAGATTGCATTACACCAAAGAGAAAATCCGTGTTCTTAACCAAATTCTCTCCTATCTTCAAGAGCAATTTTTGAAATAAGACACTTATGAGTAACTTTCTCTGAAGATAAGAGAATGAGAGTAACACACAGACATCCAAGGGCAGAGCTAGATCCAGATAATAAGAACTGCTTTGAAAGAAGTTCACACTAACACTGCGCTTTCTATTTACTTCAGAAACAACTAATAAATTTTCTGCATCAGGGATTAGCCTTGGTAGTGGTATTTTCATTTCTCTAATATTCAGCTCTAATTCACTTTCATCCGTCATAATATTAGCAGACCTAATTATCTTCAACCCGAAACAGTATTTACTTGTCCCCTTTAAACCGTTACATGGGAAATCTGACAGTAATCTGGCTTCTCGACACTTTTAATATTGTAAGCCTGGGATTCACACAGTAAGCAGGGAAAGAAATGTGGTAAATGAAGTAAATTGTATTTTGTAAGATGTCTTTATTTACTGAATGAGCTTTTCAGAATAAATTCGGGAGCATTATTCTGGAGGTCAATGGGATTTCTACCAAGTCACATGGGCATCTTTGAGAAATTCCAGCAGCACAAAGAGTAACTAAGTCTTTATCCTAGAACAGTGTCCTTTTCCCTTCAATGTATGTACGCCACAGATATTTATAGATATATACAGTTAATCATCCATCGTTTCACCACCAAAGTAACCTTAAACAAGAAGTCTCAGAGGATCAGTTTGTGTCATAACATTTTTCTTAAGAAAATAAAAATGGGAAAAGAAAAAAAAAAACAACGCCCTGGAAAAAACACACCCAGCTGTTTGTAGTAGATTCACCAGAGTTAGGGATCACTGACCTACGGCCTTGCAAATACAATCACAAGCAGAACATAACCACTTGAAATCACTTCCTTCAAATTTTCCAACTAAATATTCAGACTTATGTTTTTATTTGAAACCCTTTTCTATAACCATGTGAAAAGCCCCTCTGTCAAAGTCTCTCTACAGCAAAAACTGAGAAGAGTTTTAATTTCAGCAGTTAAAGAAGTTACACGTTTTTGTTGAAGGACTGCAACATTGAAAAGGCATGCACTTACACAAATGACTGATAAAACTATTTAGAAAGTAATGATGACTGAAAATGTAAATATGACTTTCACAAAGCTAATACAACAACCAGTGAAGATTTTTTTTAAACATTAAGCAAATGAGATCTATAAAAGCATTGTCTTCAATCTCATCTGCTTGTTATGTTACTGGAAAATAGAGCACTCACCAGTACAAAATAGTAAGCATACAGAGCTGCCAAGTGATGTATTACAAAAAATTTGTCACCAATTGCCTTCCAGTAGTAAATAATAAGCAACAAATCTACAAGAGAAAAGAAATAATGATAAATAACAATTTATTATACTACCATTGACCTCAGAATAGTGTTTCCCTAAGTTTTAGAGGTATAAATGCCAACATATAGCATCAGTAGAAACTCTCTGAATTAATTATCTCTGAAGAGAACATCTTTATCCTGAAGACTTTACTGTAGTCAAAGCATTAAGCAACAGTATTCTTCCAACAGTTGCCATAAATTATTACTTTCCACATCAATGGAAGTACAGAGGCAATAGCTTTAGCTGAAATTTTGTGGAAGAAAAAAGTAAGACTTCACACTTACAAACCCAAAAATTTGGAACAAGTGACAAAAAAAAAAGGGGGGCAGGGGGGGCTACAGGGGACATAGCCAATATACAAATACATGCAATAAATGCAGGGATCTATTACGGGGAACTTCTGAATCAGAAAGTAGTTATATTAGCAAACAGGGAACCATTTACCAAAAATATTTTGCAAGGGGTACTTGGAATGAGAAGCATGGTTGCTTTATTTAATCACAATTTTCCAATTACTGCAAAAGTGATATAGTGGACCTGAGTTAATGTTAGACAGAAAGCTTTGACAGAAAAGTTCTTTCTTGTCCCATGACGGTCTGAGACTTCAGAAGATTTTCTTTTCTATACTGGAACAAGCAGTTTCTGCCCCTACTTTCTCCAAATGAGTCATTGGGACCGGAATATTAGTGACCAAGGTTCCAATTCAAAGAATTTACCCCTGTGCCTTTCATATCTCCAATGAGTGCCTTGATATCTTTTATATTAGCTATCCTGAGGCAGGACTCTATATCATCTGACATAACCACTCCACTTCCTATTAATAATTAAACATTAACTACATAAGGAAGTGAGAGGGAATGAGTGGCCAGGTTCAGGTCTCTGTTCAAAGGCATTCATTAATTCATAATGAAAGTCTAATGCATAATTATTCAAAAATAGATACCAATGAATTCAAACATGGGAGCTGAAGTTCTTCTTATGGAAAAAATGGAGACTTAAATTAGCCCACAGTTTAACTGGGTGTGCTGATCACCAGATTATCAGTTCCATTGGGGTGAGAAATCTAGTCTGAAAGATAATCAAGTCCATGGCCCACCCTCTGACCAAAGACTCCATCCTAACATGAGTTTTCCCCAAAAATAGTTCAAATCACAAGTTTTTGCTTTGATAAGTCAGCATTATCCCCACACATCATAAAAGAAAGCTCCAAAGCATTTTGTAGCCAAATTCCCATGCCAATTTTAGTTGACAGTAAATAATTAAGAACACTAAATACATGTAGGGGTAAATGCCGTACCAAGAAAATAATTTAAAATTTCCATGTTTTATACATGACTCAATTTTGGCTTAAAGTGAGACTAAAAGGTGGGTGGGCAGGATCCTATGGTATCATTTGCCTCAGCTTGTATTGAGGGTTACTAAAATTCTTCTGCCAGCATTCTGAGGTCACAGGAAGAAACATATGATAAAAGACCTATGAGTTGTAGACACCCTGAAGGGAGTGAAGGGCACTGTTTTAACACCTTCTCAATTGGCTGAAGGACAAAACTGAGCTGGAGTTGGTGGTTGTGTATCAAACCATCATAAAGCCACACAGTGGCACTTCCTCAGTGCTTGGGGAGATATCATTCCATCTTTCACATCCGCTGGCAAGATCCTGTGACTTCACCACAACCTACAACTACTGTGGCTTTTAAAATTGCTGATGGAGAAACTGTATTGTATACACATATCACATCTCCAGCATAGTGGCTCAGTATAAATATATAGGCATAGTGACTCAATATAAATTTTGTTTATAGACAAGATACAGGTTGTGTGTTATATACACATTGCATAATTACCAGAAATGAGGTAGCCTGTGGTAATAGCAATATTCAGTTTCACAATTGAAGGGTCACCCCTGTAAACATACGAAAAATACACAGTTACAGCCTTTGTAACAAGGTCATTTGCAAAGGACATACACCTATCAAACACATAATGGTCATCAGGCCACTTTATTCTTGGCCCATCAGCAAGACATTACGAGATTTGGTTAAGAAAGGTCCTAGACATGAAAATGGATTCCTTTTCCACCCAGATATAAGACATCTACTAACTACCCTCATCAGGATTACCCCCTGCCTTGGGGTAGACTGCCCCAAGAACCTTGCTAGAGACTAGAACTGAAACCCAGCAAGTACCCTGAGCTGGCTTCTCTAGAAACAGAGGATAAAGGAGAACAGCCCAGGCAGCCTCTCTTAGCACTTTAACTGAAACTCTGTGTCTCCATTTTTGTTTTTCTGCCAGTGTTAAAACTTTAAGGATGACAAAAATAAGCTCAGCTGGTGCTTTTCATATTTATAAGAGGATGGATGCTTATAGGGATAAACAGAGTAGAAGGAGACATGAAAGGAATTAATTGCCAGTTCTTTGGAGCCAAGGAACCTTCGAGGAGAAATGCTTTTCAGAGTAGTTTCACACCTTCTGTCCCTTCCCTTTTGGTGCCAAACATTCAGCAGGCAAAGCTCTTAGTAGCACACACGCAACTTCAGTTCCTCTAGGATGCTCACCAAACACAAACTTGTGAATACAGCTCAAAGGGAAGCATCCACATTACAGCAAGTAATGTTTGTTCTTTCCTCCAGCGTCCTCTGTGCCTTCCTACTTTGAGGAGTTTGGTAAGCAAACCTCTTTTCCTCGGCATAAAGATCATAACTTTTTTTTTAACCAAGTTGTGCAACTAATCTAGATGTGTTTTGTGCAAGTATGAATCGAGCTTCAAGTGATAGGTCTACAGATTTATAAAATGTGGACTGCTCAAGACAAGCTGTGAAAGCAATCTGTTGTAAACCTTTCGAGAAAAAAGGAACATAACTGTGCATACAGCCACCTCCAATACAAAGACTACTTCAGCTAGAAAGCAGTACTAGCTATTATTTTTTAATCCTATTGGAATGAAGCAGTGGAAGATATTTCCTGTATTACTACAATCTGTTCACTAAATTTTAAGGCTTTCTTAGTGTCTAAAACTAACTGCTTGCCTGAGTGAGAGGGCAGCTTACAGGAAAATAGAAGGACTCACAAAACCAGACTTCTGCCATTAGGTGAGGAAAAACATTACCAGGAGAGCCTGGAGCTCACTCCACCTCTTAAGACTGGCCATAGAGGCTCTCTTAACTACAACATGAGACAGGAACACTTTTCCATTGCTTCAAAACCTGGTTTCATGAGCTACATAGGTTGTGGGCTGAGTGCTTCTTTGGGTGTAGCTCTTCTACAAGTCACAACTACACGCAGAGCACAGACAGATGTGTTCTCTCAACTTTAGCAGAAACTATTTAAATAGCTACAGCCCTCCCATTAGAGCTCCCAGCTGTGGCAGCGGCAACATCATAACCAAACTTATAAGTGCTCCCAACACACTTCAGCACACCATCACCAAGGTTGAGCCTGCACTCAAAAACCTTCATATTCTTCTCCAGAGAAGATGCAAAGGACCGAGTATATGAAATTGGTTCCGTGATATTGGTAAACATGACTTAACTGGCTGAGACAGGGAATGATTCACTTCCCTTTGTTCTTTCCATGAGAATGGCCACCTTGCAACAAACCTTCTCTAGACTTTCTAAACCAACACTTCAACAACATATATGGCTGCACTTCCCATCTGTCACCTCCCTTCAAGAATAGTCCATGTTAGAATCCCAAATTAATCTCAATTATGAAAAACTTAGAATTTAGTGTAAAATCTTCTAGATTTCCTGACCTGTCTCCTTGAACAGAAAGTGCAATGGAGCTTATGAGCCCTGATGTTTGCAGCCTAGTTTTGATGCAAGCAAGAGCCAGGACTGACAAACAGGGAGTGACTTGAATAAGCAAAAGGGAAGAGCTATCTCTTTTCTGATTGCTAAGGAGGTATGTGTGGCAAATGAATTACACACAAACACGCACAGGCAGATATAACAAACAAAAGTCCGCATGATGGACTTTCTTCAAACTTCTTTGCAGATACTTTGCAGATACAGAATCATAGTAGATAAAAGTAAAATGCTAATCAAACATCAGACTTCAGAAAGTGTAATGACTATAAAGTGGACAGTCATATGCAAAAGCCTGCTCTTCTGTGAAGCTACAACTTAATTCACTTATTTACATCTTCTCCCTCTCCTTTTCTGATCTCTACCACCTCCACATTTTCTACTGTGTTATTCTCACCACCTCAAAAACAATCTCTACATCGTCTATGTTAGCTAGTCTGTACTACGTATAGAAAAAAAGGCAAAGTGTTACGAGAAGTCCTAGACCATCAAAAAAGGTGTATGTACACAACATTGATGCTTCCCTATAATTTATCAATGCTCCAGTATTTATTATCCTTTGTTAGGATCTATCGTATCTAGTTTCAGGCATTACCTGATAGTAATACCACATCCTCCCTCCACTGAACCTAAACTCTTAGCAGGAGTCCTGATCCCTTTCAAGACATATGGGTATCATCATTACCATGCATTTAAGCTTCACGTGAACCCAGAAGTTAGGCTGACATACATAGAGGCTCAGAACTTGTGATTCTCCATTATAGATATAGGTATCTTTAAACTCCATAGAAAAGAACTGATTGGATACTGTCATACAGTCAATGACTACACAAAGATGGTGGCAATAACTAGAAGGAAAGAGTGTCTGTATCAAAACCTTCCCAGAAGTCTAAAATTGGAGCATCTGTGTAATGTTTTCAGGCTACCTGGGCTAGAAGAGTGCAAGAAAACTGCATGAAGGATTCCTGGACATTTACTTACAAACTACTGAAACTAGATTCGCAAATGTTTCTTCTATTGTTAATAAGAGACTCCTACAGAAAGCCTTATGCATCCTTCATATCTGTAAATCACCAAGTCCCACAGCTTATGCCTGCATTTCAAAAGGGCATTAGATTTCCAGACTGAGCAGCCTTGCAACAGTCCATCTGGCATTTTCCGTATAATTTGTTTATTTCTTCTTCAGTCTTATTCAATTAAACTCAAGACTATGTGGATTCAGCTACAAATCAATGTAAAAATGATAAGCAACTTAAGATTTAATGTACAGCTGAGCCATAAAACAGACTGGAGAAAAAAAATGGTTAAAGTTCTACATGGTCAGTTAAGGCTTTAATTACTGTGTACTGGGAACCAATATGACATATGGGGGAATACATAGACTAATGCTAACCATCGCATTTTTAAGAGTAATGTAAAAGTCAGCCTTAGAAGAAAATGTATATCTGCAAATCCTGAGGAAACCACCCTACAATTCTGGCTTCACTGGCAGAAGAAAGCCTAACACAAAGTTGTATTTTACTTGAAGGCTGCATACAAGTACTTGTAAAGCCATAGGCAATATTATGTTCAGTCTTCCTTTGCAATTAATCACTTGCATGAACATGAATTCAAATCATTGCAACTGCTTTAAAACACATTAAGTGATACTTCACACATTTTAAAATTATTAGTTTAATAGCTAAAAATACTGATTTCCACATCTAGTGTGTTCTGTGCACTTCTAATTGACAAATTCCTGAAACCACTAAGATAATTTTGACCAAGAAAAAATTTACAGAAATACTGCCATGAAATGAACCTGAAGTTTTGATTTAAAACACAGATTAGATATACTTCCACTAGATTTTTAAATATATAAAGTTTTCCTTAATCTACCAAATGTAAATAAAACCACTGATAGCAATCATTGTAAATGTATCCAAACAGAAGGAACTATTTAGAAGCAATAGTAGAAATACAGAAAAAAATTCCCCCAAAGGCAGATGGATTTTGTCTTTTAAGATTTAATGTTTTTACATAATCTAGGATGCTAAGGTGCCATAAGCAAGATGAAGTTTTCAATGCAGTATACAAAAATATCTAACAGAACTTTTCTCAAACTTACTAAGAAGAAAAAAGTGGTTCAATTTCTGCTTAATTTGAATTTTTCCTGGAATTATACCAGGAAAATTTAGTAAACGTGAAGACTCAATTTATCTATCATCATCAAGAGGCTTTTATTTCTGCCATTCATGACTTCTTTTGTACTCTTTAGAACAAGGTCTACTCAAACAAACCAGGATAAAAGCTCCTATCTGATAAAGCTTACCACAGCACACACTGAGAGAGTTATAATAACGCACTGCTTTTCAACATGGTTAACAGATCTCATAAGATATTCAGACTGTATTTGGTCCCTCTAAAGATACCAGAATGCAATGAAAAAAATCCAAACTAGCCAGCAATTTAATCATATATCACTACATACAGAAGAGGCCAAAGCTGCCTAAATTTGTGTTATGAATTAGTGTCACATTTATTAAAGCCACATAACAAGTCAGTGGCAGAGCAGTTCAAGCACCCAATCCTGTCTAGTCCACGCTGCACTCTCATTAATTTACAATATCAAAAGAGCAGAACAAGCATCAGATGTTAAATTTATGGAAGTTTAAACTGACTCACAGCATGGTCCTTTGGACAAGGTTAAAAACAACAGTCTATGACAGAAATATGAAATTAAACTTAAAGTAGTTAGTTAGCCTTCGGAAAAATACGGCCTCTTCCTTCTACAGGGAAAGAGTTTCAGAGTGAAATGTCAAAACACCAATAGCAATCTACAATTAACTTGACTAAAACAAACACATCTTGTTCGTCCTCCCTCAAAAAAGTGTGAAACAAAAAAATATAACTAGAAATCAAGAAAAGATAAGCTTAATATAGAATATTTTTTTAACTAGAGAAAATATTAGAAGTCCATTTATTAAATATTCCTATTGCTTGTGAAGACAGCACTTGAAACTTTCATACTTTTTTTAAACCAAAGATTGATACAAGCTTTATGGGAGGTGGAAATATAAACATCTTAATTTATCAATTTAGACATACATATTTTATACATATAATAGGCCCCTCCAGCTTCTTTTTCCTCCTCCCCACCCTCCAGACCTGCAACAGCATTTCAATTTCACTTTAAAATGGTTATAGTAAATAGCATCCTTTCAGTCATACTGACTTCCAGTTACACTCTTGGTTCTCTGCTTTAGTAATTTAATATGCTATTTCAAATCAATTGCTTGTATTTTATCTATCCCACTCCACAGAGACACAATGCACTAAGACATTAATACTGACAGAATAATTTGGAATTATCAAATAGTACAGACCTAAAAATGGACACATCACAGCTGCATATTTTAATGGGAAATGAAACAATTATTTCAGTAATTAATATACTGCAGCATTTTGTTTCCTTCTCACTTATGTTATTTTATTGTGTAAACACAATATATATGTAACATGCCTTACCAGAGACGGTCAGCATTAACAGCGTCATCGTACAACAAAATATATAGGCAAAACCCACCAACCACCAAGGCGTGGAAAGTGGACACTGTCCTGAAAAAGAGATCACAGTCACAAGGAGATACTGCCATTCGCAACTTTATATGCTGTGCTTAAGGTAGGAAGTTTCCAAAGACATTCTCAACTGCATCCAGATACCTCTGTGGAAGACAATCGTCTCTTCTTTACGCTACATCCAACCACTTATACAATGACAGGTGGTGGGGGGGGAAGAGTCAAAAAGAAGGAATCTATTAAATTAAACAGAAAGTAGGGTCTCAAAGTAACTGAGATCTACATTTTCCTCCAATTATCCCACATATTAATGAATCTTTAAAGGCAATATGACATTCAGTTCTCTAACAAATACTTACTATATTGTCCCACTTGCTGGAAAATCTATATGCATTTCATATTCAGATTGGCCCATGAGTCCTGCAGCAGCAGGTTTCTCCTTTCAGGCACCAAATTAACAGAGGACCCATAATAAATCTGCCAAGTTCAGGTTTTGGAAAGAAGGGCATTAAATGAAAAATCCTATAAAGGAAAGTTTCAGAAAAAATTTCTAGTGGATTTGAAGTAGATTCTGGTTTTCAAAGAGAAAACTTGTGTAACAAAAGGTTGTAGCTGAGTATTTGAGGTCTAACAGCTACAGGTTCATATGAACTAGCAGCTTTATTTTACACTCCTCTTGGCCTATATAAAGTCACAGTAATCAGAGTTGCCTTGTCCATACTTGGGTACTAAACACTTTTTTTTTTTTCCCAAAGACACCAGTTTCAAGTATACAGGCTGTATGCACACTGTAGATAAACTCTGAATGTTAACAAGCACTTAGAAGAGAATTACCTATTTACAGGGGCCCTGACAGAGTTTCTGCCAGCATGCAGGCCAGGGCCTTCCTGCCCTTTTGAGTCCACATGTATTCTTGGAAGGTAGAACAATGCAGAGGGCACGGGTCCAAAATGTGTAACCTTGTTCCTCTAGCCATGGGTTTAACAGTACTATAAACGGCATCTAAGCATAGCTACCGTCTGCTTTCCGACTTTTTAAGTGTGACTAGGAAGAAAAAAAATTGTGTGCCAAAATAGCTCTAACTGAATCATGGATAGTGTTTGAAAGATGAGAACTCTAAGTTAGATGCTGTGTGATCAGAAACACCTTTGCACCATATTCACAACATTAACAATATGCCCACAAATGTACAGATGCTGTTAGTTATTAGTCTTGTCTTTCTACATATTGAATACATGCATTTGGAAGTTATTAATATTTTAAATGTGCATAAGTCACTCTCAGGAGTCTAAACTCTACCATTCCAGATTTGAAGAAAACATCTTACTTCCTGTGGAAGATTTTGCAAAGAAAGAGTAGGTTATAATCCCTAGTCTGTTTCCAGAAGTTATATTATTGTCTATTGGCATTAGAAGATTCTGTGACTTTTCATAAAAGAAGTCTCTATTTACAATTTGTTTAAAGAGTGTCATCATGCTATTTTCAGTAGATTTTCCAATAGTGTTCCAAAAAATCAATAGAGATTAATATAATATAAATAGCCAAATGTAACAAGCTGGATGAGAACATTTGCTAACTGTTATAGCTCAGGCTGCTTTTTTTGTTTGTTTGTTTTTAAAACCAAGAAAGAAAATTTAGTTATCAGAATTTTAATGATAATTAATGGTTTAACTAAAATGTCTACTCCTGCAACACAGAATTAACAAAGAGCTAGGAACTTTGATTCCTTTTTAAAACAAAGCATGGCATATAACATTAGCATTTGAGAAACACCTGGGATTTTTAAACTTTAGGAGAGGATAATGCTGAAAGAAGTAAAATTTGTCCTAAAATATAGCTCATTAGTTTAGAGCTGCAATTTGTCTTGGGAGTGGCTATTTATCCAAACCTTAGTGTTTAAAATACAAGCTATACACAAGTACAGCACTTGAAGGGGGAGGGGTGGGAAAAAAGGGGGGGGTGGGGGGGTGGAAGCAGATTTCCTCCTTAACTCTGGACTTTGAAGTTTCTCCATAGAAGAGGGGCCAGAAGAAGGGAAATAGTGCAACACTCCATTTTAATATGGAATCTAGGTCAAGCTATCAAGCTCAGTACATTTCCTTGAAATTACTGTCAAAGCTTGCATCCTTTAACTCCTCAGTAAACTGCAAAGAAAAAAGTTGCACTGGTAAGTTGCATACTTGTTCCTTTATTATTGAATAGATATATTTTTTCACAACTGCTTAATAGCAGTACAAATGTGTATTGTAGAAGAGGTGATAGAAAATTATGCCCAGCAAATTAAAGAGTTATACCATATCTGTGTCAAAGTATAGCTTTTAATTCAATTTGAGCATCTACATACTTAAGATTCCAGAACCAATTACATTATTGGTTCTTAATTCTTGGAAGGTCAGAATGAACAAATTGACAGTACGGAAAACACAGTCCAGAACTGCAGCTCAAATGCTTGATTACAAAACCCTCCAAACTATATATATTTTCAATGCTACAGCTCATTTCAGGCAGATGCCCTCTTCCAGACCCAGCTGAGCTGATAAAAATGCATAACCATCCTCTGTGCCAGTTTCCTTCAGGACTGCCAACAGAACCATTTATGTGAGCACTCCCTACACCAGTTCAACATAGGACAAAATAACAAACATCTACTTTTAAACCAGTTAAGTTAACCCAACTCATTTTACTGGGAGATAGTAACTTCCTCTACCTGCACAGCTGTCTGCAGACTACATATATGTCCATCCACATTCTCTGAACAGATAAGATACTCCTTGAGGTGTCTCTTCATTTTGGTGAAACACTGGAGTGATGAGGCAGTTTAACAAAACACTGTGTTTGGTCAGCAGAGTTAACAGTCAATCTTTTGTAGAAACACAGGCACAGTTAGCCTTTCTTTCACTTCATGCCCTCCTCAGGTATAACACCAACAAGCTGTTGATGAACGATGCTTTGTGTTTCATGCCTTCTAACTCCAGAACTGAATGTAGCACTGGACCATGACTCACCTCTGTGCTAACATCTACATCCTGCTATCAACCCAGAGAAAAAAATGTGGAAAGAAGTAAAAAAAAACAGTCTGGGGTGCTGTATCAACTTGAGTAGTTAAACACCTTACTACAAAGTGTTTACAGAGATTACAGCGCAGTTTATTTCCAGCACACTTGTGATGTGTGAAACAATTCATATGTTATTATGCAAAGCACTACAACTTAGCATAGCGCTACCAGGCATGGGATAAGTTCACAGAAAGCCTATTATGCAATTCAAGGGTCACTTGATGTGGCTTAGAGACAAAAGTTCAGCTCCAACATGATAACAGTTTAGTTTAGTTTCCCTGTCTGTCTCTATTGTAACATAGAGATAAACCTAAGCTGTGCTAATATAATGAACTGGCATCCTACAAAGTTGTTCTGGCAGAAAGGTAATTATTCAGAGATTGAACTGAAATTAAGATGGTGCCTTTAAGAACACCGCAGGTGGACATTTGCCAAATGGAAGAGCAAGACTATTTGAGTTGCTAATGCTGTCTAGAACAATGGAAACCCTTTTAAAAGTATCCACCTGATATTGCCTTTAAACAGCATTGAGGAGGATCAGTGATACAGCTAATGCATTTTGAGTGCAGTGACAGCCATACAGTACACATATTTGAGCTTCAAATTTGAGAATACACCTGAAAAATATTTTGAAGTTGTAATAGGCTACTCAAGCATAAAGTTATACTGTATCAATTCATTTCAACCAGAGAAGCTTGTGTATTACACAGACTCTTTCAGAGTAGTATATTGCAAATAAAACATCAGTGATCGTCCCATTTGCAATTAACTACCCTATACTTCCTTTACGGCTTAAAAGAGAGGAAAGTGCCCAGGAAAGATTCACAGGGTTGAATAAGTTTCTAACAGTGCGCTCTCTGTCTAAAGAGACAAGCGTAATGCAGGTGGATCCATCCCAGGAACTGCAGAAACACAAAGGGAGTGAGGAAGGTTTTTAGATTGAGTTTCCACAACTCCTTCCTGAATGTGTACCCTGTGTCTGTCATAGCTTCCCCCTCCTCTCTTCTTGCAGTCTCCTTCCCCACCAACACACAGATGTACCTGTCTAACCCTGCCTCACTCCCAATACTACAACAAAGCTTCACTGAATTTCTTGGAAAACCATAACTTATACGAAACAGGTTGTAGTGTAGTAGCGCCAAGAGAAAAGAGAGCAATTTGCTTTGCGCCCAAAAGCACGACCAGAGATACCGTAGCATTTACATCATGGAATAAATAGCAATAGTTTTTGTTTTCATGTATGTTTGGGGAAGGGAATTTTGTACCTCTTCTCTTTACTAGAAGCGTCGCAAAGAAGCCATTTAAAATTAATCCACTTCAGCTTATTACCTCTCACCAGTCACTGTTTTCTTTTTTTACTGACTTTCACTGGGGCATCACTGTCTAACAAAGCGTTTAATGCACAGCTGTTTGTAATGCTGTGTGTTCAAGAAGGGGCCTCAGGATTTTACATTCAGAATTTGTCATGTGCCTAGAGCTGTCCCTCTAATCTTTACAGATGTTTAAATAATAACATTTTCTGCAGTTTTATATATACACACACAGGTGGTTCAGAGGTCAACAATTTCAGGTAGGTCATCAGCTGTAGTTTGTTTGAACACTTTACCTTGAATTCCATTCGATCTTCCTTTTTTGGCTGAGATTGTTAAAACCAGGTGTTATTCGTGCTGACACCCAAGAACTTAAAACATGGAACAGAAGCTGAAAGACAGTAAAACTGGCAACAGCAATGCCAATAGTCAGGTTGCTGAAGGAAGCCATTGTTCTTCAGCCTGTGAAGAGAAGCAGAAGGTAATTTCAGTCCATTCTCCATTTAACTATTTTAAGCAGCCACAGAAAGTGTTTTTGACAGCTAACTTACCAACAGGAATATTATTCACTAAAAGTTTCATCCTGTTCAACATTTCTACTTAAGCCTTAATAGTGTAAAAGTATACCCAAACTTTTATATGTAAAAGTTGCATTGTGGTTTTGGGTTTTTTTTAACATTTGCATACTATACATTTTTGTTGCCTGAAGTCGCATGTATTTTATCTACACAGACAGGCAGGGAGGACCACTGACTAGTGCAACCGCCAGCTCAGAAGCCTCCAATCCTGTCCCAAGGAGCTCCAAAGTTAAAACTCATCTCATTCTTTCCAGATTGACTGCTGCCAATGGGATTTTAAAAAGCGACAATGAAATCAGATAAGCATAGTAGAGAGATTTTCAGGTCAGCCTCCAGAAGTAATAGCCTCACTGCAGCATTATGTTTGTATACTTTACAGAGACTGTAGTTCTCAATTTGCACTTGTTCACAGTTGAGGGCTTCTCTTGTGATAGCGTGTAGGCTATTGTATTTGAGCTTTTTTCTTCTTCACCTGAAAGTCTAAACTTCGCACAATTTCAGAGCACACTGAAAAGCTTCCTATCATCAGAGCTAATGCACTTTTCAGCTTCTGGATGTTTAGCTATTTCGTGAGGTCTAAATAACTAGCTAAACAATTCCAAACATAAATGTCAGTCTCTAAATGCTTCAGTCATTTCTCCTGAGTCGCCACTATTTTGCAAGACAGAATGATATTTTCCCGGAAGCCACAAACTTCTGACATACATCTCCAGTTTGACGGTGAGGTGAAGTGTTTTATATTCCAAGATTGGCAAAGGTTACAAACTCATAAAAAGTCAATTTGTATTAAGTTGAACAGAAAAGGGGGAAAAAGCCAAATGGCTTCATTTAAAATATGTAAATAATTTTTTTAATAGCCGTTTAAATAACTTTAGTCACTTATTTTAGTTTTACTGAAGAAAATATCTAAAAATAAAATGAAGACCTAGAGGCTAGCATAATTTGATGTTACTACAACAACCTAATGGTCAGCAAAAACTGATACAATTATATAATGCACTTATGTCCACCTGTAGTTCACATGCATTATAGAATGAGGGAACATGCCTTAGATTTTTTTTTTAATTGTATCTGCATTGCAGATGGAAAGAAACTTCAACTTCAGGGGAAAATAGAAAGAAAAGTCCACCAGTTAAAATAATAACTTAAAAGAATGACATACAATATTCTCATTTGGTGGTGTAAGTGGTGAGTCTATTGAAACATGGTTTGCGTTTAAACTTAGAACTTTAACAAAAGGTGTATTATATACAGATCAGGAAAAAAAATACTTTTGTCTTCAAAGATTTAGAAGCAGAAGGTTCAATGATCTCAAACTTTTTTCCCTCCTCCTCTTTCTCCCCCTCCCCCCCCCAATCGAAGAGTAAAAAAAAAGAGTGAATTATCTGAAAACTTTCTCTGACTAGCACCCACAGTAAAAGCTACAGCTGTATAAGCAGAAAGCATGGCAAATAAGAGCAGATTTGCTGAGTGAAACCTGCATCCATATCATATGGATTTCAAGTGTTTACTTCAGACCAGCTTTAATCCTGTCCTAGGGACTCTGCAGTTGTTAGATCATATTTGATGTGCTCTTTGGGCCTATCGTCCTGCTCAGTTTAACCCAAAAGGAATCCAGCTTGCATGCTCTGGGACAGCTATGCAACACAAACCAAAGGCCAGTAAATGGCAGTGATCAGAAGATTCAGTTCCTAAGTGCATTTTTACTCCAAACTAAAATTTTAATGTGCACACACTGCAGTGCATTGCTACAAACTCTGGTTCATTCCAGTTGTTTATCTGATGACCTGTTCCAGTTCAGCAGCATATTAGTCTTGCGTACTTTTTAATGTTAGTCTATTGAAGCTTCCAATTTCAAATACTATCCTGAATATTCAGTATTCTCTCAAGCACATTTTACACTGTTCTCCGCATACTGCTCCACTCGCCTCCACTGACCAAGAAGATACAAAATACAAATCATTTTATGCACTTTTTACGCAGTTTAAAGTACTAGAGACAATGGGTGTTAAGCTTGATTTTCTAAAACTTTTCTGTTTGAAGGAATAAAACAATCAATTCAATTTTATATCTTCCAGTTTGAAAACCAACTGATAAGCACTGTAAGGTGCCTGTTCCAGATTCTACTCCCAGGGAAAAAACTTCGTTATTATATCATCTCATTTGTCATAAGCAAGTCCTCTCTTGGACCACATAAGGAAAATAAACCAGTCAGTTTAATTCCTAAAGTGAAAGAAGCCAAAAATGCATGTTGAAGACAACTCTCTTCAGAAAAATAGCAAAATCACTGAACATCAATCACACCTACTTCATCCTTTTGACTAAAATATAGCAATTCTCATGATACTACCAATTTCGTTCATCTGCAATGACTATACTAGTACCTCTGAGTTTCAAAGACACTGATGTAATCTCTTGGACAAAAGAAATCCATGTTTTGTTTTGTTTCCTTAGCACCAGAAGATTTTATTAGATAAGTAATGTTTCAGCACATGACAGGTGTTCATTTTAGTACAGATTATGGAATTAAGCAAAAAAAACCCCAATCATCCCTTGCAAGAAATGCATTAAAAGAGCTAATCTTTCTTCTAAGGACCCTGTACAGGGAATTCATTTTAAGAAAAAGCATTTGCGTGGAAAGTGCATGATCTGACTTTGATTAGTATTCTGTACCTATATCTCTCAGAAGTTTTAGCAGCAAGTACAGAACCATGATGCCTGCAAAGGAAAAAGGTATAAGGGTAGCAGAGAAGAAAC
This sequence comes from Ciconia boyciana, assembly GCF_034638445.1. Classification (NCBI taxonomy): domain Eukaryota; kingdom Metazoa; phylum Chordata; class Aves; order Ciconiiformes; family Ciconiidae; genus Ciconia; species Ciconia boyciana. The sequence continues at coordinate 20,462,745 of NC_132940.1, read as the reverse complement.
TAGTCACCCAGCCTCTGTGGTTGGTCTCACAGATACTCATAAGAGTTTTGCAAGACTGATTTCAGAAGGTGATTTCATATATGCTTATCAAAATTCCATTTAACTATATTAAGTACCAAGTCCAGGAATAATTTCATGTTTTACTTAGGCAAATTAAGAGTGCTGTATTTTAATTTAATTCAAGGACCAGGTGTAAACAGTGTTTCATGTGAGATGGAAGAACAGTTCAGCTATAAACGTTCTCTCAAATCTCTAAGTTGTTTTCAACTACATCCTGTTTAACATGAAAATTAATTGTTGTTTACCAATTGTTATTTAAAAGAAAAATCATTCATGTTGTTGAACCAAAGCTTATCACTTAAAAGAAACATAATAAGCTTCTGATTACGTACTATTCCTTTGCCCTGAGGACAATGGCCAAAGTTAGTAAGTCAAAGGCGGCTTCAGCTACACTGTTTTTCTGCCCCAGTATAGCTGTCCAGCAAAGTCTGATCAAGATACAGAACTTCATGGATTATATATGAGCAGACACTTTATCGCTCAAACTGCATAGTCATTGATTACTATTCAGTCAGCTGATACGGTTTTTGAGCTAGTGGAAGGCTGGGTGGGGAGGGACGTTTAGTGTAACTACTTTGTAATTCAGGAAAAAAAAAGTACTGCATCCAGGCTGGTTCTTCACCATTAGTTTTTTAGCAGTGGTCTTTTCCTGGCTTACCCAAATTTACTGTCTTAACCATTCAGTTAGACAGTAATTACAAATGATCAGAACTTCACTCTTGCAGCTTTTCAATGTAGTTTTTAGGTAAGTAAGTATCAGCAAACACTTGAAACTAACAATTTTCAGCAAGGTATTGCTTACGCATGTCTAGTGCAATATCAAATTGCTCCATTGACCCCAGTAATTTTGAAAAAGCTAATAACACAGCTTTTCAGTCATACTCAGTAAAAGCTGAAAATACGCTCTTTTCATCTGCTATTAACATGCTGTGGTTCTCCTGCAATTCTGTTTCTACTTGAAATTTAGAAGGAAAAAAACCAACAATATTAAGACTCAACATTCATTCACACCCAGTATGAAACCATTATGAACTTCTGATAGAAACAAATCAGCACTTACTGAAAGGAGATAAAGGAGCAGAAGAGTTACCAAGCGTTGTACCATCAATGGCATTTAGCATTTATGTTCTCCTCATTTCACTGTTTCCACATCAATTTCTCACATCATAAAAATAAATGCAACTGTATAGGCACAAGACATAGTAAGGAGGTGCAGAGGAAGGTATAAGGCCCACAGCCCTTACTTTCTTCAAGGCTGGATTTCAAGATGAGTTGGATCAATTTCCAAACAAGATTACACCCTAAAGCTGCTAGTGATACCAGGACATCCCATTGAGCCCTATGTTCTCCTGATCTGTTTAAAACTGAAAGCCAAATCCAATCGTTGTAAAACTTGCCATGCTGATTTGCAGAGAGCAACGTGGGACTACTGACTGCACATTTTATGATAAGCCTAGTAATAAAACATCTGCAGTGCTTGAGTTTTGCTGTGCTGTTGGTTCTGAATAGTACTTTCTATTGCTCCAATTAGATTAGATGTACTGCGTTTGATACCTTACTTAGCTCAGTAAGCAGCATCAAGAAGACACCCAACAAAATCCCAGCTACTCACAGCTTAAGCCATTCCCTTTTCTATGTAAGGCTATTCACACCGCAAACCCCACTCTGCCTTCTGCTCTTAAAACACCAAAGCAACTAGCAGATTAGGCACCCTTTTTATAAAGACAGGGTACACAGGGTGAGCTGTGCGTTTCTGTATCATTTACTTACAACACCGATTTCCTCAAACCCTGCAAGAAGTTTGCAGTCGGAAAGCAACAGGGAGGGGAAAAACCCCCCAAACTCGGAGGAGGTACCGAGCCGCAGGGGCGCAGAGGGACTCCAACAGACTTAACTCCCGAGCAGCGCAGCGCCAACGAGAAGCCGCTGGGCGCTTCCCTCGAGCCGGGCATTACCTAGCGTTCCCCGTCAGCCGAGGCGCCCGCCGTCCCCACCGTGCCCGCCCGCGGCGGTAGCCCCGGACGGCTGGCTGGCTGGCTAGCAGGCAGGCAGCCGCCGCACACACCCGCCGCGCTCGCTCCGGCCGCGGCCACCCGCTGCCGCTGCGGGGCGGCAGGAGGAGGGGGACAGCCGCTGTACTTTGCGCTGTCAGAGCGGCGAGCGCCGCCAGCTGCCGCCCGCGACCCCCGGGGCGGCGCCGCGCGGGGGGCGGCCCGTCGCTGAGGGAGGGAGGGAAGGAAAGAAGGAGAGAAGGAAGGGCCGCTCCACGCAGCCCCGCGGGGGCGGGGGGAAGGGGCTGCACCGCCCCCGCCCCGCCGGCCCCGGTCCCGGTCCTGGTCGCGGTCCCTCAGGGTCCCTCAGGGCCCCTCAGCGCCCCGCCGGACCCGCGGCCCCCTCCCTGCCTCCCCGCCCGCCGCACCTGGGAGCGGGGCTACCGGGGCCGCGCCGCCGCCTCCGCCATGCCTCCCCGCGGCGGCGGGGACGGGACAGCCCTTCCCAGGCGCAGGATGCTCCGCCGGTGGCGGCGGAGTCTCGGGCTGCGGCGGCGGGGTCGGGTTACGGCCGGCGTAGCCTTAAAGGGGCCGAGCCGCCGCTGCCGCCACCTGCCGCCGAGCTCGGCTCGCCGCCTCTGAGGGGAAGGCGGCTTCCCGCGGCCCCGCCCGCCCCGCGCTGGCGGCCGCCGCCCCCCTCTCCACAGCAGGCCCCCCGCCCCTCACCCCCGCGGGCCTGGGCAGCTGGGTCTGGGGTGCCGCCCCCCGCCGTGCCGCCCGGGCGCCCAGGCAGGGGGCTCTGAAGCGGCGGGCTGGCGGCAGCAGCCGTCGCAGCACCCGAAGCGCGGGCTGGGCAAACGGCCGCGCGGCAGTGGGGTTCGCTAAACTAAATAATCCGGGACCGCCCTTAAGCTCGTCGTCAGCGCAGCTCAAAACGCAGCCGCTGTAACAGCGCGAAGAAGCGACCGCCTGTGCGGGCAGGGCGGCACGGCGGCACGGCGGCGAGGGCGTCCGCGGCCGGCCAGCGTCCCGCCGGCCACCCCGGTACCGCAGCTGCCATCACGAGCCTCGGAGCCTGCTCGCCGCCTCTGCGAGCTGCCAGAGTCGGTGCATGTGTACCACGACGGACTCGTAGGTCCCCAAATTCTGCTAAATGCACATGGCTGGTAACGGCTTATGTGTTGGGGGAGGAAAAATTCCTGTTAGGTATAGCATCTCGCCTTCCAACAACATTTTAGTCGCTATGCCTTTCATTTATATAGCCCCCTTGTCTAAAATATATCACGGGAAAAATGCTGATGTTAGTGTTCGTGCCCTAGGAATCCATTTATGCATTCCTTGATAGCGCTGTACAGCATAGAATCATAGGTAACGCACCCGTCATACAGAGAACAGGTATTGCTGATGCTTGCTATTTTTTAAATTAAATGCTGTGATTTTTGTCAAATTATTTTTCATTTTACATTTTTGAACTGTTGTATAGTATGTAAAAATCAAAAAGAAGCAAAATTATGTTCACAAATATTATGATGGTGAATGGACTTAGGTTTTTTACCATATAGAAGGCATCATGGTTAGGACTCTGTTCCTGTTGGCATGCTTCTACTATCACATGCATCCTGAACCACCTCAACTTTCCATTTCCATCAAGGATTCCTGATCTTTCAGATCAATAATTTAAAAATTCTCCTCTCTCAAACAACATAATGTTGAAGGCATTCATATATACTAGATTACTATTATTGCTTACTAAAGATTACTATATATACTAGAAGGTATTCGCTCACACTAGGTTAAGCTGTGGCTGACAAGTCATTTACCCCAATTGTGTACACTAATCTCTCTTGCAAGATGTCTCCCACGGCAGAAATGCTATGGCTTAAGCCTGAACAAAAGCTGACGTTGGCTTCCCTTAATATGCCAATCTGCAAAATGCAGAAACTCAGGTAGTGATTAATGAGGCATTGAGCCATCCCTGCTGTAGAAATGGTAACCTGTAGGAGGTAGGCAGGGCGCACCGCCAGCATCTGTAAATGTTCCAAGCCATCTTGGCTTAATCCATTTCTGAACATAAATCAACTGCCGGATAAGTGTTTGTGTAAACATCAGAACTACTGAAGTTTGACTTCCTATGGACTTGTGTCTTACGGTTGACCAGCTTTTAAACTGAATTTTGTTAATAAAATTCCACAAGACATTCTCAGCTGAGTGAAGGAGGAGATCCCATTCCTGCTTCCAATCTTCTTCCATTCCAGAAACAAACAGATGGACAAATAAAGACAGCAATATCATATCAACACAATTTCTTAGTGAAATTGGGATTAAAACCTCATCTTTTACTCTCATGTCATATTATTTTATTCCTCATATAAAGGAAGATTTAAACCTATTTTCTATTATGTCTACAGTTTTTAGTGAAACAGAACAGCTGCTAAAACCTAAGAACTGCATGGTGGCATCATAAACCACTTTCAAGATGACATAAACTAGAAAAGTTCTAAGATAATTTTTTCTTCAGTAATTCACCTTCCAACAAACAGTCCTCACTTTTTGCTTAATCCAATATCACTGACTTTGAAGTTTCTTTATACTTTTCTATATCCTTGCCCTCTTAAGTGGTAACAACTATGACAACAGCCTTCCACATGGACAAGCAGTGGACTTCTGGGGTGACAGAGGACCTGCAGTGGCAGTGAAGGCAGGAATGGTTGGCCTCAGGTCTGCAGGCACAGGCAAGGACTCTTTCCACTCATGGTTAAGAACCAAAGGCTCTGAACAGCATGCTCTGGCAGATTTAGCAGCCTTGTTTTAAGACATAATTTGTCCCAACTGCCTGAGGTCATGACCATTCTACTAGAGCACAAAAGTGAAAATAGGTAGTTTTTTAGTATGCCAGCCTGTGACCTGGAGTCTCCATCATAAGAGTGTGGTAATACCTAGCAGCAGGGTAAAGCAGACAGTTGAGAGTGGTAATGTCTTAAACTGAACAGATAACTCTGCCAGAGACTGCCTATCAGAGCTCTAAGCCTCAAAATAACCCATCACCATTGTGCACTTACAGGTTAGGAAGCACCTAGGAGAAGACAATCAGCTCTCTCCACACCTCCGTATCAGGCCTGTGTAGCACAGAGCCTACCAAACAATTCCTTCGGTCCAGCGTGCTGCGTGGGTGAAAGAAACTAGTTTGACCTGCCTCACTGCTCTCACCTTGGCCCATGATCAGCACGTTGTCAAGCACACAGCAGATCATGACCAGAGGCAATGCCATCTTTCAACAGCCCAACAACACGTGCTGGGTTGAGCACTGCTGACTGTAAAGCTGAGAATGGTGATGCACTGAGGATTCCTGGCTGGCAACTGCTCTCCATGTGAGCATACAGCAGGATCTCTCTCAGCTTTTTGATAAAGAGAATTTGCAGATAAAAGAGAACTGGCTACAGGGGTATGAAGGTGTTGCAGTAGAAGGGAGGCCTGTAGACATGGTTAGATATGGCTACCATAAGTCCAGGTTGCCTTAGATTGGTTGTCTGTCCTCTTTTCCAACCAGAAATGTTCTCCAGGAAGATTTATAGAACTGCCAGTATATCTGGGGTTGTTGGTATCTAATAATTGCATCAGGTTAGATGTTACCGCATATGTGCAGCAGCCTCACCTTGGATGTCCTGTGTCCACCAATCCCAAAGAGATCCTCAGAGCAACCATACTAGGCCTGTATTGCATGTGCAAAGCAATTCCAGCAAAACCAAGAGAGTACTCTACCACTCCTACAAAGTGTTGCATTAACTTACCACACAATTACTTTGAGCATTTCCAGTAGGTCCTAAAAGTATGAGGCTTACTGTACTTGCATGATGCAACTTGTGCACCTATTTCTGCATCAGAAATACAGTAGCCAAAGAGTGGGATAAACAGTCACCAGAGTAGTATCACAGCCGACTGGTTGCTATACAGTGAGCACAGTTTGGCTTTCACAACTAACACACCTCTTCCTCACCCCCTTGTGATGTGCAGCCACCATTTTCCAAACCAAAGTGCAAACCAAAGTTGCCTCTGCTAAATGGTAACTGTCAAGAAATTCCCCAGTAACAAATGCAACTTCTGAAGCTAAGCTTCAGCAAGGAAGGGAAGCACGGGCAATGGGCTTGCTAAGGTGAGGTGTAGAACAGAGATTTAGGAACACAGGGTGAAAAATAAAAATTATATTCCATGTCAATAGAGGGCACATATGCTGAAAGACCATAGGGAGGACATGTAGGTATCACAACAGCATGCGCAGGTAACAGCATCATTCTGTTGCCTTCAGCTGAATCATCGTCTTTACACTATGTAATAGAAAAATTGGGTTCTGCCTTTCATCTATGCTTTAATTACAATTAAACTTCTTGGTTATACTGATGCTTTTCAGCTTCATGCCAATTAGGCCCAGGAATTCCATAAATGAGGAACAAATTCTGCTGAAATGGAGAGGGTTTACTAAGACAGGGTAGTAAAGAGAAGGTAGCCCAACATAAGTTGAAGTCTGCAGTAATCCATCCTCAGCCAAGTTGTACACACCTGTTCCATACCCTTCCCTTTCTGTAATTGATTTTCAGGGTGGCACTTCACGTATGGTAAAAACTTGTTGTCAGATGACTACTTGTAACTCCCACTAAAATCTGCCAGAGGGATGTGACCATGAATAGAAAACTACATGGTACCCTTTCCTAAGTACGCCTGTAATTTCAGCACTGTGCTTTCTCAGAGCTGAGCCTACCTCTGCCAAGAATGAAGCCTTTATCGTGGCTGCTGTACTGAAAAGTGAGGCATATGTGAGAAAGGAAAGTACTTCTAGAGCATTTGAAAATTATTTGGTTTTGAACTTACACAGGACATAACTAATCTTTCTGTCTGAATTTACCAATTGTAGTAAGAATAGAGTCTTAATGAATGTTTAAAGCTTGATCAGTTTATGAAAGAAATTATATAACATGGTGTTGTAGCAGCAGTGGATTGAACTCAGTGACCTAAAAAATGCTTAAATTTATTTCCATCTTAGGAAGTTCCTAGGTCTACCTTTCAGCAGCAGGAGATATTCCCCAAGCATCAATTATACATGTAAGCAAAAATATCATGGAGATGAAAGAACATATGAAAGAGCAAGCACAATTCTCCTTTCACAACACTGTGAATCAAGAGTAACTCCACTGAAGCCAACGAGTTACACTGGTGTGAGTGAGAAAAGAACCAGCTCCATTGTCTGAAAATTGCTCAGGCCACCCATGGAGTCCAATCACAGTAACTGTACGCCGCTAATATCACAGTGTTTAATTCAGAAAGCCCAAGACTGAAAAGAGGATACTGAAAAGAAAGGATCTGAATTTGGTTTTAGCCAAAAAAGCTGAAAAATAGCAGGAAAATGGTGAATGGAAAAGGAAAAAAACAGATTCCATTTAGAAAAACTTCTCCCTCTCCCCAAAAAATTTGCATAGAAACAACAGACTGAATCTGCATGCCTTTTTTTTTTTTTAACACCCTGCATGTACCCAGTTAACAGTTGCTGAGCTGTATGCTTCCCTGAAGGAAAAGTGTAATCTTCATTTTCCAAACAGCAGACATGTTTTGTGTGTTGATGCATATTGTATTATACCTACTCAGATTGAGTGCTACAGAATGTGAGTCTTAGCTTTCCGGCACAGGTCCCTGTAACGTATTCTGTCATGTTTTTAGGTAGCAGTGTACTAAACAATACCTTCATTTTCCCCTGCTTTAGTTTACTTCCCCTGAACGCACCCTCCCTTTTTCATCTTAGATAGGTTAGTTTAGCTTTCCTAGCTCCTGTCACCTCCTCATTTGAAATAGCATTTCTGCCAGTAGTACTTACTCTCAGTAATGGAACAAAGGCTTGTTTCCGGAAAGCTGTCTGGTCACTAACCTCTTCCTGTATCTCAGCCTCCCTTCTTCAGTTTTCTTCCAGGTTTTTTGTCTTCTCTTCTCCATTTATCTCTCATCACACGCCGTCTCTTTCACCTAGTTACATCTCACCACCAGCATTACCCTCTCTATTGGTATTATTGTCGTGATTATAACCGTCCAGAAGCTATTGAGGACCTGTAAAACAGCACATTGTGAGTTTATTATGCTGCATTACAAACCGCTACACCGGTGCACCATGTCAGCATTATGACAAAACATCAAACTGCATTAAGACAGATGTGCTGAATATGATCCACATAACTCGCAGGAACGCCATCTCTTTTTTTCTTTTCCAGGTCATTCTGCCTCCTCTTTTTCCCCTCTCCCACTTTATCCTCTCTTTTCTTATCACCTATTCCTTTTCTGTCACTTTATTTTCTTCCTCCCCACAGTCATCCTCCCCTGGCTTCCTTCATTGTCCACCTCAGATTCCTCCAATGCATTTTCTTTCCTCCTATGTGCCTGTACAAAGGACTATGACAGAGGCAGTACTGCAGCTTTGTTAAATGTGTCCTTGGCTCTTTAGTAAACAAAGCTGTACCTGGGTGCATCTTTGGGATCAGCAAACTGAGGGTCTAGAAAGCATTCCACTCCCAAAGACTTAAACCAGAGAGCTTTGAGATTAACATGACTTCTCGGTTCCCTAATCGCCGAGCTGGAGCACACCAGAAACAGCAGGAGGAAGCCTGAAATAATACCAGACTCTTTTCTTCACATGCACATATTTCCTTTTGCCTTGTGCGAGTCAAGGCTCTGTAGAATGGGGTAGTGACTAGAATTTGATGATGTCAGAACACCAGAAAATGAAAGAAGATGTACTTTGTAATGGCATACAATTGAAAAGCATGAAATTGGTGCCAAGCAGTGCTAAAAAACAAACAAATTATTTCCCAACAATTCAACATGCAAAGGGTCAGAAAGCAATGCTTTTTTTAATATTCAGACTGTTAACTAAAATCAGCATAATTCAAGTAGAGAACAAACAGTGCTTGTTGATACTAAGTATTTTGTTTTACATGATAGCATCAGATTTTCAGGAGCAGCACTTCAGGTAAAAAGACCAAGCGCGTGCCTGGGATAGTATCACTCATCTGTATGCTAAAGATAGCTTCTAAGCCTCACTTAGATCAGTCTAAACTTTGGCACATGCCAAAGCAGCTGCACGGCATTTAGCTATGCCTCTCTCAGCATGCATCACAGTGCGGAAAGAATGGTTTATTAAGATATTTTAATGGCAGATATATTCACCTGAAAAGGTTAAGTAGTTTCTTCAGACAATATAGTTTCCTCTGAGTGTCTGTCAATTTTTAAGATTTTACAGAAATTTGTCTATCATTTTTAGTGATTTTTCCATCCTCTGTTGATCTGTGAAAGCCTTGAGGAAACAAGGAAGGAAAATGATTTAGTGGCACAAGGAAACAATGAAACCTGCTGCACACTCACATCATATATGTCTAAATGCTGTTGAAATCCATCCAAAAAACCCTGAATAAGCAAACAAGGAACTCTTTTTCACATAGTTCTCAAATAGAGTACTCAATAATACTTGTAATAATTATATATTTTTTCAGAGAACAACATGATTTTTAAATTTATCTCTCTTAAATATTACAACTTTTTAATATCATATTTTGGGGTAGATATTAAAGTGGTGTAATACATTGTTTCAAAAGGAAATATACTTTATGTCCTAATTTTGTCAGTTTAGGAGCCCCAGAATATACTATTAATTTTTATTTTATTGCTAATAATGTCTTTTAGCAAAGACCCTGCTTCTAGCAGTACTACTTGTTAATATTGTAATTATTTGCAAAATTTGTATTGGCACTATTCTAGCTTCTTACCTAGAGTTTAATTCTTAGTTTCCATTGACATCAGCAGGCCTAGTGATTTCCCTCCTCTCTAAAGCCTTGATCTGCATGTTATTTCATACAGGCAGATTTCTGTGCCTCTGTCCAATTCTAGTCATATGAAGGAGATCATGCTCTGTACTGTAACTTCCAAACCTAAGATCTAAGACAGCAGTCCTGGTAAGAAAGATATAAAAATAGAAGAAACAGTACATTTAAATACATCAGTGCTAAAACACAGAACTAAAGCTTGCCTTTCAGATCAAGTGAGGAATTTTTTTAGGTTTCCACTTCCAATAATACTATTCAACACCATATGCATTTTTGCTGATGAGCAACACTCACTCTGATTGACATACTCAAGTATCTACAAATATTAGAAAAAAAATGAATACAAACCCCAAGGATCATTAAAAATAAAGAAAAATACAAAAGTAATCCTAATTGTATATGTGATATATATGAAAAAATGCTAAGGTGGAAGAGTTTCACCATAAAAATGTATCATGCAAACATTATAAACAGCTTTGAAAAGTCTTTTTGTGAATTGCACCAAATATATTGTGTAACTGAATAAATTTCAGGAAAATTGCATTGTAATATACACTAATTACATCATCTTGGTTTGTTGTTTTTTTTCCCAGTGTTGCACATTTGCTTTTATTTTGTTGTACACATACACATTTTGCTGTAATAATTCTACTGGGACTGCTTAAAGAGCCAACATTTCAGCACCTGTTCATTTGATTTACTGAATAATGGATATTACACATCTGGAGTTCCTCTGATGATGTCCTCTTTTTCTACGTGGAAATTATGCCCCAGTGGAAACGGGAATCTCTCCACTGAAAGTGGGAACTTTCAGATTCAAGGTATCTTGAGCAACAGTACCTGCACATATGCAAACCAAGATGTTCTAGTCCAATGCCATGTTCTGCAGTGCACAAGTCAGATGTGTTCTCGACATACTGTACTCCATGCATATGCACCAAGTGTTAGACTGGACATCTCTGACTCACTGGATGTGCCAGACATACCATGTAGAAGTCCATGATGTTCAGAATTCAGCAAATTTGGTGCTCATGTATACAGGCCATCTGGGCACTGAACAAACACTTATATGTCAAGTTATCCTAGGGAAAAATACGTGAAGCCAGGTGCTGGAGCAGGTAATGCTCTGCACCTTGTGTAATTAATCTTTCTTTAAAAAAATACGTATTTCAATAAATCTCCTTAAAACAGGGACAGTCTTTTCATCTGACTTTTGCATAGTGCCTGTCCCAAAGAATTTCTGCATGTTGTAACAATAAAAGAAATAATCCGGATGAGAACATAGTACTTCATCCCCCCCATCACCACTGTGGAAGTTACAGGAATCAAGGCTTCTCATGATCTGATTCTTAACTACAAAAATTCACAACAAAGGGAGAAGGTAACAAGTCCAGGGCAGTAACTCCTCAGTTGCACTTTGAACAAACTTTTTTTCTTTGTGTGTACAGTACTCTTTAAAGGTGATTGCAGTTTACTTTACAAACAGTTTCTCAATTAGATTTAAAAAAAAAAAAAATAATTGAGGCTTATACAAGCTCTTGGCTTGACTATTATCTACTTAAGAACTGCTTGTATTTACAATTGTACCAGTCCTCAAACACAAAGGTACAATCAAAAAGACAATCTAGTTTGTCTTCAAAGTGTTCTAAAAAGAATATGAAATCACCTGTAAGATCCCTATTTGGAAATTATTTGTATTATTTATTTGTCTTTGGTCAGTGTTAGTAAATCAGAAGGTGCCATGAAAACTCATGTTTCCGCATGCATAACTTTTTTTAATTTTCAGTAATATATTAATCATCAGTCAGCAAAATAATTAATACCATAACTTAACTCTAAGCAATTGTCTCATTATCTCTGTTTAATTCACAACAACAGGAACTGACCAACTCTCTTGACACCTTAACAATGCATTAAATTCACAATAACTAATGCAAATGGTGTATAATTTCCTAACATTCATTTAATCTGTAATATAGGCAAGGACATTTTCTTCTTGTATTGTCAAGCATAAAGAGAACAGTGTTACACATCATCTGTGGTTGATGAAAAAAATGTGAGGGGTATCTGTTTTTAAATTTTATGTTATCACATAATTAAAGACTTAAAATGTAGTGCAGAAAGCGAGGTATATTGGCTATAGCTGGACTTCTGACTGTGACAGCTTTTTGTTAACATGGTTTGCTGTGCTTGACACCTTACATATTTTTAACTAAACAGATAGAAGCAATAGAAGGAATTTCAGATTTCAAAATTTTAATATTTTGTCTTGCAGGAATTATACACAAACATACAGAAATTAAAATACTGACATAAATTGGCCAGCCCTTGCAAACTCTACAAAGAATTCAATTTATCTCCATTGAGAGCTAGTGGAGTCATTACATTCAATTGACTTTAATAGGATTTGGACAAATCCCCAAACCTACAGTGATACCTGGCAGCATCCCCAAAACAATAGTCAATAAATGACATATTTTTAAATACAACTGCATAAAGAAAAGACACAAGGGAATCAGGAAGAAAAGAAAATAAAAGACAGTGTATAATCTCTTCTCTTTTAATATGGCCAGTTCTTTCCAACTCCAGCTCATTAATTCGATGTTAGACCTTTAGAAACCTAAACAGCTCAGAAAATTGTCCTCACTTTCAACTCAGGAACCTGTCTTTACAGTGGAGGGTATCAGTTCTGATGCATGTTGTATGCTTATAAGGGGAGGATGGAAAGAGCGTAGAAGGGAGAGGATGGAAAGAGCGTAGAAGGGTGAGAGGCCTTTTTCTCAAGCCTAAGAATGCTGAGGGCTCAGTACTGAAATCTAGAAAATGACGTGTGATGGCAGCAGCAACCCCCAAACTACCTGATTTTCAGTCTGAGAGAGGAAGAAGTATGCACTGATACAAGCTGAGGCTATCTCCCTGCACAAGCAATGGCCAGTTTTCTGACAGCAGGAATCCAGGAAAGGCTAAACAAATGTGCATTTCTCCTCATCCTCCTTACAGATCCATGGAAAGCTCAGGAAAACCCCAGTCAAAAAGCAGCAGTGAATATGTAGAGAACCCTACATCCTAACCCCCAAGTACCCTGCAAATTTCATTTTACATTATAAATAGATTTGAAGATATATTTCCAGGAAGGTAATATCAGACTCCAAATCTATTTTTAGGAGTATTTTTATAAAAGGCCTTATTTTTACAGGCTGAGTGGCCAGAGGGACCCATTGACCTCCAGGACAGTCAGTACTTTTAAGATGTGAAACAGTAGTCTCTTTCTCCTCACTTTTTTAATAGATAGAAGAGCATTAGTTTACATTATGTTACAGGGACTGCTCCTGAAACATGCCATCTACTACAAATGTTCTTGCTTCATAAAATCACGCTCAGAATGCACCCAAAACAGTTACCAAACCTTGTGTCATCAAAGCTACACACACCGGCTCTCTAGCCACACTGTCAGATGTAGTAGGTTAAAGAAACATCTGCTAGCAGTGTGGCTCATGCCTGTTAGAGAAAAACATTTTCCCTACAAATTGCCATTTTGATTCTAAATTCATACGTGGTATTTAGACTCAGACAAATTTCTAAAAACCTCCTTCTAACAACCTCCTCCCTCCTCCCCCATTTCCAAAGACTATATACAGAGAACTTACCATTGCCAGAAAGAGGGAAATCTGTAAATAGTGGGAGGGAAGGATACCTTATTTACTGAGTTGGTGTAAACTCACAACCACTTTGTGGTCTGTCACTGATGGCAGAGTTAGACACCACAGCGCGCCACTGGAAATTAAAGTGTAAAGAATGGTAAACGTGAATGGCAGAAATAATTCAATTTGAATAAAGAATAAATCTCATTATTTGTGGGATTTGTTTGCAGCTTTTTGGCTATTTAGGACAAGCAGTGTTTAAGTGTTTGCAAATGCTGTATCTTTTTATCTAAACAAATGAGAGTCATCTTAAATATATGAAAAGCACCGTTATACCAGGAAGCACAGCACTAACTGTAATGTTAACATAAATATTACAGATGTTATTGATTACAGATAAAAATCAGGACTTCTCAGATTACATTCCTATAACTGTAATGACTCACAAGAAAGTAAAACTGCACTTAGCCCAAAGTAATTGAAAGTAACTGCTGCTAAAAGGGACAAATTTTGCCACAGACTGGCTCTAATAACATCCTAGTTCTGCCATCAAGTGAGATCAGCCAGTAGCTTATATATTTATCAGCTGTCTGCTTCATCTTGTGCCCAGTTGATCCCCAATGGTCTAGTCCACTGATTTAATTAAAAATCCCTTTCCCTCCCAACAGCAGAACTTTTTACAACACTTACGATGTTGCTACTGTTCTAGAGGCTTCCAGATGCAGCTTGCATTTCTAATATTGAAGAAGAATCATTAGAAACCTAGTCAGAATTCTTCAGGTTTTCTCTAATCAAAGAATGTAGTATCACTGCTCTTTATGTTTCTAAAAACACTGGAAGCACATACAAATAAATATTTGTTTTCTGCAGAAAATCAACTTTACTTATATGGCATATCTTGGTTTTCAAATCACTTATCTTATGAAATTATCGTGCAGAAACTAAGACTATTTATATACATTTAATACATGGCTGAGGTTTAACATGATAAATGGTTCCACATTACAATTTTTCCAGTAGCAAAGCCTGACTAAGAGGCTCCTGCCCTTTCCCTCACCCAACTCCTCCAACCATTTTGCTAGTTTAGCTCTCAGTTGTGCTGCTGCAACTGTTTGTGGAGCTGCACTCTAAGCCAAAACAAGGCAAAATGACCTCATTTAAGAGAACAACAATACAATCACTCTTGTTCATAGGTCTACTTTTAGAATTCATAATTAGAAGAAAAAAAAATATTATTCAAAATGCCAGTTAAGAAGTCATTAATATAAGCTGCATTGGAAAGACTCTCTACCAGTTAAAGTTATTTCACTTAAAAGTGGAATGTGAGAAAGTGAATGACCATCAGATAGCCAAAGCTGCCTACATTTCATTTCAGGGAAAAAACCTTTTGTTTATATTCCAATTGCAGCCTTTCCTATTGGAGACAAAAGAAACTGAAACACAAAGAGAGTGAGCTTTCTTCAATTCAATTTAGTACTCACCAGTGTAACTTTCAAAGACGACATGCATCAGATGTACTAGTAAGCTTCCTCAGAGAATATTCACATATAAAAAGGATAGCAGCAGGTTTTTCTTCAGAACATTGTCTCACAAGCAGTAAATGGAAAAAATATGATACCATTTTATAAAAACCTGCTTTTTCCTGTTCAAGAGTTTCAGGGTTTTCTTTTGGACAACAGTGATCAATTCTTTAGAATAAGCGTGGTTTATTTCTCCTTCAGTGAAGAAGTTCAAAGCTAACTTCCTGCATCAGTAGCAAAGTACGAGAGACAGTCCTTGTAATTACTGCACTTGCATCACTTCTTGTCAAATGACTTTTCAGGGCAAGTGCACTGCTTTCTCCCAAACAAACAGGTTACACGTTCACTTGCAGTATTATTAATTTTACAGACTGGAGAACAGTACCCAGCACTAGCCATTGCCTTCCTTGCAGAAGTCCTATACTTCACCTGCTTCACATTATTTAGCTAATGGGACCATGATGTGCTAAACTTTGGGAGAGTTACTGCTTTTTCATGTTAACTTTCACATGCATGTCTGATGCTGAGATGAAGTATTCTCAAGGTACTTAACAGATGGGAATCGATCACCAAGCATGCAATGCAGCTGAATTAGTAGAGAGCAACCCGCTTGCTCCATGACTCTTACAGTTCTTAGACTGACGTCTCCCTGGTCCAGGGGAGTCCACTGTCTGTATCAAGTGACCAGGGAGCTGCCATGATGAAAAAACACAAATACACCTATGTCCTACTGAGAAAAGACATAATTAGCAGTGTTATACTGCAGATGGGATCTTCATGGGCTCTAGTCAATTTTCACAAAGGAAAAAAAATCTGTAAAACTTTATGACAACTAGGTTGCAGACTGTTGCTTCAATCTTTAAATAGTTATTTTAACTAGTCTCACCAAACTCTGACTCTTCCCTCAAGCCTTGCAATCTGCTGTGGATACTACTTGAAAGCTATATTCTTTATTCAAGCAGAATTCCCAATGAGTAAGACTTCCAGCACTTGTTCTAGGAGTTTATCAGGCAAACTCACTGGTTAGCTTTTTTGAAAGTCATGATCTTTGCTTTGCATCCAAGGAACTGTCACATCTTCAGTTTTCTAGTCCAAAGAACAGCTATTTCCCTGTATGCATCACTCTTATTTTTCCTCTTGTTTTTAAACGGTCTGCCTAGCAAAAAACCACCCTTCCAACTTTACTGTTTTTAGGTCAATTTCTCATTAATTTCACCAAATAGCCTTACAGAAGAATTCTATATAAGAAGAGGAAGTATGTATATGCAGAAGAAATACCATGAAAAGGAGAAAATAAGTTGAAGTTTTTTATATCACTCTGCTGCTGAGATTCTGGGATTGTTTCTCTGAATAAAATGCCTAATAAAAAGCAGGTCTTTAACACTTCTTATGGTAGGAAAAATAAGAACAAAGGGAAGATATAAAAAAGCCTTGGAAAAAAATTCCTTAAATAAAACAATTGCTAGCTACACCCTCTGTGGCAACCTGGGATATATTCTACATCAATAACATTATTTTCACTGAAAAAGAGGAGAAAGATCACCACAGACAAAATTAGTATTTAAATTGCCTATAGAACTTACTGTCTCGCTTTAACATAGTAGTTTACTTTCTGAAAAAGGACTGTGGTGCTTTCTTCCTCTTTCTTCTGTACTTTAGAGACTTACATCTCTATTGTCCCTAATTATTAGTTTTATGTAGCTAACTAAGTGGAAAGAAAAATGAACTTTTGAAATTCATGCATCATCAACAGATCTATTAATTAAAACCTTGTTGTTTCCAAACGTCAACAATGATTAAGCAGGGAGATATTTTTTGTGAGGTTACTCATTTGGGTGGAAGACCTTACCATGGTAACACTGTTTTTAATAGTCTCTGCTTAAAACAACTGCAAAATTATATGTTGCACTGAAGTAAAGAAAAACAAAACATAATCTGTAGAACTGTGAGACATGAATCAGAAAGATTCACTTTATTTCAGTTCCTAAGATGGCAAAGGGTAGCTAGAAAGTATATCTTTTACTTGTACATTATGCAATAACCACTGGAATCCATAACTGGCACAAGCTTTTGTTAAAAATGAGAAATGTTCAGCTTCCAAGGCTGGTAGGGATACAAGAAGTCCAACTTGTTCAGAATGAACAAGAGGAAAAAAACCAGCCAGAGAAACCATGGCAGACAGATGCAGAATTGCAATGTGTTTGATCTATTGTGTTTGTGCACTTGAGGTACAAGTGCACAGCTGTCATGTTTCATATGCTTGACAAGTCACCCCATAAAGCAATGGTGTCAAACCACTCCAAAAAGTTCTAGAGTTCATTGATCCTGATTCATAGGCCAAGAGGAGGGCCTTGCTCCCTGGCAGATAATTTAAGGAAAATGATGAACAAACTCTACTGTTTCCTGACATAAAATGTAATATCTTACTCTTTCTAGCAAATGCACATCTCATCTGAGGTTAGTCCAATGGCTGAATCATCACAATCTCTGCAACAAAGACTGGATGCTGACAGAGATGAAAAGAGTGCTGATCTGTTGCTCCACGCTTCTTACTGAAATAAAAAGCTAAAGTATCAGAATGAATAAAAACAAGAATCGTGAGAGGCAGTGAAATATTAATATTCTTCATTTTATGCATTATTATAGGCCGTGTACAATTACAGTTCCATATATGCATACATCCCTGGATAAAGATTATGCCTGGACATGCTTGCAAATTCCTGCAGGAATCTGTGGAGCCACATGTCAGCGGAGCCACATGACTTACTTCTTCAGTATGTATTTCTCAATTTACAAATGAATTAAAGCAGCTAGATCTCCTTTCAGCTGACTGCAGCCCATGCAGAAAGGCAGACTAGGGCACGGAGGGCTGGTTCGGCGTGCTATACGAGGAAAGCATCAGTACTCATTTACCCTCGTGGTCAAGCTCTGACAGGAGAGTATTCCGGAGCTCCAGGGACTCGGCTGACCAGTGGTTGAAGCGGTGGAGGCCAGTTTCTGCTGTTCTCATGGATAAATGACAACGCTCGTCAAACGCGTACAGGAGGACAGACACAGCCTTTTTACATTTAGGAAGCGTCTCACACTTTATTACCGCGAACACTCGTCACACACCCGAGGGCAACCGCGCGGCCCCGCTCAGACGGCGGCCTGCACCCACCGGCGCCGAGAACAGGCGACAGCCCAGCCCCGGGCCCTGCGCCGCTGCCCCGGCATGGCCCAACCGCCGCCGGCCCCTCAGAGCCCGCTGCGCGCACCGCTGGCCCGGCCCAGCCCAGCCCGCTACACGGCGGGCCCCTCTCCCGCCGCCACCACAGCCCTTGAGCAGCGGCGCTGGGGCAGCGCTTACAGACGCGGGGAGGTGGTTTGAGCCACGCCGGCTGCCGTGAGCCGGGAGGTGCTACCGCCCGCTTCCGCGCGGGGCGATGAGACGGCTGCGGCCGCGCCATGGAAGCCCCACTGCCTGCCGCCCTCCTCCTCCTCCTCCCCTTACTGCTCGTCTCCTTGGCGCTCCTGGCGAGGAGGCGCCGCGGCCGGCGGACACCTCCCCTCCGGCTCCTGGTGGTGGCCGGCTCCGGTGAGTCAGGGTTGCCGCCAGCGCGAGGGAGTTGCGGCGCAGAGCGCCCGCGGCGGGCACCAGGAACTACGGCTCCCAGCATGCAGCGCGGAGCGAGGGCCAGCGCGGCTGTCGTCGGTGTGTCCTGGTGCATGCCGGGAGTTGTAGTGGCGATGGCGGGCGCGGTAGCACCGCGCTGAGGGGAGGCCAGCCCGCCGGCGGCCGCGTGTCAGGAGCCGCTGCCGGGGTGCCCGCACGGCTGTTCCCCCAGCGCACCCTCGAGGCCGCCGCCTGTCTTTGGGTTTTTTAGTTCTTGATTTGAGTAATTGTTAAGCTTCATCTTTATTTGGGGCATTTTCTGTATCGTCTGTATCTGTGTCTGACAGTTTGGGTTCTGAACCTTTCCTTCAGGCGGCACGTGCGTTTCATCGAAGTCACTAACGAATATATGGACCAAAACTGATGCAGGACAGACCTGTGCAGCTGCATGGTCTTCTCACAGAAAATTATCGATGGCGATTCAGGGCAAGGCTTTCCAAAGATCGGTGCACACCTTACATACGTGACATTTCGTAATAATTTTACCCAAACCATGTTTCTGTGGTTTACTTATGAGAGTCTCACGTGGGCCTGCCAGAGGCAGTACTGTTGTCCAAGCGCGTCACACCACACTAAGGGGACACACACACATCTGCTGCTCCTTGTCACCTCCCCAAAGTTGCAGGGCAATTAATTTGCCCCCCCAAATTAGACTGCCTTGAAAATTTGTAGTTGACAAATCAAGGCAAGCTTTGATTTAATTACATCAGTATCCCTGTGGTTTTTGCGCATCAGCTAATTGAGTAATAATCCCAGGATCTTTCTGCAATCTGAGTTTGACTGGCAGTTTTATAATTTTTCAGGTCATCTTTACTTCCACCAGCGCTGGAAATGTGCTTGTTTTCCTTTGGTCCTTTGGAACCTAGTTCGTACATATTAAAAAAATACATTCACTATACATAAGCTTACCAGGTGAAATAATTCATAAATCAGTTAAGATTCATATAATCTTCAAGCCTATTCTTTGAGATTTTTTTGAAGTGGGCATCTCCTGCTCTTCTGTGAATACTCAGACGATTGCATTAAAATTTGTGAAAGCTTCAAAAGACTATTGCTCATGAGAAATCCCTCCAAACATCTTTGAAAAATACCGCATGAAATTCTACGGAAAGGTGGCAAACTCTTGTGTCTTATGTAGCAGCATAGCTCTTGCTGCTTGTCAGTTGTTTGCCAGCTAAGAGTGCTTGACTTGTATAGCAAAGGTCTCTTAGGAGGCTAATGACACTGGACAGCAGGAGGTAGTAGGAATACATCTAGTTTACTATTTTGGTCTGCAACTTCCAGCAGAGTGAAAAGTAACACATCCAGTAAATGCTTATGCCGATACTTATGGGTGCAGTTTTATGTTAAGCCGACCCAGCCCTACAGATAAAAGGTGAGCCAGCTCCACTTTACCTACGCAGACAATCTTCCCTCTCCCCTCTTCCACTGTTACAGGTATTCCTGTAATTCCAGTTCAGGAAACTCAACTGACAAAAAAAAAAATTAACCGGCTCCCAAAAAATACAATAAGTACACCCTCCCCTTCTCTCCAGTTTAGTGCCAATTTAGCTACCTGAACAAAGTGACCTTGCAGTTAGAAGGTTGTCAACACCTGTTCAAGGGCAGTGGTTAAAGCACTTGGCTGGAGCTGGCCTGTTTCTTCTGTAAGCACTCAGCTTTTACACTGGCGTAGCTGCAGAGTGAAATTGCTGCTTGCTTGATTTCAGTATTATGAGCTGGGATAGTGCAGCCTCTGCTCTTGGAGGTCGTAGGACTGAACACTGGGTAGGGTCAGCAGGAGGTACGCTTCCATGGCTCAGCTCTGAGCCAGGTCCCATCCAGCTTCATTTTGACCGTTGCACCATGGTATGGCTTTTGAGTATGGACTACAGCATAACTCTTTGCCCTCTTGTTTTTGCACCGTGTACAGGACGTTAAACACAAACGTCAGACTTCTGTGTGATCCTGGTTCAATCCCATTTAACTGAAAAAATTCCATCAATACAGTTTCAGTGGAAGCTGAATTGTCTTCATGTTACTTAAACAGTCTCAACATCCTTTAACTGAATCCTTTACTCTCAGAAGAGTGTCACTGATAATATTAGTACTAATAAGTTTTAAAAGGAAAAGTGACTAATTCAGCTGAAGAAATTGAAAGTTACAAAATTATTCACATATTAACTGCAGTTTATTTTTTTTTACAGGTGGGCACACAGCAGAAATCCTGAGGTTACTTAGCTGTTTGTCGGAGTCATACTCTCCTAGACATTATATTTTTGCAGACTCAGATAAGATGAGTGAAGCTAAAATACTTTCTTTTGAACAAAAAAGGTCTGAAACATTCTCCAATTCACAGGTAACTTGTTAAATATGCTCTTGTAAGATAAAATGATCTTAACATGACATTCTGTTGCAAGACAATTTGGAAGTGATTCTTTAAAAGGATATTTTTAAGATCAGCAGGTGCTTTTGATTTTCTAGGTATTGATAATCACTTGCACTAAAGTTCAGCTAAAGGTGCCATTCGGTACATACTGGTTTTTACATTTTTAAAAGTGAACTAAATAAACACTATTAATTAATGCTGTACTAGAGAGACACTGAAAATGCAAAGTAAATATACCTAGAAATAGCAAATGCCATTCTTGCTGCCAGTTTTCACTACCACCTTCCTTACTTTCTCTTAAAATGGTCTTTACGTCCTGTTAACATGTTAATCCATTTAAAGCAATGAGGGAACATAATTGTAGTGAAAGTGACTGTGCAAAGAAGGCTACCTCTTGCTCAAGAAAAGGATGCTGAAAATAAATCTCTTTTAATTTTGTAAACCAGCTGGCCATTGAAGTGTTATTTGTAGCTATAAAAATACGGGGGCAGAAATATGGTGACTTTTTTTCTTTTATTTTTTAGTTTGGCATTTCCCTCAGTGACATAATGTATTTTTTGGAAATAAATTATATCTAAAAATATTTTATCTAAGAAAACCTTAACTGAAATTGTATTATTTTTGTGTGTTTCTAGACTGTGTTTTGGTTGGATTTTAAAGCTGAGCATTAGTTACAGACATTTAAAAAATATGCAGTACCTCTTAATGTCAGATAGTTTTCTGGTTGATGACCTGAGCAAATGCTGAACTCCTAAAAATAATTCAAAAAATCATGAAAATATTTTGTTTATCTTTTTATCAAATGTTTTCTTGCTTTGAGCTAGTTTTCTGTATGATTAACAGACAGCACTATGACTCTCTGGTGAGTTAAAGTGTGATTTGACATCCAGTGAAATTAGGAGAAAGATTATATATTTATTTAGAAATTGGAATAAGTACAATGGAAATGAATGTTCTGACTACAAAAATATTAGTCCTTTTGAGCAAGTAGTACAACACGCAGTGAATTAATTATTTATGTGGTATTGATTTCATATGGTTCACTTCTGATATTTCCGTTGTCTTCAGCAGCACTGCTGGGACAAAAGATTGTAGGACTCGGTACCGATGATTTTCAGAAGAAACCCTTTTAATGTAAAGCTACTGCTGCTAAGGTCATCAACAGGCTCACTTAGGAATTACATCTTTAAGTTTATTTACCCCACTTTCACCTTGGAAGAGGAAGGTTCCTTGCCTACCACAAGTTGCTGAATCAAGTGGGGATTACTTAGTTTAAAATTGAGTGTAGCAGTCTCTTCTCTCATTGTGCACCAAGGATGAAAGTTTAGTAAAGTGACCGGAGGTATTTCCTTTTCAGAGAAATCTTGGTGGTAATTAGTCATTCACACAGACATACTCACTTATCTAAAAATGTCCAACCCTAAATTATTAAATTTCTTAAAAATACATATTTTGAGTATTAAAGGATTATGCAGTTTTCCACTAGTTCACTTAGTTTTGCTAAGCAGTTTCCCTTTCGTACCCTCTCCAACTGCTAACAGATCATGTAGTTATATTTTCCTTCAGCATTGAAAGCCAGAGGAACATTTTTGGCTGCATCTGAGTTTGCTGTCTGGATAACAGATGCTCATTTTCCTTTGGCCATTCTTTTTCCACTGAGCAAAAATATTTAGAGTGAAAATGGAAGATAAATTTTGGAAAGTAAAGGTCACGTGCCTATAACATATATTTGCTAAGTTTCAGAGTGTGCTTTCAAGTAGTACATGTTTTGGCACTGGGTATGCTGGAGATCATCAAGCATTTAAAAATCATGTGTTAGTAGCTTCTTGCAGCTTTTAATAAATTAAAGGGAAAAGTCTGAATGCTTCAACCCACGGTCATTCCCTTCCTCATCTTGGCAAGGAAGTAAATTTTTCCAGAACTAAGGACTGGACAGAAGACAGATTACAATAATGACCTAAGAGAAAAATCAGTGTACACATTTAACAAATTCCAATGTAAAAACCCACAAATATAACCAATTTTTCTTTTGATCTGTGGTCTAGCCCAGTTATAAAAGCTACAGTATTCAGGGAGAAGGAAAGGAAGCCAGAATGAGCATCTTGCTTACAAGAAGCAAAATGCTGTGCATCTACTCACTAAGTCTCTTGAAAAAAAAAAAAATATCCAAAATGCCTGCTATGAAAAGTCTGTGGTCCTGCTATCACTTGCCTCTTTGTTCTCTGTTGCCCCCAGCCTGTAACCACAACTATTCTACATGGCTGCCCCTAGAGCTGTTACTCAGGGAACCTTCTGTGCTGAGCATAGAGAACCTGCTTCAGCTCCTGCTGACCTACTCTGGCAGTAGAAAGACAGCTTAGATTTGTTGACTGAAGAACATGAATTCTTCACTGGATCTCTTACCCTCATTTGTCATGTCTGAGATGAGCAACCAGATTAACTAACCTTTACATAATGCTCATCTGACCACATGTTCTTTTCCATTTTATGTTTCATGAGAGATATCATGCTAAGAAATCTTGTTCCTCAGCAGGAAAAAGAACTACGTAAACCCAGTCTCTTTGCAAGCATTGCAGTATATTCACTTGAGCATATTGTAATAAGTCACAGCAGTGGCAATTTTCCACCTACTTTTCCTTGCATGCTTGCAAAACAACAGTATTAACTAGGTAAAGGACTACATCACTGGTTTTGAAATTGCAATACCCAGTCAACCATTATAGAATTGCCAGTTTGGAACATTTGTCTTCAAATAACACAAAGGTTTCCAACTCCACTAAAGATGTAAGGAAAAATAAATGCAACAATATGATACCATAGAAGATAGGGGAGCAATTTGTCTGTTTCTGGTATCAGACATAATATGCAATTTTCCAGCAAAAGATGCAGGAGGTACCTTTGTCTAGAATATTAACAGTACTCCATCAGGTGAGAGGCTGAGATTGCAGAAGCATCTGGCAGTGGCTTTTAAACAAACAAACAAAATCCAATTTTGTTTCTCAGCTTAATATTTAAGTGTTGATTGATATGTGGGCTGAAGTCCTAACATACGACATAGACACTGATGTGCAAAGTTTCAAGCATGTTTTTTGAAGAGCATACATAAAACCAGTTTGATCTTTACCTGAATTCTACAAGTAAATTTCTACTTTGATACTGTTTGGGGACCCTGCCAAGTTTTGCTGAAATCAGTTTTTTATGATTAAGAAAATCACATACTTTTTCTTGGCAAATATTGTTTAACACCATTCTTACAGTGAAGGGAGCATCCTGAGTAGTTCCAGTGAAATCTGATCTGCCTAAAACTACCTTATCATACACATATTTCTTGCAGGACTGAATACTATGCAAGGGTCTAAACTCCACTTACGGCATTTCTTTTTATCACCTGATCTCTTCCAAAGCTTTAAGAAATAGAGAGGTAGTGATAACCAGAATCCTGTTGAATGGGGAGCAGGGGGCATGTTTATTTTTCCATATTCTGTTGTCAGACTAATGCAATCAGAGTTTCAACACCTGCAAATAAAACATAAAACAACCAGTTCGTAACATTTGTTAATGCCTGCCAGCATCACCGCAATTGAAGAACCTTATCACAATGAAACAGAATAATTTCAGTCAAGAAAATTAACTTAATATTCTGCATTTATAAGTGTTTTTTTCTTTTTTATTCTTTCCACCTTACATATTTAAAAAGCCCCAGTTTTTGCTGTTCAAAACTGATTTGTAGTTTGTATTGTACTGTACTGTACAGCTATTGGCAACATAATCTTTCCTGGTCACAAATCACGAGGGCTAAGCTATACCATTGCTAATTGTCATATTTGAAGTAACTGGGCAATTTTCAGTATTTATAATGATATTTAGAGTCTCTCATTCCCAATATGAGTTCTACCAGAGTGGTAGTGATCTGGTGTCCCATATGAAGCGAGATAGTGACCATTGTCCAAATCTAAACAACGTCAATGCCAATGAACAGTGCACTGCAGCCATTATATTTGTCTTTCATTTGAACAGTCAAAAATTTCATTCGCATCGGGACTGCCTTCTGATGTAGCAATAGTTCTTAGGTGTAGTTACTCTCCATCAAGGTAAAAGCCATCTGTGAAGAGTGCAGGAAGCCTAACTACTGTTAACTGCTTACAGTGTTCCGAGACAAACAGAAAACATCTGTGTTTTATTAATTTGATACCTTTTACACACAGTGAATAATCTCTACTTTTTCGTAGGGAAAGAACAAAGAAAATTATTTCTTAAACTTACTTTTTGTTTAATGATAAGATGTTATTTTGTGTTTCTTTATGCAAATATTTTGCATTTTGAATATGCATCTTGCATATCTTTTGAATACTCATTGAGTACTCATTTAAAGGATAGTGATATTTGCTGTTACATTTTTTAATAGTATGCACCGGACATTAGCTGAGAAAAGTTGTTACATTTTCTGCAGTGTAAATCCATGAAGAATTTAAACAGGCAAGAGACAGAAGAGTCATCGTGTTTGGATTCTATCTAATCAGACCTAGACTTGTGTCTCGGTGACCACGAGGTGGGGCACTACGTTAACATACCGTGGGTGAAGCTGCTCTAGCTGAGTTGTTTATTAACTTAGGAATGTTTTAAAGTAAAATTAGAAGAGATTTAAAAAATAGATATATAGTTCCAGTATTTCGTTTTACTTTATTGCCAGGAGCGCTAAGCATGACACTGAATAAGGTATCTAAGAAAAGGTTTAATACCCAAACATTTCCAAACTAGATTTAAAAAAAAAAAAGAAAGAAAAAGAAAAAGTTGGCACAGACAGATCTAATAACTCCATAGAAGGAGCAACAACATTCTTAGAAAAATAACAATTCAGCTTATCGTGATCTCTTCCAGTTCACCCTTGATCGCATTCCCAGAAGCCGTGAGGTTAGACAATCTTGGATCTCCTCTGTGGTAACAACCCTGTACTCCATACTTTATTCCCTTCCTTTGACCTACAAACTGAAACCAGATTTGGTAGGTAAAGTAAATTTTAATTTATTGAGAACTTGCTAATCTGCATCGTAAAAGCATTTGGAATATCAAGACATTGCAGGCTATCTCATATGTATGCTTAGATTTACAGTTCACAGGAAAAGTATTTTTGAATGTAAAATTAAAGCTGAAAGAGATACAGCAGCAATACATCAAGAAAGAGAACGGGTTGCACTGCTGGCAAATTAGAGTAACAAATACCAGTTTCTCCTCTCAAAGTTTGCAGAGGTAATATCAGAGAGTGTGTCCCTTCCTTGTTACTGCTGGTAGAGCTAGCACAAACAAGGTTGCAGGTTCTTGATAATATCTCTTGAGGATTGCAACAGCACAAACTGTGCCTGAAAGCCTGGTTATCCTGTTGGCTAGTCTTGCTCCTGAAATGGTGTGACCAGTCTGGAACAGGCAGGTTCAGACCAGCAGAAATATATACAGATTCAGTTCTTGCGCTTACATGGACTTTTCAGCTACATGCATGTTTTATTTAGTCTTTGGCTGACTGACATTAATTATCTCATCTAATGACAAAAAACATCACTGCTGAAGTGGCAACTCCTTGGCACTTTAGTAACTTTTTCAAGCTATTCACAAAACTGCACTCTCACGC
Source organism: Ciconia boyciana (assembly GCF_034638445.1). Lineage (NCBI taxonomy): Eukaryota > Metazoa > Chordata > Aves > Ciconiiformes > Ciconiidae > Ciconia > Ciconia boyciana. Next base: position 20,436,034 of record NC_132940.1, on the reverse strand, counting down.
TAATTACAACATTTAATTAAAAATATTCCAAACACTTAATCAAGTCAGAAGCATTCAGGGTTGTCAGATTATAGAACTGAAATAGAGAGATCCGATCAATAAAGTTTTGTGTTAATGCAAGACTCAAAAGGTAGTGCACTGGACTCCCAGGTTTAAGTCCTACAATTCTTTAAGAGAAATTTTGGTTAAAGCTGGCTTTTTGCTAGTTGTTGTCATCTTAACGAGTCAGTTATCCAAACCTGAGTTTTTTAAAAAAGCATTATTTTAGCAGAATTTCAAATTAATATTTTATGGGGTTTTAAATATTTTAATGAAACCTGTAAAAACTTGTGCAGTTACAAGGTATTTTTCATAATTTAGTAGCAGCCACAGAGGATGTTTGTAAGCAGACTTTTTTTAGCTCTCATTGTTAACTGTATGGCTAATTCTAAAGAGTCTCATATATATTTGTGATATTTTGAATGTTTAGACAAGCTGCTGTGAATAATTTGATCTCATTGGCTTCAATAGTACTGGTCAGTTCCTATCAGATCAAAAGCTACTTGCTTGCTGGAGTTTTCAGAGCAGTTTAGTGTGCATAACAAAAGTAGCTTTTTGCAGTTCTTGTTTTTCAAGCCTATTCTGAAAATTGGAGATAAAGTTGGGAGGGAGGAAGAGATGGCATACTATTCTTTTTACAGTGATTTTAATTTGGGGGGAGGGGTAATAATAAAGGGCTGTTTACATGAAGCAGACATATTGGAGCAAATGCAAGTAACAAATACTTAGGAATCATTTTGCTACACCACTGGTTTCGGTTAATGTATATACTTTTTTAACTTCTTATTGCAAAATAAATAGACTGGAAAATCTCACTGTGTAGCTTAATAGATTACCAAAAGTGTCAACAGGACACATCATAGGAGAAGAGCAGGAAGTTACTAATCTAATTCCATGGTTTCTCTGTTTACAAGAGGAATTTAAAGTGACAGTGGGATTTACATGTAGAATTGTTAGAAACAATTGTTGGAGTTGATAAACTGTGATAAGCTGTCAAAAGCCTAAAGCTTTTGAAAAACACTTGTCCTTGTAAAATTAAGGATACATTTTAGCAAGGCCTTTAAGCCCTTTGTAGTGTTTAAGGGAACCACTGACTCAAAATACTACCCAAAGAGTCCTTATCGGCAATTAGAGAAGGGCTGGAGGGGAGGGAGTTCCCAAATATTTTTCTGCCAGGTACCGTCATCGACCACAATAGCAGCTGGTACTACTACCAGCAGAAGCATCTCTGGTGTTATGCCAAATCTTATACCACTGGAAAGCTGCTTGCATACTGCTACTTGTATGCATATCTTAGTTTAAGAATACTGTAAAATATAATACGTCAGAGAGCTGTAAAGATTTTAAAACACTTACCAAAGGAGAGTGACTGAGGGATTAAAATGCCTCACATTGCCAGTGAAAAGATTGTGTGGTATGTGAAGCAACTGGTAATATTTAATTGCCTTTAGAAGAAAATGTTTGTGGTGAACTGCAACTCCCCCTACTCTTGGCAAAATGTAATGCTTAGTAGTTTAAAGAACTAGAAAGGGTGGGACAAATGCTGATATTTACAGGACTCGTCTATAACTTTTGGCACGGAAGTCAACACCCGAGTTAGAAACAAGCACAGTATTACATCATGCTGAGAGCTTCATGTTTTCAAACAGTAGAGCTTATGGGTACTGTACATTTTCAGTCTAGGCAACTGGTTTTGTTTAACTGCAGGAGGGAAAGACAAGTTTGAATTGCTTCTAAGTCATTTGTACGTATGAGTGTCCCCAAATCCTTATACTCACTTTTAGGCTTGTCACAAATGTGTGCGTGTTTGAAGGAATGACTGAAGTTTTCTCCAGATACCCAAAAGCTAGAGAAAAGCAGCAATGTTGGAGTTTAAGGAATGCAGGACAAGAGAATTACTGCAAAGGGAGCCTGAAACCATTAGGTACACAAAGGCAAGATTTGGAGCAGATAGGCTTAGGTTGGCATAACTAGCATGTCTGTGGAGCCAAAATAGCTGTAAAGGGGAAACAGCAAACCTACCTGCACAGGAGTTACTTTATATGTGCTTATTTACATGAGCCCTGTGTCCCCTTTCCTGATCTTCTGGCAAAGCTTCTTAGTTTACTTTGCATGAGAAAGCAGTTCCATCTGACCCTTCTTCATGACAGTGAGTTCAGAAAGAACTGAACAACTTCCAGGAGACCTTTGCTGTCTTGCAGGACTTGACCCACACTTGAAATGAGCCCCCAGAGAGTTTAAGAAATGTAAAAGTTAGCTTAGTTGTTCAGTTTGAGATCATCCCTAAGAGGCCTAATTCTGAGTTATGAACATCTGTGCTCTGCAAAGTTAAGTCCCTTTAGAAATCTTAAACCAAGTAACAACATTAAGATGTCAGAAGTGATGATCGGCTTGTGTTCCTATAGCCAAGAATTATAGAAATATAGGTATCAGAGTGTTTTGCAGGCACATCTACGCTGGGCACATCTACGCTCGCTGGCCTTAACTTTTACAATGTGTCAACCTTAGATAGGCTTCCTTTGCAGAGGCCTAAAATTCCAGGAAAGCAAGGCTTGTGCCAGCTTACTCTGCCTACACCTTCCTTCCCCCAGAAAAGTTTTAAAAACCATTCATCAGTTGCAGCCAGATTTAATATGCAGTCATAGCCTCAAAGACTGCAAATTCCTACCATGAAAACAGGCAGCTGGTCAGAGAAGAGAGGCTTTTATTGCCTTCATTGAGAGAAAGGCTGAGAAGAAACATAAAACCAGAATAAGATGTTAGAAGATCTACCATCTAGGGAAAGATGCAAATCCTTCTTAGAGAGTAACAGAAAATTAGACAGGCTGCACAGAGATTTTTCCCAAAGATAGAGAAAATTACTGAATCTTAGGTAGATTGTTTGATGTCCAAGGAGGAATAAACTAATATTACAGCCTTCCTATAATATGCTTCAAGTCAGTCAGTCAGTAGATATAAGTTCAGATGAAACCAGTCTTCAGTTCTCTTGCTGCTTACAGAACTATTGTCCTTTTTGTCTCTGGGCCGATTTGCCAGCCCCGAAAACAGTTCTTCAGGTGATCTAGCCCTTTGGATGGGTCATGATTATTCCATTCATTCTGGCATACCTGAAATTCAAACTGAAAACAAAGGATACGTGTGTACCACACAGCAGAAAGCTGTACAGAGATGCATCCAGTCCTTGTTTTCAGCCATAGATGGGGTATGTAATTGGGTCAGCGATTTGCTCTCCTTTGATGTAATTAAATTTCACCTAGAATTGTGCAGAAATATTGTGTAAAGCTCCATTCATTAGTGGATTGTGCATCCTGGACCCTTAGGACCAGACATTTTGCTTTTCTGAGGACACCTCTCAGCAGTTCCTACTGCATCAGTGCTCTACAGAGCCATAGATAAACAGATACTTTCAGATCACTGCTATTTGGAAAAGCCTGGGTTAAATCAGGCGAAGAAGGCAATCCTTCCACATTAGGGCCTCCTTCCCGTGGGAAGTCTTGTAGTAAGAAGTTTACATTTGCACAGCAAGTACAACAAGCTCTGCTGTCTCCCTCCCCACCAGCTGTCAGCTGAATGGGTCTCTCCTTTTTAAACTTCTTTCTAGATGCCTGAAACCTGCACAGCTGATTATGCTTCTAGCAGTCTACCGATTCTTTTATGACTGCATATCCCATCACATATGCCCAGTCCTCCAACTGGTTAAATTCACTACAACAAGCTTCTAAAGTTGTTACAGAAGTGTTCACACAGTAAGCTATATGAAAGGAGATCATTATTTCATTTAGCTAAGATTTTCCATTCTTTGTGTCCTGCCCAAAATGTCTTAAGTTCATAGCACTTTAACAAATCACTATGACAAATAATAAGTTATTGTTCCTTATATCACAGTTCTAATAAGAACTTTGTGGAAAACTACAAAATCTGGGTGGTGGCATTTTTTCTCTATTCACTTCATAAGAAGTGAACTTTGTATAATGCAGTAATAAGACTATCTCGTGCATTCTTTTGTGCACTGAATCTTTCCCCACTATTTATAATTCTTTTGGACCAGATTGATTTTACAGTACGTCTGATCTACTATTGTTCTTCTGGGATCAAAACAGTCAAAATAGGCAAGAGTAAGAACATCGGATTAAGACCATCAGTGATACAAACTGTATAGTCTAAAAAGAAAACAAGTTAAGCCATCCAAATTTGTGTTTAACTTCTCCGTGCTAATGAAAATACGAGTCTTATTCACCCCTCCTCTACCTTCTGTGTAAAGCTACCCTGCAGCCACAATGTAGAATTACCCTCTGCTGAGCACAGATAAATGTCTAAAGCTATTCATATCAGTTAGTTTAAAGCTAGGTTGTAGCTCTGATCTTTCTGTGACTGCCAGACTTGCCTATAGACACTGCATTTCAGAGGGAGGTAGAAATAGCAGTAAAGATGAACTGGGATCTTAGCTTGGATTTAAGTAGAGTTTAAACTAAAGACGGATCAGTCTTAACTCATCAGCTATCGGGTTCATTATGAACTTAATGAACACCCTGGTCACACTTCCATGTATGTTATAAAGCATGGTTTCAAGTAAACAGTCTCGCTAAATCTGACCACTGAACCAGGCCACTGGTATGCAGATACAGATTGCTAACACCTCCAGGTTTTGCATTGTAAAGACATTTCAGGCAGGTATTTGATGCGGATTCTTGCTATACCAACTGCAGTGATTAGGCAGTAGCCTCAAAGATGTTTATATACCTATAAAATATCAGTTTTAGCTAACCTAAAATACCACATTCAAGTTCTAGTTAAATGAATGCTTGACTAATGAAAGACACATTGAGATTTGCAATTAAAGGCTCATTTTAGGCCACTATTAGTAATATGTATGATTATATTTAACAGTCTTTGGATTTAATTTCTCCTTTCCTTTTGAGCAGAAGCAGGGTACTATAATAAGCAGTACTTTTTGATATCAGGAGATGAGATAAGCCCTTATTTTTAAATAGGCTCTAAAAGGTTAGATGGTATTTCTCATGGTGCTCTGACCAAGAGACTTTAGTCAGGTTCAGACTCAACCAAGGTGACACTTAGAACAACAGCTTGCTGAAAGACAGCTAGTACCTAGTGTTCATAACTACAGATGTAGTTCATTAACTACCATTTCATTTACTTGTCAAAAGCCTTTTACTGAATTGTTTTATGACCAGCTTTTTCATCCACATGAAGTCAAATTTCCTTTACTTCCCACTAATTTATCAGCAGCCACAGACCCACTCCATGGTAATGTAGCTAGGAGTTAGTTTATTCTCCAGCCTGCATCTGCCTTGGTAATCTTGTTCTTTTTTAACCAGCTTTCTATCCATCTCCCACAGTTTCTCACAAGGCTCACTGGTGCCACTATTTCTTGACACAGAATTCTGGCAGAGATAATGAAGTGTGGTTGGTCCCACTGACAGTCTGGGTGTTAATTTAATGTTTTAATAGCCAACACTAACATTCTGACAGACTTGAGCATTAGGTCCACTTTCACACCTGTCATTCATTATTATTTTCAATTAGTTGGTTCTGTGTTTCTCATTGTAAAAATTTGGCAGCTAGGCTGGGGAGTATGCTGAGCTCACATGTCCCATTCTGCTTCCGCATACCTGCAGAAGCATCCTGTGGATGGATGGATGGAAACTACCATTCCAAAGACCTTTTAATCCCAATGACAGACCTGCCACCTTTCACCTGAAATACAGGGGCAGTTAAGTAGGGTGCTTAAGGTTAGCTTCATCAAAAAAAAAAAAAGTCAAGCCTGCATGTTCCTTTATGCGCCCAAATCTAGATTCTCAAACTTTCCTCACTAAGCTGTTGCCTAACTTCTGAGGCTCTTAATGACCCCAGTTATCTTTCTTTTCATCAGTAAAGCCCCTAGGCATACCCAGAAACAGACCTGAGCTATTTAAGTCTTTACAGTGTCAAATAGCCACGTGTAGCCAAACTCCTGAGCTCTGCTGAGATCCAGAAACTAGGAGCTTCCCTCACTACTTTGCATGTGGATGCTGATCCAGATCACATCAGCTGTGCCCCTTCCCTTGTCTCTTGCCCCTCAGGACACTGGGCTGGTAACTCTGGGTCACTAAGTGCCTAGGAGGCAGAAGCAACAATGCTAGTGCTGTTACAATTAAATCCTGTTGTTAAACCTAGTTCCTAGTGGTTTTGTGGAACCTCCCCTTTTCTCCTGTAGAAAAATCGACTAGGTAGGATTTTTGTCTCCCTCTCCCCAACCTTTTATAAAGTGAGAGCTGGGGAAATGAGGGAGTTAGTGATGCTTCCCAATATATTTCATTCTATGATGAAAATAATACTCAGAAAAAAAGTAGTGCACATTAGAAATCCAATTGCACAGTGTGCTAATTTAAGTCCTTGCTCTTCCACTTCTGTCTTCCCCATTCTGGCATTCACTGATCTCATTTATCCTAGTTAGGTAATCTGCCTGTAGGACCACACACGTCCCTGTTTGTTTTGAAGAGCACCTCACCTACTTTGTGTATTGTATAACAACAACGGGAACTGTACCAACAAGATACATAGAAGTGGACTAGAAAGGTTTTCATGGCAATGCTACAAGCTATAGCTGCTGACCAGCCTGAACACAAGCTGCTGCTATAGAACACTGTAACTATCCTTTTGCACCCCTGATGGTTCACGTGATTTAGATAGTAGAAGATGAAAGTGTACCCAGGTAAAATTCAATTCTACCTTAATTACTGAATTTACATCAGACTACACATCTAGATTTTTTGTCCTAGCCTGTATTCCGCAGGTATGTTCGAACAGCAAATAGGGTGTGAAGTTTTAGCTGGTGTTATTTTCAGGTTGTGGAGGGAAGTGAACTGAACAAGATCTTCACTATTCAAAAAGAATAAGCCAGTAGGTAGTTTAATGACCTTTATATTGTTCAAACAGAACCAGAAATACTTCTTTCTCCCCACCAATAGCAATAATAAGGAATTGATGGAAAAGGTTCCTGCCATTTTTTTTTTACACCTTAAAAGATATTTAAAGTTCTAAGCTAGTTTTCCTCAAGGTTCAAAACTTGAATTTTCAGACATGCTAAAGAGCTAGACTAGCAATAGCTTTAACAAGGACACTCTCCCCCACGTGCTTAAGTATTTGAGCTAAGTAGAAATCCCTTTCTCTCTTAAATTCTCAGATTTCTCTTGTTTTTCTGATTGACAGATAGATTTATATTTCCTAGAGCAGATCTTATTTCTGTCATAACTGAATTACCTCCATGTAGATGAACAATGTATCTCTTGAAACCTTTTAGAGTTACTCATTTATGAAAAAAGTAACATTTTTTCTCTATTTGCCATCCAGGCTTAAGTTGCCATCAAAGTTACTAGCAGAAATTGATTCTTAATGGATAGGGCCTGCTATGTCTGAACATATTAAAAAAATAATTCTATTCAAAAGAAAATAGCACATACATTTTATCTTATTCTGAGTATGCTACTGAATCAAAACGCATGCTAATAAAAACAATACTCTCCATACCTGGAGATCTTCACTGAGAAGGATATACAGGAATCTTGATGCATCCTCTGTGAGGAGTAAATTGTTGTTTTCCTGGTGTTAAAGTGAAAAATACTGATGTGAGAGAAAGTAAGTGCTGTGCCCCAAATCCTGCGGTGAGTGCACAGTGGAGCTGTGAGTACAACCCTGGTTTCTTGACTCTCTAGACTTGCATCTTGGTCATGAGTTCATAAGATAAATATATTTACAATTAACATTTGAGATATTTGTTCACTGATGCTTTTGTTAGTTTAATTTTACAGTTAGAACATCTCCAATATTAAGAGAGCTGGTCCCACAACTGCAGGGTCATAATGCTTACAGTTGTGTTTCCCCCAGACTTAGGGGCTGTTCAGGATACACTGAGCAGTCAGCTGAACCCGGTCCTTGGGAATGACAGGGCAGGAAGTGGGAACAGCTGCGACCGAGAAGCCAGATTACAGCTGCCTTTGTAGGTAGCACTCAGTACTTCTGTAGGTGAAGGAAAAAAACATTCAGCTGGATACTTCACCTTACAGGGCATTAGTATGAAGTTTTCAAAACAGTAAGATAATACTGAAAACAAGCAAGTGCTGATGAGCTCACGAGATGCTGTAATTTACATAGCAGAATACAAATGAATTCATTGCAGATTCTCTCTTCTTGTGCCACAGAAACAACCTCCCCCAGCAAATAAATGTTTTTGTCCATATGTTTTTTGTTTATTACACTCTGAAATCATAAAAGGCAATAAACTCCTGACATGTCAAAACCCCTAGCTCCTACCTGATGAATGCAGGAGTCCAAAACTAGCCATGACATAAAAATGAGTATGCTATTACAGTTTTTCTTTTAGTTTTCCTTTTGGTATCCAAGGACCTCTACTCAGTTTTCGCTAAACGTGACTGTTCAGTTTCCCTGTCACTGGAATCATTCTCTGCCCCATTTCCCTTGTTTCTGAAAGATCCTTCAGGTTGTTCTACGGTCAGATTTGTAGTTTAATGAAGGAGGCTTTCTTTGTGTCAAGACAATGTCTTCTGCCCCCTGTTAGTTTTCTGCATTTGTATGTCATTGAGTTGTGTTTATTGTTACTTCTGCTACCTTTGTGAAAGTTTTATTATTTTTGTCTGCCAGTGTTTCTAGAGTTTCTTAAAGCTGATTTTTGTGATGTTTCCATGTATTGTAACTTGCTATGGCACTTTTTTTGTTGTTGTGTGAGTCCAGCTACCAAAACCACAACATTTGGGTGTCCGTCATCAACTAAGAACGTGCAATGAAAATAAAAATGCACAGATTATAATCCCTTTAGCTGCTTTCTCCAATTGGTGCATTTCCTTGCTGACCTTCGAAAACTCATTCCAAAGCCAGAATTCGCTTTGCCTAGCAAGGTGGAAACTTGTCAAACTTGGTCCAAATCGAGGAACTTTCTGCTGAAAATGCCTTTGGCTGAAGAGTTTTGTCAGATCTGTGGATGGTCTAAATTGTTCATTGGAGCTGACTGAGATTGGTTTATGCTCCTCCTTTTTCTTGATAGATGAATTTATGGGATTTGGTTTGGGGTTTTTTTGTTGTTTCTAAATTAAGCCTTATTTGCAAACAGGCAAGCTTTTTTCTTAAGTATCTTCTATGAGAGCATGGCAGTATGGTCATGTTTTAAAACTCCTTTTTCTTCTGTGCTAACTTCTTTTCAATTGTAATTCAAATTGTTTTCCCACTTCTTCTCTCTTCCATGCTTTCTTCTTTTTTTGTCCTCTTTCCTTCCTTAAAATATCAGGAACAGCTATCCAAATTTCCTTGGCTTTTCCGACAAACCTCAGAGATGTCTTCTGGGTTTTCAAATCTTAACAGGCTGAACAGTTACTTTTTGTTCCCAAATGTTAAATAGCCATTGAAATTAAGTATTTATCAACAAAAGCTGAGTTTTAGCAGTCCAGCAAAAACACAAACAAAATAAAATTATTAATGAATTACTGCTTTTAAGCCCACACTTGTTCCTGAGAAGCAGAAAATGCCTAATTGTTTTTTTTTTCCTACATTGTTAAAAAAGTAGGTCTGTTTACTTGCATAGATATACAAAGATCATGCAATTAACACAGCTTGAGTCAGTTTTGTATCACTCCACTTGCCTTTGCCTCTTTTAGTAGTTCTCTATCATCACCACCACCACCTATTCCATTATTCTTATCTCCAGTTGTTTAGCACTGTGGGGAAGGGAGCATTACCAGGACTAAGGAGGCCTGAGCAATGTCCTAAACATACTCCAGGAGGTAGCTCCGTAGCTGGCAAGTAGCACAGTCTTCAGTTCACATATGTGCATCACCCTGCAGCAGCAGCAATCATCATTCCCACACCATAAGCCTGCCCAGCCCCAGAAAGCTGGGCAGTTTTTCTGCTCTTGTCCAGGTGGTAAAGGCCAATCTCTGTGGAAGTCATTAAGGAGAACAACAGGTGTTGACAATTTCTTATGCAAAGCAAATCTCACATTAGTTTTCCACTTTCTACTAAGTTTAGGGGGATTTATGTTGTCCTCCCTTTGTTGTAATTTGGGAACATAAGCAGTACTTAAATACCTTTTCATTAAAGATATATAGCAAATGTATGTTTACATATTGATGAGAAAAAAATGCATGTTTTCTGCTTTACTCATTTTTGTTTTAACCAGTGGCCTGACATTTAATCCCAGTGAAGCTGTGAGCTATGCTTTCAGTGGTTTAGTTGGTAAATGTCACTCTGCTACAGTGCTGCATTCACCAACTGTAAAGCAGCTTTTATCAGCAGTGGTGCCATGTGCCAGTGTTCCCAGAGTGCCAGACTGCTGGCTTAGCTTGTTTTCTTTCAACAGCTGTAGAAAATATCTGAAACAGAAAGGCAAGAACTATTCCCTTTCTATATGAAAGTGATTAATATTAAATTAGATTTATAGAGAGTTGCTAAGTATAAATGTTGTTTTCTGATCCTTTACTTTTAAACCTCCATTAATATACAGATTTATTAGTTTATTGTACTGTTTAAAAGTCTGGTTACATTGAATTGGTAGAGGATTTTAGTATGGAGGATTTAGTTTATAGGCCTAGCTGTGAAGCCAGGCAACCAGTGAGCCATTTTAACAGTTAGCTGGACATTTCTTTGCATTAGAAGTGAATGTAAATGGTGTAAAGAGACCTGCAGCACTGGCTTCTGGAACAATCCCTTACAGCTTGTTGGCAGCAAAGTCAGATAGCCCAGTGACCAAGAAAGTCCTTGGGCAGTTGCAGCTCAAGAGGTCACAAAGGTGACACAAAAATTGTCTTTGGCCCCATCTTTACCCCTTTCTGCTGCCTCACCAAGGAAGGCTGAACCAAATAAACTAGAGATCTTCGGAGACATACCTCCTGCAACATAAATGTTCTACAGGCAGCCTTGTAGATAAAGTAAATAGATACTGGGAAACACTTACCCTGAATAGCTGGTTGACCTTGTAGAGGCCCTGGTCCTTTCTTGCCCAATAGACGTGTGCTTCTTCTCACAGCATACTAATGATTGCCACTGGATTCCCTGAGAGATACTTGTATTCCGCTGGAGGGGAAAAACAAAAGCCTTGGTCTTTTCAAGCTGGAAGACATCAATCATTCTCTAAAATTTACTTTTGAACAGTGTTTTGAAATTCACTAGTAGGACAGGCCATATTCTCTTACATGTTTAAGGAAGGACGTAGGTGATTCAGTTCCTTTCCACCATCAACAAGTTCGTATACTGGCAGGAGCTGAACGGCAGCATTTCTAGCTTATAGATTCTGCAATGGTTCCTCTTTATAAAGTGCATACTTGTTTTCTCAGAAGCTTCCCCTGTATCCCTTGATGAGTGTATGATGTTGGATTCCAAGCAGCAGGAACATTGGTCTCCCTTCCTGCTGACGGTGTGAGAGGGAGTAAGTAGGACTGGTCAGACCAGATTTTTGGAGGGGAATTGCCACTCCAACACGTGAGTAACTGCACCAGTTCGAGGTACAACATGTCTCTAGACACGCACTGAAGGTTAACTGAAGGTTAATTTTTAATGATCAGAAAGATTGATTAATAGTTCTGACTTACAGATCACGACCCCAAATTCAGATAGGGATCTATTTGTCTGTTGGCTTCAGCAGGTTTATACCTGAGTCTCTTTCAGGGCACAATTCCTAAACCCAAGCATTTTGGAATAGGAACATCTATAGTCAGAGTATTTTATGGGCATTTTGTATACAGAGATCTTATAGAGCGACATCTGCTTTGTCTTGTTTGAACAGGTATGTGTAGAAGGGGAAAGAGCAGAGGACATGAGTTATGATCAGATCATGTTTTTTTAGAGATGCCTAGTCCATAATTTTCCTGATCCTTTTTCCTGCATGCAAGTGCTTTTCCATGAATCAAAGGGCATCTGAGAAGCAGCTTACAAGTTATAAACAGTAGTAGAAGGTATAAATTGAGTGCATCATATCAAAACCTGGATATAGTAAATGTATTTTATTATGATTTTAATTTTGATTATTGCTTTTCTGTTTTGCACCTCAGCAAAGTAATAACAGCAACTCAGTGTAGCCTTTAGAGCTACATATAGATTCACAAATAGACCCATTTACTATTATTTCATTACGTGATCTTTTGTGAGTACACTTAGTTTGGAATTCGCTCTAGCATTTACCTTTGTGTGTGCATCTAGACGCAAGAATACCAAATACCAAAAAGACTGGAGCTGCTAGCCAAGTTTAATAAAGGGAGGAAGTAGGATGAAGTGTATGGCACAGTGGCTTAATAAAGACCGTGATTGTAATAATTCACCTTTTTGTAAAACCTGTTCTACAGTTTTCAACTTCTGGGCTGAGGAGAATGTTAGGATGTCTACCTGACCTAAATCATATCTGCAATTGGTATTTTTTGTGTCAGACTGTGGAAAGCAAGGGACCGATGTGAAATTCTCTCCTGGCTTTAGACAACTGGGTTGAGCTTTTATGGTAGATGGAAGCTAAAAGAGTGCAGAGCCAGTATGAGTTCAGAAGGAAGACAGATGGAAGGGCACCAGGGAATAGGGGTGCAGAGGGAGATGAATACCAGAGATCACAAAGAAAACCAGGGAAGAGAGGATGGGTGGGAGACATCTCGGAGGGCTGGGTAGAGTACAGAGAAACATCGAAATGGAAGACACCGAGGAAAGGACAGGGGAGAGGACTGTAATGCAACAGAAAAAGGGCTTGGGGAGCAATGAAGATGAGACAGTATTGGTACTCTAGGTAGCTCTACTAAAGGAAAGGGAAAGTGGAGTTTCTGTTTAGCAGTGGTGCACATTTTTATCTGTTTGCTCAAAGCTGAATTTTGAATCTGAAATTAGTAGTCAGACTGAATATTCAACTCACAAAAAAAAGTAGTAGATAACTTCTTTGGACTGTTTTGGTGCTTCTTATGCACTTGTCTGAAACAGACCAGATTCTGCAGCAAGGACCCTGGTGGGTTTTGCCTGCAAACACAGGAGAACACTCCAAGTTGTTTCCTATGCCTATGTTTATGCTACAGTAACAAATGTTATTACAAATAGAGATACCTAAACATGCCTTAATTTAGGTATCAGTAGCCATGTACCAGTAGCACAATCAACATCAGTGCAAATTAATGAAACTTGTCAAGAAATAGGGCAAAATGCCTGGTTTAGTTCACAGGTATGGAAAAGTTTATTTGAAATGCTAAAAGGCAGTGTGTGTGGTTAGTTTATGTCCTTGCTTGCCAAGCCAAATGTATAAAAACCCCAGATCTTCATTCTCAGCAGACTGTAGAGTAGGTTTTAAAGTCCCAGCATGAATTTACTTGAAATCAGGTTCAGCAGGAGGTTTGAAACCATAGTATATTACTCTGATTTCAAAAATCTAGTATGCAAAGTTGATGTGAGAAATTCCTTGCCTGAAATCAATTTTGATACCCAAGTAGAGTGCCTAATATACCTTGGTTTAAACCTTTTACTTTTACGCAATCTGTTTTTCAGTTTACCAATGTCTAAAATTGAAAGACCACTTTCTTTTACTGTTAACATTTATAAGTGAATTTGAGATCCTCTGCTACAAGGACTTGACTTGTATTTACCAAAACACCTTCCTTCTGTATGCTTGTTTCTATGTATTAGTGTTTATTAAAAGAAAAAAAAAATCCAGTCATGCATATCAGCTAGTAGATTCTGATGAAGGTCCTAATTCATCAGCACATTTTTGCTGAACTCTTAAGTGTTTTGCTGACTTAAGCCAATGTTCAAGAGGTTTATAACTGGATCCCAGGTTTAGTAATCCTAATTAAACTTCTTTGGCCTTATTATGCCTTAATCTGTGCACAAATGTCATGATTGATATAACACAAAGCTGTGACTGAGATTTGAAGCTTTTTTAGTTATATACCCATGAGTCAAGGAATTATGCGTCCTTCATAGAAATTAACTGTGCCATCTCAGAGCTCTTCTCCTACTCCTTGACATGTAAAGAAAGATGAAATAATGTCTTTTGTTTGACACATTCCCCCCCCCCTTTTTTTTCATATTCACTTGCCTCTTCTGTTTTTTAAAATATCTTTGGAAATAATGTTTTTGTAACTGTAATGTTATATGAGTAGACACGCTTTTAATTCTTTACTGTATGAAAAAACTCATGTTTTACTTTTGTAAAATGTTTCATCTCTTTTAGGTATTGTGCAATGGACCAGGAACATGTGTTCCTGTCTGTATATCTGCTCTTCTTCTTGGGCTTCTAGGAATAAAGAGAGCAATCATTGTGTATGTAGAGAGCATCTGCCGCGTGGAAACTTTATCCCTGTCTGGAAAGATTCTGTATTACTTTTCAGATTACTTCATCGTTCAGTGGCCTGATCTAAAGGAAAAATATCCTAAGTCAATATATCTTGGTCGACTAGTGTAGCAACAGAAGACAGGCTTTACCTAAAATAAACTGCGAGCTCCTCAGTGAAGAAATGCATTCATATAGCAATTTATTTTTAAATATTCCTGTTCAGAAATTAGGCTGGTACTGGAAAAGGAGACAATAATAAAGATATCTCTACATTTAAATACATTTTTGTGTAGTTGTATTTATTGCCATCATGTAGGTCTGTTCACCAGTACCCCATAATGGCCTTAAGTCTATGCTGTCTCTGTTTTCATCTAGTTTTCCTGCTATGTGAATGGCAATTTTTGTCTACAAATAAATATGGGAATTTGTATGAATTGTAACATTTCCTGTAAGGAAACTTTGTGTAGTTTTCTAAATTGTAAGAAACAAAGTCTTGTTCTAGCACAACAGACTTTATTTCCTGTATGCTAGCAGTGAAGTCCCTTGTGAATCCTTGGAGTATAAAGGAAACAGTTATATTAAGTTGGCTTCATGACAGTTTGTACTCTACAGTCTTCCAAAACCCCCAAAGCATTAAACCAGTATCATTTTTCCTCTGGGCTTGTCAAAGCTGTCCTTATAATCCATAGGGCACCTTTTGAAAATTGTTGCTCACTTCTTAAGATAAATAAAAAGGTGACAAGTGTCATGCTACAGGCACAGTACTTATAGATTTAAGAAGTACTTTCTTCAAAGCTTACGTGCAAAAATCCTTGGCAGGTTTACATCACGAAGAGCAAACCGTCACTTGGGAAAACTGAACTGGTTCAGGCTGTAAAATATAGAAAAGAAAAAAAAAAGTGTTACTATCAGTAATAGGGGAAGGAACAGAGTTTCCCTCTCTTCCTGATACAGTGAATTTAACTTCCAGTATATCCTGTTTTCTCATTTTAAGCACCTTACTTTCAGCAGTACAATACGCACTTAAGATTTTGTCATGGAAAATAGTATTGCGTATATTGGAACAACTTTTAAAAGGTATTTTGTTGGAGCTAAGTGTGTGAAAGTCTACTTTAGCATTTCACATTCATCTGGCAAAACGTAATTCTACACACTGTTCCACCTATAAAGCAATATAAACACTTCTGTCATCTGTACACACACAGAGCTATGTGTCTGGCTACAGAAACATATACAAAGAAAAAAGCTCAAAGAAAAGCAGAAATGCTCTACAGACTGCACAGCCTGACTCTGGTGAAGCCAACAGCAGCTCCCTGAGCTGCCGCAGGAGGAGACTCACTGAAGCCTTTTTCTCAGTGTCGGATGTCAAAACTTTGCAGCAGATATTCTGGTAGGGAACTGGGGGTGGTGGAATTTAGCTGAGCAGAAATGGTCGTTCCTGCTGTTAGGAAACAAGGGTCTAGAGGAATAGTCTGCTTTATGCAGAAAATCGTTAGAAATTATCAGAAAACATTATGCAGAAAATTACTGTCATGATGTTGCAAGGCCCTGTGGGGAAGCCAGCCAATATAACCTGTCCAACAGGCTTAATAATCCTCAGCGTAAGTAGAGTCCCTTGATGTGGTCACATGTGAGTTCAGAACAGAGAGTTTTTGTGGTTTTTAACCTAGATTATGTCTGACATTAAAGAGCAGTTAATAGGTTAAGACTATGTGGGAAGGACTCTCTGTGCAGTACATACTCGGGTCCTTGAAAATGACCTGGCTGAAGTAAATCTGATGTGTGCAAGGGCTTTTTTTTCCCTGGAGTAAGAACTATCTTATCAGGA
Organism: Ciconia boyciana; assembly: GCF_034638445.1. Taxonomy (NCBI): domain Eukaryota; kingdom Metazoa; phylum Chordata; class Aves; order Ciconiiformes; family Ciconiidae; genus Ciconia; species Ciconia boyciana. The sequence continues at coordinate 20,419,868 of NC_132940.1, read as the reverse complement.
CTTTCTGGACAGTTGCAGATAGTTTGGTAAATTTGAGATACCCTGGACTTTATTATGGCTAATACTAGTTTATTTTAGATTAGGGTTCTCTGCGATGAATCTTGCTTTGAATTTGCTTTGTGTTTTGCCAGGGAACTAGAGTAGAGGGGAACGAGGACAGAGGCAGCCTCTTCCTCTGCTCCGTGTAAGGGGCAACAGCACAGGATCAACACCCCGAGGCCTAGAGAAGCAGGAGAAGAGAAAGGCAATGAATGCTTCCATTCATGCACCACATCCCGTGCCTGAATAGCCCGCTGGCCTGGCAGGGAGGCAGACTCCTAGACCGCCTCGTCCGCAAACACAGCCAAGGCTCAGACGGCACTGAGTTCACATGCTGCTTCTGTTCAGAGCAAAGCAGCATGTAGCCCGTCCTCATCCTGCTCTAGATTTGTACCTCGGTGGAAGCATCTCTGGCTGCTCGGTTCCTCCCTTAGAGCCCTGCCCCGGGCAGGATTTTGGTTTCTGGTGCGCTTTCAAACTGTGGGTTCAGAAACTTCGTGAGTCTGCCTTTGAACGCCGGGGAGTTCCAGGAATTTTCTTCAACCTGTCACCTGCATGGCAACGACTACTGCTAAAGGAGAACACTTGCCTGTTCAGACTTGTAACCTCCCATGTAAAGGCTCTGAAGGTAACGGTAGATTTCTTCACAAGAGGCTGTTCTGAAAAACTGAACTGCTTCAGGCCATCTGATGTGGAGGAATCGCATTTTCAAGGACTTGGGAAAACTCTTCCCCCTTTACTTCACTGCCCACCTTTTGGGGGAGCAAAGCTGAGAGAATCTCTGCCTGTGTTCCCCCAACAGCATCTTCTTTACTCTGTTTGCTCAACCTGGGAAACGCAGGTTAAAATAGCACATATGAAGTAGTTTTTAATCCAGATTATCAGCTCTGAGAGAGTGGGATGGTACCCATTTCCTTATATTTGTTGCTATTTTCCTTACTGATTACTGGCTCAAGTGCCAACTTGAGTTAAGGACACTTACTTTTCGGCAGTTTATAATTAGTCTTAGTAAGTGAAAACTTGGATTAGAAATGACCCAGAAGTCTGTAAAGTTGAAGCAGCTAGAACTACTAAGGAGAGCTCAGAAACTGAAAGATCACAGCCTAACTCTGACCAAAGCCTTCAACAAAACGCTGCATTGCAACCATAGGGGACAGAACACAGAAAAGAGTTCCTGGCTTGAATTCTCTTAAAGGAAGCTTTGTTATCAATTAGATTGACTTTTCCTTGAAAATATTATCTCAACTAACTGCTAGTTCACTCCAAAGCACGGTGGAGCCGAAGTAAACTAGCATTTTGTTATTGAGTAGCTCTTATCTTTTGTTTGTAGTAGGTTGGTACAACCAAACTGTCATTGTTCTAGGGGAAAACTGCCTTCTCCCTGCTCCCAGCATGGAACAGAAAACAGTGCTCCCAGGCTCTATCCAAAGACTTAAAGGTCGCTGACTGGATTCCTTATGTTTAGGTTCTTGGGTTTTACTGTGTGTCATTCTTTCCCTTAAATATTAACATTGAGGCAAACACGTTTGCATTATGTATATGAGGGACGTTTGGAGTGAAATACATTACCTCTTTTTTTCTCTGTTTCCAAAAGAGGAAAAGGTAATACCTTACAGATTTAAAGGAAAATAGGGAAGAAATATTTTTAAAGAAAAAAAATATGACTTTATGAAATATAATCAAAATTGGCAAAGATTCAAAAGAGAACAGAAGGCATCTGAAAATTCCTTCCCTGAGTCCTAACCTGGAAGCCAAATTTTAAATTAGTTTTTGTTATCAGATTGTTTTATCTAGATATGCATTAGTTGACAAATATTAAATATTCAGAGTTGCTTCTCTTTTGACCTGGTTGTCTTCTAATGGAGAGTATATATTGCATGTACATTTAAAAAATGGGTTAATTTTATTTTCGAAAAGGAGGAAGGGAAGATAAAAGAGGAGCGCCAGTTGGACTGTAATAAAATAACGATATGAGAAGAAGGTTGACTCTTGATAAAAACAGCTTAGAAGATTATTTCCAAGTTATGCCAGAAGAAAGCTAAACAGACTGATCTATTTTCAGCCAACGAACGAAATTTCTCACAACTCTGCAGTGACCATTCCAATAAAGTTACGCTGTTCTGTAACATTTTACAAGCCATTAAGGACTTCTGGGGACATTAGTCAAAGTCTGAAAAGTAACTTCTGAAGTTGTACTCACACAATTCTTCAGACACCTGTTTTTTATGCAAAAACACCCTGTCATAACATATGACAGGTAATGCCTTGAAACAAGATTGCTGTATACAAATAGCACATAGACCATTTTAGAGATAGAAATGCAAATCATGTTTGCAAAGCAAAAGATCCTCTCGTGTCTGTGCAAGGGGCCACAGAGCATAAACAGATCCGGTGAGACCATCTTTTCCATTCCCAAATGAGCTTATCAGTGTACCATAGCCAATGTCCTATCACAAATTGCATCCAAGCAGCAGCCTGTTTGCCTGGGACAGGAGAGAAAGTAGACATGTCGAAGAGTGTCTCAGAGACAGTTAGGTAGTGGCATTTGCACAAAAACCTTTGCTTGGTTCAGTGCCAAGTGGCACAATCCAATTGAACACACTTTTGCCTCACACTTTGGTCCTTGGCAAATAGCACAAAAGGCTCGCTGTCACCATTTCTCTCTAAGGACTGCGTCTCCTACATCTTCATGATGGAAATGAAGGGTTTTAACAGACTTTTGCTAGACATCTTCACGGTTGCTCAAACACATTGCGTACACAGTACTTGTATTTCCCTTCAAATCATGTTTGCGTTGCCTTTCCCTCTGCTGATCACACTTGAAACCAAATCAGCGTGGTGGGCTGCGGAGTTACAGTACCGCAGCAGATACAAGCTGCTGATCTTACACTGCTTTTATTTCTGCTTTAAAGGAACTTTTGCTCTCCCAGCTGGAGGCACTGGGAATGAATGCAAGCGTACAAGGACTGTAGCCATGGCCATCCCACTTTGCTTCTGGTAGTTTGCAGTGGTGCCCTTAGTAAAAGCCTAATTACTACTAAGTCATGCTTGTCATAAATGTTGATGCTTTAAAAAGTCTCTTTCTTTGATTTAAAACCTACTGTGCAAATCAGAAACATACATTTTTATCTAACATTGGCTATTTTAAGACAGTATAGCAGGGATAAGCAAAAGTTCTCTTCATAAACATTTTCTACAACAGATTGCAATACCCCTCTCAACCTTGTCTAGGCCCAAGCAGGTTGTGTTCATATTGTCCCTGTAATGCATTCACTGTTAGTTTGGACACAGGTAGAGTCTCCCCTTCCAGTCAAGCAAGGGACATCAGCAGCCATGCTGTACATAAGAGCTTTGATCATTGAGGTATCTGTCAGAGACTTACCAGCACTAGGAATAGATCATACAACCCTTAATCCAAATTTTGAGACTGACTTCAGGAAACTAGTTCATGACAGTAATTGTGAACTGGTTGTTGAATGTAGTGTTTAAGACAACCATTCCCTAGGACATTAGTTTTTAACTACCATTTCAGAAAAATAGTCTTCCATTCATTAATAATGCTATGTGAATGAAGGACAGCTTACACGTGATGAACACACAAAGATCATTTTAACTGAAGCTTATTTAATTGTCAGTAGAGTAATGCACTGGGAGGGTGGTGTCTGTATTACGGGACAGAAAAAACACACTTCAGAAATTTCACAACAGAAAATGAGAGCTTTCGAAAAAATGTACATTTAAAGAAAACCGAGTTGTATTCTTGTACTAGATCTGACAGTCACGGAAGTTAGAAAACTGCTAGTACTGGTCACCGTAAGGCAGAGCACAAACAAGCACTGTGTAGGGTGTTTGAAGAAGCTCCCTGGCTCTCAGTCAGTACTTTGATATTCCTCCCCTTTTGCTGGCCCCTGCTGAGACCACATACTGTACCAATAGACACCTGGTTGTTCTGGGAGGTGGGTGAGGATCTAGGAAAGTAAGCATCGAGCCCTTCTGGTTGTTTGCAGCACAATTTGAACCTAGACCTTTCTGAAACTTGGATTTGACTTCTTTTTAATCACCGTACTTCCTTATAGCATAATGATAGTCTCGCGACCAGTACTGTTGAAATCAATAGGAAGTACTTTGAGGCAGAGGTCATCTTGCAGAAAACAGCTTCATAAAGGACAGGACTTTGCACAAGAATTTAAGAAAACCAGTAGCTTTCACTGTGATAGCTTTGGACAGCATTTTTCATCTGCATTGCTGTTTCATGCTGCATTGGTAATGGAGAAGGACGAGAAAGTGACGTGTGATACAAGATTGACCTTTGGTGACATGCTTATTTAAACTCCAGTGACTATCCTGCACAGTGTAAAATTTCACACAGTATTTCTTATATCTTTCTTACCTCCTCGCCCAAAAAATTATTAACGTGTTTTATAATCCAGTTAATGGATCAGACAGAAATATACATGCAACAGAAATAAGCAATTTCATATTTAGCTGTGCCAGTGATAGGCTTTAACCATGCATTTATTTATAAAAAGATTTATTTCTTGATTGATAACATCAGTTTTACACATACCTTTTGTTATATTTGCTCATACCTGAGGAACAAAGCTAAACAAGATGTTTGACACATTTGTTGTTCTGTAACCAGAGAGAGACTGGGGGCGATAATAATATTTAACAGACAAAAATGGGGGAAGTGAGGGGTCTCTGCAAGGAATATTTCATGTTTCAAACAAGTTATAGCACTTTAATATGCATGATATCTTAATTGATAAAGAAGTCTGTTGTAAATTGATGTTTCATGAATGGTAGCACAGACACTAGTCCAGTATTACCAGATCTTTGTCACTGTTCCACCTAGACTGTTTCATTTGGGGGGCTTTTTTTTCGGGGGGGGTGGCGGAGGGTGTGGGGGGAGGGTGTTTTGGGGGGGTTTTTGTGTTTGGGGTTGGTTTTTTTTTTGATACAGAAATCAGGTATTCATAGCTATGCAATGAGATGACCTTCTGGAACAGTACTGGATTTAGACAGGTGCTCAAAGAGATTTTGTATAAGCTTTATAAACTTCAGAAAGAGGGAGAGAGAGAGAAAGAGAATATTCATTGACAGATGAAGTTGTCCTTGCACTACGGAGCAGATAATTTTTAAAGGAGTCCATAACACAAAGTTACAGTGGGGGTTTTTTTTATATATCAAGATTTAAGAAGTATTTTAAACCATGCAGTGAAGTTGTTGTGCCTAATCCTGCCCCTTCTATGCACTGGTGCACAGTAAGTTCTTAAAATCAAAAAACCCTCTACTTGGTTTAAGAAAGAGTGGATATTTGTGATGTTATATCAACAGTCAGATCTGCTCAGTTAGCATTACTGCAAATTCTACTTTCAGCTCTCAGTAGTTTGGCAATTAGTGTTTCCTGCTTTATTGTTATACACTGCAATTCAGCTCTGCTGCTTTTCATTTATGATCCAGCTTGGGATGTCAGCTGACACCAAAATGAATGTCCTAACCTCCAATTCAGTGGCTTAAATGATATCTCCCCAACATTCACTGCCAAGATGAAGTCCAGAAATTATTATTCAACAGCAGTAAACAGGGCCTGTTTTTGCAGGCAACCATTTGTAAAAAAGCAAGCACGACAGCTGGGAATCACAGTTAATGTTCTTTTTATATCCACACTGAAAAACAAAATATTAAAAGTAATGCTGCAGTATTTGTAACGAAGCACTTAAGTGATATCGTAACAGCTCTACATTAATATTTATAATAATTCCTTCAAAAAGTAATCTGGCTGCAAAAGGGTACACTAAGTCAGATTTTGCAGTGTCATTAGAGATCTTCAAAAATTATTGGTGTAGGGATCTCCGCTCTTCTGTCACTTACAGACAGAAGTTGGCCACTGACAAGCAAAGGTAGTTATCTCAGAGCACAATCACAATTCTAAGCGTATTTTTAATTTAACTCTAGCCTAGAGAGAATTCCTGAAAATCTTCATCTAACTTTTTCCTTGAATAACAAGAATGGGGGTAGAATAGGAAAGCTGAGAAAATACAGAGAGCTGCTTCACATACAGTACTACTTTAGGAAAGATTGAACAGGTAATTCTGAGAGGAAAGAAATTATTACTGCTGCCTTGCCCCCCTACCCCCCAGTTCTTTCAGGTTTATTGAAGATTTGGAATATATAACACAAAGCAATTAAGGTTTTATACTGTGTAGGCTGAATTTACCACTGGTCTGTAATGCTGAACTGTGCTGGCTGTGATGTAATGAATATTTCTAGAATACCATGCTCACTTGCCAAGCTTTTCCTCTGAAGAAAGTTTGTTATACAATGCAGATACTAAATAAAGTTGTCTCTGTTTACTTACACTTTTTAACCTCCATAACTAGAATCTTCCTTTGTGTTTACAAGTAGGTATTACCAGTACTTTCTACTTGCATGCAGCTCTTGCTCTGCCCCACACACCCCCCTTTTGGAGATATGTCAACAGACAAAACACATGCAAGAACTGCAGGTACAGAACAGTACTGTCCCCAATACTGCATTTATTGCTGAGTAAGCACACCTAGCACACACAAAGTACATCATATTAATAGCACCGAGTTGTAAACAATAGGTATTACTTGCATTAAAACTTAAGCAAATAACTCTTTAGATATCAGATCTTCGTTCCAGTTTAGGAGAAAAGAAAAAAAAAAAAAAAAAAGAAAAAAAACCAAGCAAACTTTTCCACAGCACCAAAAAAAAAAAAAAAGAAAAAAACAACCCACACTCAACATCTTTTGGAAAGTCTGAAGTTTTGTGGGATGCAATACAAGCATAAAATGGACAAGATTAATGATCTGGGATAAAGTGGCTAAAAACCTCAGGATTCTGTATTCTGGTACAGTCTCAGCTATCTGAGCATCAGCTATTCCTAATTCCCTTCTCTCCCCCAAGTCTGAATCACATCCTCTGACATCTACTGAAGTACATTAACAGTGACACAGATTATTCAAAACCTCTCTTATCCAAACAGATTTGGGATCCTTCCTATTGTAACAACTGAGTCTCCACGCCTGTGGTAGCCAGCCTCTGGCTAAATGCCACTGTATCTCAGCTAGTCACTCATCATGTGCAACACTCAGCAGTCTTTTCTCCTTTGCACCATTTCAGTCTCAAATAACCCTATAAAGCACTCTGAGTATCACTTGCTGTGTATTGTTTTGCTCTTGAAATTACCTTAACTTCTAAGTAAAGCTTTACCATGGAAGTTCAAAGAAGGGTAATGAACTCAAGTTAACAAAAAGGCAAACACCCCCACATTTTCTCAAGCTTGTAAGAATGCCATGTCAGGGGTGGGAAATATTTCTGATGAGGAATTAGTCTCATTCAGAAAATACTATCTAGATAATTAAAATGGGAAGAAGTCACGGAATTAAGCAGCAAGGAGAAGGTTTCTGTTCCTTTTTTCTATATTCAGATGGGGGGCAGGGGGGAGGGTTCTTGTGGTTTTTTTGTTTGTTTTTAAATACAGAAATCAGGTATTCATGACTATGCAATGAGATGACCTTCTGGAACAGTACTGGATTTATTAAGACAAGGGTATTACTGGATAACTAACCAGCCTTTTAAAATACCAGCACTGCTCAAGCATAGTCTTGTTTCAATAAGTGAGCATGAAGATTTTAACCATCAGAAAACTGACCTATTCATAGGTCAATGTTTTAATTATTTTGTGTTTGGTATCCAAATAAATAAGTATGAATAATGCATCATGAAGTTGCATAAAAAGTTACCACATACTATTTTAAATCAATTCTGTTCTGAAGTTGTTATTGGGGAACACAATGGAGGATGAAGAGAAAAATTGGTTGAACACACCATTCCTTGAAAGACGTGAATTTGTCCAGACCCTGTTAAGAGCTGCACTCAAGCAGAAGCAAGGAGAACATGCTCAAGTGGCATAAAAATCAAGTTTTGGGATTCGGGGAAGGAGATGAAGTGTTCAAATCAATCTCAGATCATGCTGAGCAGGCACCAGCCAAATGGTAAATGTAATAGCCTCTGTCCACATCCTAGGGAGCCAGAAATTGCCTCTTCAAAATATATATGTGGAAAGTTATATTTTTTTAATATATACATATATATGGAAAGTTAAAGTGGTAGCTAAAAGCCAAGAATTACAGAAGCACAAAATATCACAAAGTTACTGTTTTCTCCCTTCCTGTAATCCCCTAGTAAGGTGATCCCCTCCAAAATAGAGCAGAAAACTGACTCATGAAGCTTAATAGAAATATAAGGAAGGTTTCAGGCTTCAAAGTCATTCTGCATCAGTATTAGCTGGTTATATCATTCATTTTTGCATCTGCTCAGAGCTTAAGAAGAGTAGGACACTTACTTAATATCAAGTATTGATAATTTTAAGGTGTTCAGCCAGTGGCCCCTTCCCATCGGGGCAGAGGTGCCCCGTGGCTTTGAGCGTTCCCTCGGCTCCCGGAGCAGCATACTCCCAGGCTAACAACACCGGCTAGTCTGAAGGCCACTTGATATTTCTCTCTGTCACTACAGTATTACAGTTCAAATACAGTTTGTCTGTTGGCAATAGGTGTGTGTACGCATGTCCTCTGCTCCCTGCCACTGGGAGGAAAAATTCTGGCGTATGCTGGTCAGTCGGTCCAGGCCTCGGCTCTCTGAGGTCCGGGGCTGCCAAGGAAGCAGCCTGGTGAACTTCAGGAGCAACAGTGCGACAGAGGGAAAGTTTTAAGAAGAGCTATCAGAAGCAAAATAATTAAGAAGTAAAAAGCCACCATTTTTTAAGGCATCTAGTGTTCTCTTTAACACGAGCACGAAGATACAGTGTCAAGTTATTTGCCTACCAAAGTCTGCCTTAAGTAGAGATATGAAAGCCAAGTTATGTTTTCTTTCATGCTTGTGAAGGAAAAAAAAAAAGAAGACACACAAGTCTCACGTCCTTCACGAGGAGCTGTTCTGGTAATGCACACTGTCCCTGCATGCATTTCCTTTGTGTGTTTTGCTATATTGTTCTTATAGGTAAACATCATTGTGAAATAAAACTGATGGCTGTTAATATTTAGCTTCTTGACAAACAGAATCAAACACTTCAGATGCTTTGGTACACGTACGCTGGTGACACAGACTGTCTGCAAATGTTTTGGGTCCTGCTGATGGAGAAGTGAAGCCTACCTAATAGGAGGGAGAAATGACTCTCTGACCTACCCACCGCAAGCCAGCAAACTTACTTGCTGTTATGATGCTTGAGGAAGAAAATTGTGAAATATGTCAGGCATTTTGATTGCACAGCAAGCAATCTGAAGTCCTTTGTTGGCTTCCACTTGTGTACTGCTTTTAGCAAGTTAAAAAAAACCAATACCAGCAGCAAGCCTTTCACTCAGATTCAGGGGGACATGGTGGGGGGCAGACAGGGAGGACCCACAGTGACACAGGACCCCCAACACAAATCAGGTTGCAGGTAAGTTATATTTTTAGTCTTTCTCTTTTATATTAGCTCTATCCAGGAACATACTTGGCATTCAGCTACTCTCTAGCTCTATCCCCACTGATAAGAATGCAACTATCCCATTTTAAGGGAAGGTCATGGATCTCAAGTAAAAATAAAAAAGCACAAGTCTGCCTTAAGCTTCTTTATCAACAGCTAGCACTACCAGATAATAAAAAACACCCTCTATTTTCATAAGAGGATGGAGGACAAAAGAAGACATCGGTGTTAGAATCAATGAAAAAGTGGTGGATTTAAGCAGCAAGCATTTAGATATTCTAATATTCTGAATATATTCAGTTTTGTTTTAAATAAAGCTTCATCTCTATCAATACAAACATTTTAGATGAGTCTTTCACTTCAGCAAGTTATTTTATCATGTATGTGAGTAACATTTATGTCCTTAAAAATTAGACACAAAGGGGAGTCTTTCCCAAAAATAAGACTTGGACTCCCAGTCTTACAACTGCCAGAACTGATGCTTAAAAACCCTTCCCAAATCAGGGATTTCCATCACTACTCCCTTTCAAGAAAAGTCTGGGCTTATATTTCTTCTTTTTTCTACTACAGTATTTTAGGTTTGTCCTGTGCAATTCTCTGAGCATTTTGGCATCGTGTGCATCTCTGAAGACATCTCCATATAAGGGAATTTACTCAAGCAATATAGGGAAAGCACAGAACACAGATATCAGATAATAATTCCATCAAGGCTGAATTTGGCCCCATGATTCAGTTTGTGGTATTTGTAAGAAGTCCGTGTACTTAGTTTTTCCAGATGTTGATTTTAAGACACTTGTAAGCTGGCCTTTTAGGTAGAATTAATGACTGCCAAGAAAATGTTGTCTTCTGTAGTCTGGTAGAGAGGAAAGAGGAGTGGGCTACAAACACCTCATAGCGCCCGTAATTGTTCTACAAGGCAAGAGGATCTCATCTGGGATAAGAATAGAGTCTGCTAAAGTAGTCGAGAGGCAATACAGCACACATACAGCATGGCATGTTTAAATAAAGTACCAAAGGCAGTACTGCATACCCCCAAAATCTTCCAAAATAATTAGCAGGATGAGCACAGCAATGTTTCAAGTAAGTACTTGGGGTAACATATCAAAAGATGTTATACAAGCTTATCTAGGACACTGATTATTTTAAAAAGGAATCCTAATAAATGAAAGATCAAGGGCAGTTCTGGGTACAGCTAAGGCTCACTGTTGGCTCTGCTGTAGAGTTCTTATTTTGCAGGTTCTTCAATGCTACTGCGTGCTGTACTAACGTTTGGTCTTAACAGGCATCAACCAGCAGGAAGATGCAAGTCTTACTAAAGTCACAAGTTGTATTTATCCTACAGCTGTTTTAATAACTTTAGTCACATAAGTTCATTAGGCTAAAACATTACTGAGTGTTAGTGTCACTGGCACCCTGGGACAGGCCATTTTACAACACCAGAACTAGTTAACACACTGCCATCGGACAGGACAGCCTGGGAAAGACTCCCCCAAGTTCAAGGGAATTGCAAAAGGGCTTACTTAGCTCCTTGCCTCTTAGCTGAAGCACATCAAAGGGGAAGCAAGCAGTACAGCCTTCTTTCCTTACCAGGTTAGTACTCAGTCACTAGTATTTTTTCCCCTTGATCCTTAGAAGAGGACATAGTTGTAACTCAGAAAGCTTAGAGTATCCTTCCCTTTCTTAAAGCACCAGGTTATTGGAAAGCACTTTCTTTAGCCAGCTCCCCCATCCATTACCTGCAGGCCAGTGAGCTCCATCGATGGTGGCCCATGAACCACTCCTCACCAGAGCCACCCCCTGCCCATACCAAGCTAGCACAAATCCCTGCTCCAATTTCCTCCTGCACTCCCGTATTTTCAAGCACGGTAGCTCCCACCTCCTACTCAGGAACCTACTCCTCCGCTCCAGGCAAAATCACACCCACGACCACAAACACACACCCAGTGGTGTATTTTCTTCACCTTCTCCCACCCAGCCCCACGGCTGGTACCACCATCCTCCCCAGTTCAGAGCCCTACTCCCCTCCCTCAGACCAGCCACACCACGCAGCAAAGACATTCTCCTTACGTATCACCCTTTGGAGCTAGTCCTGGCAAATTAACTTCCTGTACACAGTTAGCTCTCCCAAACAAACTCCTTCTGTCCTTCAGGGAAATCATCCTGCTCCTTCTCAGCTGAGCCAGATGATTAAACCAAGGCCCTTTATCAGGATCAGATGGGTAGGAACGAGACGATGATCCGTCTCAGACATGGGTAGGCCTGACTCCACACGTAGGACTTGCCAGTCACCCCCTTACACATCTTCAATTACCGATGCTCAGTATGGCTCCGACACAGAGCGGAACATAGAAATCACAATGCAAATTTGATAGTTTTCCACTGAGCCACATTAATTCTCTAGATTATGGTGGAATTACACAAGGGATAATTTAGGCTCAGGGAGTTTAATAGGACTACACATATGCTTACAATAATTCATGTGCAAGAATGTTTGTAAGATTATGGTCCATGTTTCCAAGAAAATGGACTTTGTCTCTTCAGAGCTCTTTTCCCTTCATTTCCGACTGAAGTCATCGGCACATGTTTATGATATTACATGTGGTTGCTAAAGAAGTTATTACAATGTCACAAAGAGGATTATGATTTCAGGTGGGGAATAATTCTCATACAAATCCTCTTTCCATACAAACAGCCTTAGTAATAAGGAATGTAGAAAAATAGGGCAAAGATAAGAGATTTACACATAATGAGCCAGCTTGCCCAGTATGCTCCAGCTGCTTTGTACTGCACTGATGGGTTTAAATTTGCTTTGTGTTGTCAGAGTGATGCAAAACAGAATGTGTTTTTAACTACACTCAAATATTTCTTATACAACCTTTTCCCGCAGGGCATGAGCATATTACTGATCACAGAATAAATGGCAGCAATCACCCCAAAAGATTGGTAGCTTTCTTATCAGATGTTCAGTATCAGCATAAAAACACCGAACGGTATTTGTGTCCTGCTCAGATGAGGTGAAAAATAAAAAATGCTAAATGATTTATTTGAGGATAATTTAAACCTGATTGTCCAGCAAGAAAATATTATGCCATATTTTTGTCTGCTACTAATCAGGACCATTTTATTTCAAAATTGATGAAACCTATAATTTATGGAGCTGAGAAAAGCATACCAATTGTAAATGTCTCAAACTTCCCAAGCCACTGTGTATTGTAGCAAAAATGATTGAGAGCATTAACAAATAAGGTCCTGATCCAACTTCACTTAAGTCAATGGAAACATTTCCAAGGACTTCAGAGGATATTGAATCTAGCCCTAAATCACATCTTCTCTGAGGTCATGAAAGATGAGTTTATCCCAACATGAATGTCTGAAAACTAATGAACTTTCATTATGTTTACGTGAACCGCCATTTCCCTCACCCCATTCTTCGGTTTCCTGCTTCTCTTGCACAGTTTCCTTTTCCCAATGGGTAGTTCAGGCAGTTCTGCTTCCTTTAATTAGGAACAGCCCCGGCTGTTTTCGTTAGAGGCTGTGCAGCAGTGGAGTGGTTTAAGCTGAGCTGATCCACAGCACCACAGTATAAAAGAACCTTCCGGCTGCCCTGTGATTCCCTCAGGACTGTTACAGCCCAACGGAGCTCCCACCACAAGTCTTTTGAAAGAGCCCCGTTTGTTTCAACTGGAGTTAGACCAGACACTTAGTCCTGAATTTTTGCTATGAAAAGCAAAAAATTTCTGGGGTGTACCAAGTAGGTGGCTAGGTGGGCCACAGCTCCAGCTGCCAGTCTCACAGACCGCTGTTCCCTACCCAACCAGTCCTATCAGCGGATGATCTTCTGATTATTTTTTGTTTCAAATTTGTTAAAATGTAACTGTATTTGAAAGGTTACTTTGTATGCCCAGGGTTACAGGAACACTGAAGGAAACACAGTTCTGTATTTTTGGGTCGGTACTTCACTCAATGAACCAAGTGTTGAATCTGTACTCTCTTCCAAGAGTGGCTTCAGCGCCGAAGCCAGCTGTGGCCCACCGCTCGCTGCCAGGAACGAACGGTCCCTGGGCTGGATCTGGTGTAATCCCACTGGTATGCCCAGCATGCCAACCTCACTTTCCTGCGCTTTCCAAAGAGGGACGGGACTCCGGTTGCACAGCAGACTGGCCGCCCTCCCCAGCAGCAGCCAACACAGCCCTGCGTTGGTTCGCCAGTGCCGCAACGCAGTAGGGGAAAGGAGTGACCCGCACCACAATCCGGAGGCGCTGGCTCTCGCAGGGTATCATGCCCATGACAGACGGTGCAGAGGAACGATGAGCTGGAGATGGGCCCATCATCCTACTCCACCTTAACCTCACTGCAACGACTTGTGCACTTTTTTCTGCCCCCCTTTGCACCACCTCCCAGCGTTATTCAAAGTTTCCCGTGATTTTGTAACCTTTTAAAGGAATTTCAGAAGTAGTTCAAGCCACCATGCAGTGCAAGAGAGCTGTTTGTGAGAGCGGCCAAGGCCTTTTCCGGCAGTCGGCCCCTCCCGCCGCCGGTCACCCCGCGGGCCGGGCGCTCCGAGCCCTCCTCTCCGGCGGCGGGTGGGAGCCCCCGCTCCCGCACCGTCCGGGAAGGGCCCGAGGAGAGGCATCGCCCCGCAGCGGAGAGCCACCACCGTCCTCCCTGCCTTCCCGGCTCCTCGAGCTGCTTTGCCACTGCTGTCACCCCGGCCCGGCGGGGGCTTCCCACCGCGCACCGGCAGTTCCCTAGCCGGGGGCGGGGGGCCCGCCGTGAGCGGCAGGGCAGCACCGGGCCGAGGCCGCCGGTCCCTCACCGAGAGCCCCGCGGGGGCGCCGCATGCGGCAGGAATCCGCGGCGGCGGCGCTTCCCCGCGCCGGCCCTCGGTGGCAGCGGATTCCTTCCCGCTGACGTTCCCCCGCCGCGGCCCGGACCCCCCGGGCGGCACCCGGCGGCGGGCGGGGCGGGGCCAGGCGGGGCGGGCGCCCCTCCCCCGCGGCCGCGCGCCCCCTCCCCAGGCGGGCCGGGAGGGGCTGGCGCAGCCCCGCGCCCCGATTGGCGCGCGGGCGGCTCCAACGGCCGCGGGGAGGGCGGCGGGGCCGGGCCGTGAGGGAGGGACTAGAACTTTCCGCGGCCGCGGGCGGACTCTCGCCTCAGCCCGGAGCCGCCAGCGCCTGCGACCAGCGCCCCCAGGCAGCGGGGAGACCGCCGACATGACTCACTTCAACAAGGGGCCCTCCTACGGGCTCTCCGCCGAGGTCAAGAACAAGGTACGGGCAGCGGCGGCGGGGGGCTCGACCGGGCTTTGTCTGCGCCGGGCCGGCGGGGGCGGGACGCGACGCGAGGCTTCGCTGCTTGCGGCGCCCGGCGGGGGCCCCCGCCCGCCCCGCGCGGTGGCGGCACGGGAAGGATGCTCCCGCCGCCGCCCCTGGGACAGCGCCGTCCTCCGCGGCGCCGCTCGGGAAACTCGCTGCCGCGGCGGGGACCGGAGAGTTGTCAGCGCCGGGCGGACCCGTGTGCGGCGTCGCGTCCCGCGCTGCCGCCCGGGCTGCACCTGCCCGCGCCGGCAGCCCTGGCGCGGGACGTCCCGCGGGCGCTGTCCCCTCTCCTCTCGCCGGCACCGGGCGGGGCGCGGCGTCGGGGCCCGCAGCCGTCCCAAGCCCGTGCCGCGGCCGGCGGGGCGGAGCAGGTCGGCGCGGCGGGCAGAGCCGGCCCCGCCGGGGCAGGGCGCAGCCGGCCCGCGCCGAGCGGAGCGGAGCGAAGCGAAGCGAAGCGAAGCAGATGAGACGCGCGGCGCGTCCCGGCCGCCCGCGCGGCGCATTCCAGCCGCATGACATCATGGGCACGGGCGGCGCGCGGCCAATCGGCGTGGGCCCCGCACAGACCGCGCATTGTCTGCCCGGCGCGGCCCCGCCCCGCCCCGCCCCGCCCGCGGGGGCACACAAAGGCGCGCGGGGGCGGCCGGCCCCGCGCCTCGGGGGTCCCCGGCCCGGCCGAGCCTGGCCGGAGCGCTGCGGCCTGCTGAGAGCGCCTCCGGCAGGGTCGGGAGAGCTCCGCGCGGGGGCTGCTGTGACAGGGGCTTGTCACAGCGCCCGGTGCTTCGGTTTAAAACGGCAAAAAAGTCACCGCTGACAGCGGCCGAGCCCGTGCTGCTGGGAAGGTGTGCGCCTTTTGTGCGTCTTGTGCTGAGTTGCTCTGACTTTGTCCTTGATTTTTCTCATATTCTGTGGAACAAAAGGTGCTTACGTTAGTGGCCTGTTACACAAACGGCTACCTTGCAGCGAACAGTTACCTGGCAAGAGCAAAAACCTTTGCAATAAAAATTACACCGGTAAACAACTAGGGATAAGTTGGTGCGCTGTGTCTTTATTCACAGGCTTAAATTCTAAACATGGTATTTAATAACTGGTTATTTCACACACATGTCTGGTTTCGGGCTTCAGCAAATCCCCAAATCCTGTTTTACTTGTGGCTGAGTAGACGGGGGAGGAGGGAGAAAAGTAGTTCTCTTTAAACACTGTAATTTATGCAGCAAGTCTAAGTTAGTATGTGAAAACTTTACAAAATATACTTCTTTTTTTCTTTATTAGCTTTCTCAGGATGATTATGAGGTTCTGCCACAAAGTTTGATGACATCATGTAACCAAATGTCTTCCAGAGCAATTGCTTCCAACGTCTAAACTTAGTGATTTCTCTACACCGTTACAGTCTAAAAAAAGACAATAAAACATGTTGTGTTTTACTGCATGTGAATTGGGAAGAAAGTAAATGCTCTTCTACTTTAAAAAAATATTGACAGAATCATATGGGCTTAGCAGTGATCCCTTTATGGGGACAAGATGGGAAGAAGTTCTTTGTTCTTTCTTTCAGTTTCTTATTGTCATCAGCTTCCTTAGGGCCTCCTGAGAGGAACTGTTCCAAGCCGGTGCATTAACAGAGGGTTTGAAACTGTTGTATCTCATGCCTTTATGCAAAGGGCCTTCTACTTTATCTTGCTGAGTGTCATCTCACTCACTTTCTCTGCTTTCTTCAATGCAAATATTGTGGAGGGATGGATGTTCTGTGGCAGCTTCAGTCTACTTGTATGCGGGCTTCTGCTGCAGTCCTTGGAAATGTCAATGCAGCAGTGACATAAAGTTATTCAAATGTGCCGAAGACAAATGAACTCACCTCCTTTAAAAAAAACAAGTGAACAAAAAAACCCAACCAACAACAAAAACTCCAGCAAAGATACAGCTTTGAACTTTGAGAATGTTGCTCTTACTGTAAGAGATCGAATTTCAAAGCAATTATGTTATAGACAGATACATTGCGTACCTCCTATCTAGTATCTTGCATGGGTCTGTGCATTAGATATGTGTCTGTTTGTATAATTCTAGAGGGTCAGAGAATAATGTCTTTGTAAAGATCAGAAATTCCTTTTTCCAGATCTTTCTGTCTCATAAAGATTTGAAGAACAACATCTAGTTTCCAACTCTTGGTGGACCATTTTTTGGTACGAATCTTAATCAGACTTTCTAAAACACTGACCTTCATGCAAACTATTGTGTTATGGGTTTTTTTTTTTAGTGTGGTGTTGGTGTAATGTTTGTAAGTAGCTGTGGTACCTCCCTGCTTGAATAATGGTGAATGTTAGATGCCCTTGTTTGAAATTTTTAGTACTAAACCCCAAGCAGTGTTTTTCTGCAGAAAACAGATGTGTTGATAGCTGTGCTGCCTGAGGGCCCAGCTGCGCTGGGCAGAAAAGTCTCTTGGTTTTGGTTTTTATTCTTTATTTTCTCATTTGGCATTGTATTAGTGTTCAGAGAGACCTTTTGTTTGCTTTGGTATTTGAATAGATGAATATAACATGTCCTGATGCTTTATAAGAATTTTGTTTAATTGATGTTCAGGATTCTGTCTCAAAGCTTAAAATCTTTGTTTAGCTTGGTGTTTAGGGCTTTTTTTTTCTTTCTTTCTCTCTTTTTTTGTTTTTGTCCTTCTGAGGCTCCACCCTTGTCTTGTTTTGCTCCTTACCTTAGTTCACACGATAAGGTGTCTGGTCTCTGTTACGGATCTCTTTTCCTCGTTCCTACAAACAAAGGGTGGAATTTGTGTACTGGTTCCCAGCTTGTGTGCATGAGAAAGGTGTAGGTAGTCAAACTAGTGTAATCCCTTTGAAGCTGATTCCCTGTTTACTTGAGATCACAGAAGATACTTGATCCCAAACAAATATTCAGTGAGGAGCCCTTTAAGCTGATTGAAATGGATAGTTTCTTCTGCAGGCAATAAATAATTTTCTTCGTAAGCAATGGGAGAGTTTCTGCAGTGCATGACGTTAGCATATCTTGAGATGATTATGCAATTGGATAAAGCTACAAACTAATGTTATATTTGTCTCTGATTTACAACTGAGGTAGGTAAGAAATTAGCAGAAGCTTTTGCTCCATTGTCTCACTGCATAAGGTGTGGAGCAAACAGGAACGCCAGGCAGGAGAAGGAGAGGTTCTAGTTCATTCAGCTGCTTCCTAGTGACTCCACCCTTCCCATGGCAATGGTATTTGTATCAGGCAGGCATTTATCTTCTCCCCCCTCTTACGTTTGATACACTGCCAGTTTCATCTCCATGTGAAAGGAAGGATGGGCAGAAATATGGTCTGTATGGGGAGTTAAACTTTGCATAGCATTTGGTTATCCTGTGTCTTCACTCTAGTCTCTAACCTTTCTTCCAAGCCATCCCTCCATCAGGAAGCTGGCACTGGTCAGTACCATTTTCCAAACTTTTTAAAGACACCAGAGTAACTGAGGTGAGTTAGTCTGTCCCTGCAGCTGCCACCCTGAAAGGTCAAGTGCTAGTGATGTGGAAAAGGAAGGGAAACAAACTTTTTAAACTGGAGGCTGGTTGACAAATGAAGCCTGTAAACAAAATATCTCTTATTTTGCAAGTGTGCAGGAGGGCAGTAGTACTTCCTGCTTTCCTTCTCGAGGGCAAATATGAATTAATGAAAAAGAAATGAAGTCTGTGGTGAATAATACTAACCAGCCTTAGGTATGATTATTGTGTTCCTCCTGAAACAGCTGAGGAAAAAATTCTTGTACGGTATTTCACTTGCTACAGGCCAAATAAACAGATTTAATTTCTTTGTCCAGAAATTACCCTTTTATGAATGTTTTTAACTGGGAACCAGATTTGAATCATTAACTTTCAGAGTTTTTAATTAGTGATTTAATAGCTAGATTAAGTTTTGGCAGCCTGTAGTTGGACTGTTAGGCCCTCTCCTTCCTCTTTCTCACCCCTCCTTTCAAAACAGTAATAATACTCTTTTCCTTCTTAAAATATAACTGTTCCTACTCTACACTTGTTTTACCCTTCCACACTTCCTGTAGACTGTTTTCCTTTAGCAAACCTTTAGGTATGCTCACTGAATTTTATGAGCCTTATCTAAGAATGTTTGCTGGTGATAAATATTTCTATTAATGTTGTCTAAAAGGATGTAATAGAAATGAAGACTGTATTGGATAAAGGCAATGAGAACTTATGCTTGGAGAGCACAGGTGGATATCTTCTGTGATGATAACTGACAGTGTAGGATTTCTGCATTCCCGATTGTCTTGTACATAGAAGTCTATATAGCTTTTAAAGAAGTAATACCTTTAATTTAAAAGTTTTAAATTAAATTCAGGTGTTTATGTTAAAATAAAATCAGCTTGTGTGACCTTTTCCATGATACAAATCCTAAGTTTGTTGCATGGAGAATAAATTAAAAAGCCAATATTTTGATTCCAACTGTCAGAAATATTATAATAGAAATATATACACTGAGATTTTACAAAGGAAATTTCAGAGGAAGTAGCAGAAGTGTTTTACAAGATCAAGCATTGAACTTCAGTTTGCTCCAATTAATTCATGGTTTCTGATAGTTGATCATAGCTCTTGAAGTTAACATTCACTAGCTAAATATCAGTTTCAATGTGCATAGCACTGAAACTTTTCTCTTTGTGTCCAATTTCTGTATTTTTTCCAAAGAACTGTGAATTTTTTTCCAGCTGTATCCAGGCTTTAGTAACAGATCTGCAGTTCAAATGAGCAGCTTCATAACTTTGTCTTTTATATTTATTGTCTTCCAGAAATCTCTCAGTGTGTTAATCTTCAAGCATCCTATTTTTTTAATAGCTGTTCCCAAACCTCCTTTATAATTGTAAGACACAGAGGTGAATGAAATGCTGAGTGAAAACTTCTACTATAGGTTTAGTCAAGAAATCTATCAACTAGATGCACAGAATGCATTCAACATAAGAGAATAGTACTTAATGGTACAGTTTTGATACCTGCGGCAACAGCAAAACTGTCTGCAAGACATAAATATGACAGTGGAATAATTCCATAGCTGAACTTACAGTCAATCAATGTTTGGCACAATAACTACATGTGTCACTTAAAACATATTAGTGATATAAACAATGAAAACTTGTATTTTGTCAGTTAGTCTTAAGGTGCTTTTTTTTTAATGTATCGGCAATCAAATGATGAGAATTCTCCAACTTATTTACAATATCCCTGCTGGTTACTTCTTTCTGATGCTTAGTTTTACCTTGACTGACAGTATGAAATTTCAGTAACTTGGGTTCAACAGTACTTCCTAGAAAATGGTCCTGCTGCATGCTTCTCTCCACTTCCAAATCATGCAGTGTTACTTTTCTGGGCAGAAGCCTCTTACGCTTCTGAGAACGTGTTTGCCACCTCAATTGCTGAAACATGGATTTAGCCTTTTTCTGGAAATTTTGCAGAGGATTTTGTTTTTTAAAGAAACTGAGTGAAACACTAGCTTTATTAAGCTGTAGTAACCTATTAATTTGTATTATCCTAGTGTAAGATCCTGTGTGTGAAGAGTTCTCATATTGATTGAGAAGTGGTATTAATGCAGTAGCCCTAATCAATAGCTACATGTTTTGGTTAGTTTTTTTTCTTAAAGGAGGAAGTGGAGCAGTGGAGAATCATAACTGCAGTGTCTCCATTCATCTTCATCCTTTACTGTCTAGCTCAGTGTGTCTGCTCTGTCTATCTTGATATGTCTAACCCATTTTCTTCTTTCACTGTTGCTATCTCAGGACAGGTCTGCTCTCTTGAACATGTGTCAGGTATAGGTTTCCAATTCTGTGGCTACTTCAATAGAAGTATTAATACTACAACAGTAATAAGTAGACCTACTGACAGGTACAAACTAATGGTGATGCAGCCTAAGTAGCATTGAGTTGACAGTTCATACCTAGGATACATGTCTTTTCATGATAAGCAGAGGCAAGTAGTTTGCCATGGAAACACTTCCCTTGCCAGCAACTTGGATGTTAGCACCCCTGCCACCTGCTTAAAGCCTCCTGTGTTTGTCAGCCAAGCATTGTCTGTTCTGTGCACTTGCCCAAGCCCACGAACAAGGAGACTTGCCTTCAGGAGCCCTTGCACAACCCCCACTAGGCAGGCATACCCTATATCCCGTTTCATTGTTCGGTAGCCCCCAGGTAGGTGAAATGAAACAAACCTGTGAAAGTGGCTACCCTAGTGACATCTGGCAGTTGTTGCTGTAAAACACTGACACAGGAGTTAATTTCTTTTTCCTCAATGGTTTAAATTCCCCATAAACCTTGGCATGTCATTGCCAAGTTGACAGTTGTCTTTTGGAGCCCTCATGTGCCTCAAAACTGTCACTTCGAAGAGTAGACAGCCGTTCTTGAACTGAGACACATGTATCGCTGCCCCGTGTTAAGCCCTGTGCGACAGATGTAACTTCCAGTTCTGTCTCTTGGCTTACACCATTTTTTCTAGGAGGAAGGTGATGAATGGCATGGCGTAGCCGGGATTAGCTACCGCTGCCCCATGAACATCAAAGCAGAGGTGGGGCACTAGACCAGTCTGCTCCCGCGCATGTGTGAGGACAGCACAGATAAAGACTGCCAGTGCTGCCGCCAGCAAAGCGTGGTGCCTAAGTAAATTAAGAGTGAGGATGTTTGCTGTGAACTTTTGTTACGTTTAACCTTAGGAACACTGTCTGCACTTTCAAATTTAAAGCACTTTCTGTAAATTTATAAAATGTATTATAGTGACCTTGTTTCTGGTGGATTAATAAATTTTTAGTAAAATTTGTACTGGTGATAGAAAAACATAAAACTTCCTGAGGTTAATGTTTAAGGGTGTGGGATAAGCATCAAGCCTTGCATCCTTTATGTGCAAGCTCACAGTATGCCTCCCATGGCCAGAACACCTCTGAAGAAAGCAAACTGAGTTTGACAGAGTCATGACAATTAAATGGGATTAGTAGTCTCAGAAAATAAGTTTAATTTGTATTACAGTATTGCTCACTTGTTTAAAATGTACAGATGAATATGCTTTTTGGGTGGTTTCAGAGTTAGACTTAGTTTAAAATTTAGAGAAAAATACCTATTATATTTCTGTTGCTGTTGCAATACCCTTAAAAGATAGATGGATGCATGCATGGTTTTGGGATAATGGCACATCAGTGATTTTTTTTTCTCACCTTGGCTTTTTTTGTAAGAACATTAATTTGGAGGCTTTTTCTTACCTCTGAATAATTTGTAATTTGCCTTGGAGAATAAAGGATAGAAACTTCTCTGTACTCAGAATTGTTAGCTTCTGTAGCTACGTAACACTGTATACACTGCGCATCTGACACATCCTTTTAAGGCAAACTTTGTAGAGATTCCCGTCCCCTATGGAACTGTACAGGAAAGGCCTTCAGTAAAAACGGGCTTGAGGCCAGGACACGTAGGGCAATTTGAAACAGATTTTTTCTAAGTGAGATCATGTGAAAATCCTTCTTTTTTCTTTAAGAGGGCTCTTTTGCTTAAAAATGCTTTTTGTAAGTATCTGACTCTAAACAACTGTTAACCTGTATAGCTATATTCAGCAGCAAATGCTCTCTTTTGGGTAAATATTTTTGGGTTTGCAGTAATGCCTCAGAGTAACTTATGTTGTTGTTTCAATTTAGTGGGATTTATTTACAGTGTTTTTCTCAAAAACAGTTTTGACTTTCTTCAGGTGGGTGGTTCTGTGTTTGCGGTTTTTTTCTTTAAACCCCCTCAACAAACCTTCCTCCCCCCTTCCCCCCCCCCCCCCCATCAGTGCAGAGTTTAGTAGATATTAGGAGGGGAGACATAATTAATCTTCTTGTTGCTTATATAAAACCATCTCTTACCTGAAGCAGATATGATTCTGGATGTATAGATTACAAAGACTTGAAGGTGTTAGTCACACTGGAGGAGCTGGCAGCGAGAGGAGACCATTACAGCGAGGCATGAAGCACTGCTGTCGCAGCTACGGTCTAGTGCCCTGCTTGGACTCTCACCAAACTGCCTTACCCAGTCCCAGCAGCTGGGCCAAGCATGCTTTAAGCCTTGGGAGTCTGAACTGCCTCTGGTCACTGATCCTCACTCCCTCCTGGAAACTGGACTTTAACCGTTCGATGCCTTTGCTGCTTCCCTTCCAAGTCTTGACCTGGTCTTCTGGGGTCTAAACGGGAGTTTTCTTGATGACTTTGTTCAGGCAGACATTCTTTTGGTTACAGAGTAATCTTTAAAGAGGTATAGTGAAGTGAAACTATACGTGCCTTGTGCGTACACCCTGCAGGACTTGAATACCAAGTCTTTTCCTAGATTTGGGCAAAACCTAAATATTTCTGCACTTCCTTGCCTTCGTTTCCTTGCTGTTCTGAAATGCTTTCATGAAGCTGAGATCTGATTTACTGCATCAAGTCCTAGCTGGCTGAATTATAGATAGATTCTAAACAAGTCTTCCTACCCTACTTTGAATGTTTGGACCATAGCTGTTCCCAGAGTAAAACTGGACGTTACTACTATAAAAACCTTACTTTGCTTTCCTGCTAAGAAAGCTCTCCTGTTACATTGCTTTCCTGTTGATATTTCCACTACTACAGCCTCATATTTATAGACAGAGAGCATTATCTTAGTATTCCTGCTTTTGCTTTAATAAGAGTAATTTAATTGAAAAGTATTCTTCTGTTGTCTCTAATCAATTGACTAGGCTAGAAGCCTTGCCAGCAAAAGATAAGGCATAACAGACACCTGCATTTGGGAAGGGATTTTATAATATTCAAATGTTCATGGTGAAAGCCAGCTCTTACCTCGCTGCTAATGGGGGCCCCACCAGAACATTTCCCTTCTGTGCTGAGCATGGACAGAGCACAACTCGGAGCTCAGGCCAGCACGCACCAAGCAGAAGGATGCACTGGAGCAGGATCTGGAGCAGTACTGTGGCTCCTGGTGAGATTCCCACCGCCTGACCAGCCTGAACTGCCACTGCTTTATAACACTTAACTTTGTAACACTGCGTGGGATCAGTTTGAAGTTAGGTTGTATATCGTATCTGAAAGTTGATACAGTGTTAAGTCAATGAAGCATATGTAGTTCAGACACATATCTAGTGTTCTAAAACTGAACGTTCTTTGCTTATTTTTGCAAGAAGTTGTCCCCTTACCTTGCTGACATCATTGTATGAATCATACCCCAATAAAAGTAAAAAGTACAAGTAACTTTCTAAGAAAATAAAGATTATTGCCTTTTTACTGTGGTCTGTCTTGATAGCATCCTTTATCATTAATAAAGGATGGTATGAAAATGTTTGTGATATGGAAAGGTACTTATATTTGAAAGAATCTAGCAAGTTTTAATAAAAAGAATTAACAAAAAAGCTGTGAGATTAAACATCAGAGATAAAGAACTGGTCTCTGAATGGATGGAAAAGAATTGGAACAAAACATAACTAACAAAGTTAGAGTTCAGTCAGAGCACCCAAGCATTTTGTTCTGCAGAAGAATGGAACCTTAAATAATAGAGGATTGAGACCTCTCTCACACTTCATTTGCAATACAGCATTGCCCACACATACTGCTGGTTGTGTATTTCAAACCTACAGTGAATTCAGGTGTGCAGCGTAGTGAGACTACAACTTACCTTGTGGTATCCAGAGTTTTGGATGCAGTGCATATGTGCATCCCCTGCCTGCCTCTAGCAGTGCTAACTGTTCTTCCTGCACTTGCTTAAGTGCTGAAAAATGATGGTTTAGAAGTTACTACAGAGTGTTTAACCAGAACCTCTTACTTAGGAGTTTGACTGTCTTTCCTACTTTAGCAGTAGTACTTTCTTTTGTATTCAGTATAAGCTTCAGTATAGCAGGCTTATGGCTTGATTTTTACATAACTTAAACTACACTTTCATGAAATAAAAGGTTGAGCTAAAAATTCATCTAATCATAAACTTTTTTAAAAAATATATATGTCCAGCTGTCTGCTATACAGATTTTATGATTTATATAGAAGTGCCTATAGGAACTATGTAAATTTCAAATACTCTGTCTTTCTTTTCTTAGACTTTCTTCATTAATCTTCTAAATTTCAATTGTAGGCCTTTAAAGATGGATATTATTACAAAATTAAGTAAACATTTTCTAATGTGTTTGTGGTCATCACTTTTTAAAAATATCACATTAATTGTAGATCATATTCTTCTTATAACTCTTATGTGGTTAAAGCACAACTTGCCTGGGTGGCCATATCGAAAATATTTTTTGATGTTTCCTGGAATATAATTAACATTGTGTGTCACCTACTGAACTTTACCTGGTCAGAGATATACCCAGGAAGGGGTGGGGTGGGGTGGTGGAGGGCAGGGAGCAGCAGAAGCATATTACTATGTTTCATTCGTTGTGCTGAATTCATTCTTCCCATTTTTTTTGGAGGTGGTAAAGCAAAACAGTAGCATGAAGCAGGTGATAGGCAAGATCTTCTAAAGCTTAGGGTGTGAAATCTGCATTTCTTGTGCTTCTGCTAAGAAAACTAGATATGGGGAAAATTACCTTAACCAGAAAAATGTGCTATATGTGAATTCAGAGATTTTGATCTGCTACCTGTATGAAAGATGTACCTAGGAAGACTTTGCTATCTAGTAGAAGCTAAGGAACTTCTCAAGAAATCACATCTTTCACCTAAATTACAAAACCCACAGATTGAATAATTTTGTGGAAGGATGAAGTGGTAAGAATGAGAGAAATCTGTATTTTCCTTATGAATACTTATCACAGGCACCTCAGTCAGCCTGTTCAGCTAATGTGAGTTCATGGAATTAAATCGGAGCAGGCTGACAGGCGACCAAATACAATCAGAGCAGTCAGTGGGGAACACTGAGCACTGGGAAATGCCTGTTACCTTCGGACCTGCCATGTCATCTGGTTTGTTTTTCAGTCAAGCCTATGCCTGGGATCACAAGTGGCAGTGAACAGTCAAGTGTCTGAGCTTATTGGGTGGGAGGAATAGAGGTGTGAAAGCAGCAGAGTCTTGAGGTTTACCTTTGAAAAAGGTACTGAGAAAATGCAGCATGGACTGTGCCTTTGCTGGAGAGGCAGAGGGAATGTGCATTTTGAGTAACATTTAGCAAATCTTGCATTGACAGACTTCAGTTTTCTTTAGCTAACTTTTTTGAGAGGTATGTTTGAATTACTAATTAGCCACTTGCTACTGTAAAACACAATCCCTCTTCTTGGTAAGTGAACAGGGTTTGAAGAGAAGAAAAAAGGTGTGGAGAGAGACTCAGACTAAAATAATCAGATTTTGTGGTCCTATTCGGAAGGCTAAGTTGGAAGACTTGTCAACACAGTTGGGCCTTGGGGAAGGGCTACAGAGTCACAATACAGTTTGCTTGTAACATGACATATTTTAAAAGCTGTTCCATTGGGGGAAAAAAATAAGTAAACTTGAAAGAATATATAATTTCCTGGATTGCTGTAGTAGCAATAGATTAGAAAAGTACTCTCAGAAAGATACAATGATCATTGATGTTACTACTTCTGTTTGCAGGCTTGGTCTAGCCTCTGAGAACTACTGTTCCACCAGAGTTATAGTAGAAGTTGTCTCAGGAGACACTTCCTGGGTTACTACTAGGAAAACTAGGTTGTTTTCAGATTTTTGGGGGGTTTTTTTTGCTGTTTATGCACCAGATCATTCTGTTAGATTATATATTTTTTTCCCCACAAAACAAGATCAACTAGGTATTACTGAAGTCTGTCAGTACAGCAGGTTACCAATATTTTCAGTGCAGCACTCAGCACGTTGTTTCAGAAGACGTCACTGCCAGTGATGTCAGAGCCTGCCCAGATTTGCTGTGTCATACCAGAGCTCAAGCCAGTCATACTGGGGGTGGGTTTCAAAGCAAGGAGAATCTGTTCTCCTCAGGCAGTAACAGGCTTTTGTTCACTGGGTTGGATCAACACTGTCTTTGCTGAGAAGAAACTTCATATCCTAGTGCTTTTTTAAATGAAAACAGCAATGATGTCAAGTAATAGGCAGTGAATATTACTGAAACCACGTTCTGCAAAGAAATTTAAACTGTTCAGCGATATACAGACTAAAGATACAGTGCAAAGGGACTTGATATCAAGAAGTATAATGTATGGTGGCAGGACCAGAAGGTGCTACAGTTGAAAGCGGAAGCTGATGACTACGGAGAATTGGAGTTATAAGCCAGAAAACTGTGACTGACAAGAAAAAGTCAGGACAAGAAATGTGAGAAAAACTGTGAGAACAGATTTGAATGGGTGAGAGTGTTGCAGTAATACAGCTGCAGAGAATGAGAGGGAACTGCTCTTCAGTCCAAGGGCAGGCATACATCTGAGTTGTTAGTGCACTCTGAGGGAAGAGATGGTGGTGGTTGCTTCTTGAATAGTTTGCAAGCTGTCACAAAATCATACTGGACAGCCAGGGAGTAGAACACTTAGTTCTTCCAGCCTGCTGATCTGGCAACAAACGCCGTGCATGACTACAGGTATCTTGTAAGATGACTTGGAAACTTTGAGGCATGACCTGTCCTTACTTCACAGAGTTTAAACTGGTACTGATAGGAAGAGTGCCAGGAATTTGGGATTAATGCTCATCCATCCCTCCTTTAAAGACTGTAGCCTAAATTTTGATTTACAGAGAAGACAGTGAGATGTTGGCAAGTTATCAATTATGCTACACATAAAATAATTACACATAAAATACTGTTGAATATTAAATAAAATGGATACAGCTGTAAAATTTTTGTGCTAAGTAGTGTAGTGTGATATAGTGAGATCTTTCAATATTAGTGTTAACACAGTATGTTCTCTGCATTTCTGTACAACAGTCCATAATGACAGAAAAAAATACATGTTCAAATACCAGAGCAAACTTAATGGTGGCTTTCAGTTTTTGAAGTACTTTCCTCTTTGGTTTTCATCTGGTTTTTTACATTCCCTTTGCCTTTGGGTTTCTCCTGCACAAACATGCCTCCTCTGACATTTGCTTTTGCATGCAGTCCTGGTCAACATAGTGAAATTAACAGGGAATTTTAATTTGTCCTTATGATGAAAGGTTATTGGGCTGGTAGCTCAAATGGCAAGAAGCTCCACTTGACAATAATCTTAGCACTCTGTCACTCCCTCTTCTCACCCACTTTCAGTAAAAATCAAAACCTTGTATTTTCCCCACTGTCTTAGGTTCTCTGTCTCCAATTAAAGGCTACGCTCTTTATTTATTCTATGACTAAATAACCACTGTGTTGGCAGACAACTAGAACTGTCCTGCAGAAAAATACTGATTATGTCCTTGTCACTCTCACTCACCTCTGAAGCTGAACATTAGGAATATATAGTAATCTGTTTACACCATAGAATTTTTACCAGAAAGTTTTAACTCAGTTGTATAATTAAAAAAAAAATAAATCTAGAAAACCTTCCTTCCTGCTTATGAGAAGAACGCTTACCGTTCTGTGCCTTTTTCTTGGTCATTGGCATAACCAGTAAGCTCTTAACACTTTTTGGTCCCAGACATTTTGCTGTGTACATTTTAGATGTGAGATTCAGAACTGTGTTCCAGAACAGCAGGTGATGAACAGAATGGGGCAGCTCAGGTGCCAGTAGCTGGAATTCTGGAGAATAATTTGGGACTGGCTGGGTAATCTGTCTCACTCCTACTTCTGAGGAGTAAGGGCTTCCGAGAGCTTCTGCCTTGATACCAGGAGAAAATTATGCTTTCATCTTTCCCCATACCATCATAAAGCCTTAAAAAAGGGGAGAGGAAAGATCTCATCGCAAACTAGTGCTGAGCAAATGATAAAGAAGTATCAGCATTGGTGTCTTTGGCCTCTGCAAGACAAAGCGGTTCTGAGGGTAGTACTTACTTCAACGCAAAGGATGTTTGTGTAGGCACCACTGAAACCGTAAGAATTCCATTTCACTCTGTTCCAAATTAATAAAAATGGAAAAGTTGATATAGGAACAAAGTGCTGCTTAAAATTTAAACTGTACAACTTTAGGTCTTAAAAGCTGGAGTTTTCATTTAGTTATCTTAATTTGCTTTCAGTAGTTTGTGACCTAAATGTGTAAAAGTAAAATTAATATTAAAACCCCTGGCTAGACCTGGATTAAATTCAGTATGAGATGAATATGCTCCCACACTTATTAGAAATCCAGTAAGCTTTATCTACTTGATCTTTTTTTGACTGAAAAATCAATCATTTTGTGTCACTTTAAGCAAGGATATGGGCCACACCAAATTTCTCCCTATGAAGAATATTAACATCTAAAACTTAGGGCTTTATTTATTTTTCTGTTCACCTTGGTGAAAAAGTATGTGTGTAGCCTCTTTGGAGTAAAGTCCTGGAGTATTTCTCTTTCTGTACATGGCCCTGTACTTTATTTACCTTGGAAAACAGTGACATACAACCTATTCTGCTGCACTTTTATATGTATATAAATCTTAGGTTTTGTTGACAAACACAGTTCCTGTGAGAGAGTTCTTCACTCACTTTAACAAGCACATGCTTTTATTGTTAAAGCTTTTGACCAGAGAGCAGTTTCTTCAAATGCTTACTAGTAGTTTAAATTTAGCGTGCTGCACGTTAAACATCTGACCACTGCTGTGGGGGCATAAAGCCTGAAGCTTTAGTCAAACGTTGAATCAGAACTAAGAATTGCAAGCTGTTGTGACATGATGGGTAACTTTGAAAGTTACATCTTTTATACCTGCTTTTTATCTTACAAAGTTTTCTGTTTGTTAGTTCCAGTGACTGTAAAAAGCTATGCAGTGTGCTTAAACTCTTCCTTGAGATACTCTTACAGTATTTTTCCAGAGTAGCAGCAAAATAGACAGCTGAACTCTTAAACTGGATATTTGGCATATATGTAGCCCTTAGTGTACAGTGTGTACTGTGTAATTTGGAAAAGATTAGTATAAAAGGACAACTGAAAGTCCATATGATATCATTTATGGTGTGAAACACTGGTTAACATCATCACTCAAACTTAGCATGCTACAGGCACACTGAGTAACTTTAATGATCTGTCTGTGTCCCTGTGTCCCTTGAAGTTGGCCAATGTAACTTCATTTGTTTCCAGGAATCCATATACTTGATAAAAACAGTGATGACTGCTTTTCTTGTACTACAGATGGCGGGGGGGAGGGAGGGAAGTAGATATGGAAGCCAATAAGAGTGAGAACCCTGAAGACTTCTGTAAGTGTGGCTATTTTAATCTTTCTTGGCAAGCATATAAAAGAAAGAAAATGGCAAAATTTTTCCTCATTTAATACTAAGTGCATTCCATATTTGAGATTACAACTGAGCTGAATATTAAATTGCTACCCCCATTGCTTGGGGAACTTAGAACTAATCGGATGGAATTTTATCACTTCTGAAAAATATTTACTTTATGTTGGAGTACTTTCACATGTGTTCAAATCTTGAGTTTTTCAAGAGGTCTTAAAGTGTCTTGGGGTATCACTACAGTGCTTATCTAGAGATAGGAAATAAAAAAAGGTTATACACGTGAGGAAACTTGTCTTATTGCCACTAAAAGCATTACCATTAAATCTGCTGATTCTCTGAATTGTCTTCACTACTGTACTGTTTGACTTAAATATGGTAAAGTTTTTGTTTTTATTTTTGAAATGGTGGGAAACTAGGTTACAAAAAGTGAAGTGTGGTGATAGTTTATTTGAAAATTATACTCAATCCATCTGAAAAGCTAAAGACATGAAAACTTAAGAATCTGGTTTTAAACATGTGACAAGAAGGGGTTGAACAGGGAGGGTGACAGGTCGGGTACTACCAGAAGTGAGGCATTATGCTTACTTTGAATTCTTAGCTCTTATACTCCCGATGGCACAACCAGAAGTTATGGAGAAGTTATGTAACGCTAAGTTAGTGAATACTTCATATTTTCCATGTGTCTATCAGAGTTGTTCCAGTTTTCCTTTGACCACTATCTATGAGGGGAAGTTGGAAGCTTTGATATAAATGAAAAAAAATTATGGCTTTTTCCATTACTACTAATCAACATGCCAACATTTGATCCTTTATAAGTACTGAACTTTCATGGAAGATACTTAAATATTACAAGTCCACAGCAAAAGAAAACATAATCTACTAAAGATGAAAGCAGTAGCTGAGCAGCTTCATTCAAAGTATTCGTCACTGGTGCCATGAAAAAAGCTATGGTTTCAGAACACCGTAGAAAAGATTCAATTGTTGCAATGGATATAAAGATTTTAGAAAAGTTTAAAACCAGATAGCAGGAAGCCAACTGAGAAGAGGGTCTGATCTTTAAAATGTGTCTCTTGCTGGCATGATCACAGACTTAATTTCCTCTTTTTAAAAAAAAAAAAAAAGTGATTAGCGGTACTTAAAAATAAATGAAGTTGCAGAAAAATTAGTTGTGGAAAGACAATTCCGGTTGTATTCCAGACAATTCCAACTGCAGGATGGCTAAACTATGACTTAGCATTTTCTTTAAGCTACACTGAAATAGAAACGGCCTGAATTTTCAGAAAGCATTATGTTCGTTACATTTATAACTAAAGAATTGTGGAAGAGATAAGCTTAAACCCCACTCTGTACCCACATGCATGTTAGAACAGTGATTTTAACATAGCATGAACTGTCAACATACAAATGACCAGCCCAAATTGTCTGCTCTCTTCTAACTGGACAATCGGAACATACTAAGTTCTGGCCTTTCTACAAATCCTGTTTTTCCTTTTGAACTGGGGTACAGAAATGTATTATCTATTGTATGTCTCGTCTGTATATGTCACGTAGGATTTTGTGGGTAAGATCACTTTTGTAAGATCTCTGTAGGTTCTGTAATGTGTAATAAGAGTATGATGCTATGTTTCATTCTTCTGGGGATGTTTTGGCATATTTCTCCTTTGCACAATTACTTACTTTCACACAAAATAACTGACTCAGTCATGTCCAAGACTGCAGCTCTTCTATAAGTTTGAACAAGCTAGTTGAGTTCTGCCAAATGTTCTGGGGGAGACAAATTAAGGCTGTGATCACATAAGCCTTGTTTCCATAGGAAATAAAAATAGCCATGAAAAGTAATTTGTAAGCTAATCACCAGGTGAGGAAGGAGAAAGATGATAACCAGTTTCCTCATACACCATTTTCAAGATGCTAACCTTTCTGGTAGCCCCTCAGAAAAGGGGCTATCCACCCTTTACTGTTACTACCATCACTATAAACAAAGAATGTAGTTGCACTGCTTCGCAGCAGCTTCCTCTGTGGAGCTGTGAACTTCAGCTAGCTTTTCTAGTCTGCTTCTCATCTTAGCTATCTAATATCCAAAAGGTGTGATTAAAAAAAAATAGTATTTTCCTCACACTAGGCAGTATTACCTGAGCTTTCGTCCTTTTTTGTTCAATGAAAAAAGGGGTATCTTGATTATTTTAGACCAGCATTGGTCTAAGCACTGAAGTACTTGTTATCTTCTGCAGAATATTGCACAAAATTTTACACCTTAATCAAGATCTGAATAAGAGAATGGGTTAGGCCATTATCTTGATCTGTAACTAAGGCACCATAGCACCACTAGTACAAATAGTCTAAGGAAAATAAGTATTACTCAGACAAGTTTTTGAAGTAAAGCCAGATATACAGGAATTTTCCATTCCCCTTCAAAGAAAAATAGAGAACAGAATACTGTAATTTTTAGTTTGGTCAGTTTGGAGTTGGGGATTACTAATGCTAGCCAAAATGTAGCAATTGCCTCTATCCAAGTAATTCAGATAGGTTGCAATTATAATCTCATGCAGTATAAATAGCTGCTAATATCTGGCCTTTCTGGGCTGAAGTCTAAGACTATATGTAAAAAGTCTGAAATTTACATTTTGATCTGAATGTTAATGGCTTTACATGAGTTTCTTGTTAGGAATTTGTAAGCAACTGGTAGTAGCTGAGCTGATTTTCCATTAGTTAGAAATACTGCAAGTACATTCTGTGCTTGCCTGTCAGGTTTCTCACGGTAGCTCCCTCATTCCCTGTCTTGCTCACTGACCCATGCGGGACAACTTCTAATGAAGGTGGAAAAGTGTTGCCAACCTCCGCACTAGTGGAGTTTATTTACGCCATAAAATCTTGTGCTCAAATAACTTGGGGTTTTTGCAGAAAAAGTAGCAATGCTTTCAGTGATAAAATCCCTTTTCTCCAACTCTCCAATATTGAAAAGTATCGCAAAAGTAACAGGTTTAGGCTGAAGGAAGTTTGAGGTGCTTTTCAGTCTCTTCAGGGGAGGGGAACAAAGGGCAGAGAGTGGAGTGTGGGCCCCGTTAGCTGCCAGCACTGTTGAAGTTTACCGGTTTTAAGCATTCCATTCAGATGGATTGATTTCTAGTGACCGAAGCATAAACTGACACACTGAGTGGTGAAGTCTGAACATCTGGAAAAGGAGTTTGAAGTCCCCTTGCTAACAACTCTGGGCCTCTGTTTGATGCCTTTAACTTCAAAGACCATTGCAGGTTTTCTCTCTCTAAAGTAACACTGCAGTAACTTTGCAATTAAGACATGAGATCACAGTTTATTCCGTCAGAGTCTTCCAGCAAGGCCAAAGAAAAGAGAAATAGCAGGCATACTAAGGCTTAAGTTTAAAAGAGCCACATTCACAACCCCCAGAATCCCCAGCAAGATAACTCTTAACGTTGTAGCAACAAGGGAAAAACTTACCAGGTCATCTCCATTAATCATAACCTAGCTAAAAAAGCAAACCCACCATAATCTTTGGCTGAATAACTTTGAATCTATTATATAAAAGTCCCCATGTAGAATCTACATCTGAGCAGTAGTACTGATGGCATGGCAATTCAGAATTCTTGTGTTCATAACACACTATTTCACTTTTGTACTTCCTGCTAGAGTACAACTTATGTAGAATTTTTTTTTCCCCCCTTCAAAAAAGTCATCATTCTTCTGTAGCTGTCAAAAGACTGTTCACAAGCTCCAGCAATTCTTATAGTAGGAAGAACTGTTAAGTGCTTCAAAGCGCTATTTGCAAATAAACATTTCGTCAAGTCATAAACATTATAGTAAAAGGGATAAAGACTTACATCTGTACTCTGATATTTAAAATACAGTACTGGATAAATGCTATAGCATATTCTTTGAAACAGATTTGGGGGGAAAGAGTTGCAGTTTTCTCTCGTGAAGTAACTTTATAACTGCTTGTGTTACAGATTGCCCTGAAATATGACCCCCAGATAGAAGAAGATCTGCGTAACTGGATAGAAGAGGTTACAGGGCTGAGCATTGGTGCAAACTTTCAACTGGGATTAAAAGATGGCATAATCTTATGCGAGTAAGCATTTATTAAGTAACTTTATTTTTAGCAGTTTTCCACTTTTGAGGAACTAAGGAGGGACTTTCTGAAGATTCCCCTTCAAAACACATCAACTCTGATAGTCACAGATAGATGACAGTAGGGTGGGAGACAGCTTCTTTGAAACTGTGGAAAAGACTGAAAACTTAAAATCTCCTTTATATTTTAGCAAAGATTTCTAAGTATTTCTAAATTTAATGGTGAAGCTCTTTTCTATAATAATCAAATGGCACACAAAAATTCTTATGGTCTGTTAGACTTGTTAGACCTGAGATCTGAGCTAGGCACTCTGTATAAACCAAAAAATTAACCATTTTGATGAAACTAATGCAACTAATAAAGCATGAGTGAAAATATTATATAATGCCTGCACAGATGGTATGAGGATGAGATTTATTGTTTAAGCATTTCCCTTTTTTTCACCTCCCCAGGCTTATAAATAAGCTGCAGCCAGGATCAGTGAAGAAAATTAATCAATCAAAACTAAATTGGCACCAGGTAAAACAAAACACCCCCCAAAACTACACCTCTAACCCCTCCAAACCCCAAACAGTTCTTTTGTTCTGTATTAACAAATTTGCTGTGAATATGGTACACCTTAAATCTTAATAGCACCAAGTTTTGTATGTGATACGTACACAACAGTTCAGGATACGGCATACATGAACAGCATTTAACAGAAAGCAACTACAGCTGAGGTGGCTCATAAGTGGCAGTTGAGTAATACATATGTAATAGTAGTGCTTCTAGGCTTTTTAGTGCTGTTAGGTGAAATTTCAGATGGAAGAAGAACATAGAGCCATATAGCAAGGCCTTTTTCCAAGTTTAAAAAAAAAAAGCTGTTAACTTTTTTATTAAATCACAACTGGAGTTTTCCATCCAGGCAGTGCTGCAAGGTGTTAGGTGAACAGCTTGCCTGTACCTGGACATTCGAGGTCACTGTACAAAGTGTCCTCCTGAGAAAGCAGCTGAGAGGATGCCCCCTCCTGAGAGGATGGGGAAGGAAAGGACCTGAACAGTCTCAGAAGAAATGGTTGTGTATCAGAACTCAGAAAACAATATAGTGCAAACTACAGTATGTATTTTATTTCAGTATATCCAGATCTGATTTCTTACAAGTGCCCTATCTAGCACTTCCCCTCCCAAGGGACTATCAAAGGCCACATGCATTTAGGACAAGCATTGGAAGGGTTGCTGGTTAGAGTTGACTGCCTTTACTGTTGCTGGGTCTAGCTTAATACTGCTATGTCAGCCTCTTGTTTTTATTGGCATTGAACACTTCTAAATATGGTGGAGGATTATTTTTTTTTTTTTTAAGTTTTAATACATCTTAGGACTTCAGAAGGAAAGATGAGATTCAGTCCTTACTCCTTGTACTCCATCTTGCTTTCCAATTTCTACGGTGCACAGTGCTAAAAAGTGCTAATAAACCCCAAAAACTTAGCTGAATTTGTCCCAGGAGGTGAGCAAGATAATACCTTCAAACCAAGTTAAATGTTCTTACTATCCACGTAGTTATGTTTTTATTTTACTCAAAATTATAAATTGCTGAATTCAAATAGCGTGGACACTATGTCAAATTTTCCAATTTGAAGCAGGTTTTAGATTAGGATTTCTCTTGGAAGGGACATAGCTGAGGCAGTTTTGTCATCTAAGCCCCTTCTAACAAAGTATATGATACTCACTGATGGAGAGATGCCAGGCTAGATAAACCCTTAGATTGATTTCTAAGTCAATATTAAAACTAATGAAAAATAATTTCAAACTTCCTACCAGTCACTCTTAACCACGCTGTTTTGCCCAGTTTGCACAAGGCAAAGAACTTGTGTAAAACAAGCAAAACAAACAAACAAACCAACACCAGAAAGCTTTAAAATCACTTAGTTTCTGAATTGAAACACTGGG
This sequence comes from Ciconia boyciana, assembly GCF_034638445.1. Lineage (NCBI taxonomy): Eukaryota > Metazoa > Chordata > Aves > Ciconiiformes > Ciconiidae > Ciconia > Ciconia boyciana. The sequence goes on along the minus strand of NC_132940.1, from coordinate 20,383,761 downwards.
TAGAAAACTGGCTTTTTTGTTTCTGTTTAGCTGGAGAACATTGGGAATTTTATCAAAGCCATCCAAGTCTACGGCATGAAGCCACATGATATTTTTGAAGCAAATGATCTTTTTGAAAATGGAAATATGACTCAAGTACAGACTACTCTAGTAGCACTAGCAGGTCTGGTAAGTATTTGTACCCCTGGAATTGGCACAAATCCACATGCCAGTCCAGATGCACGTGCACCCTTACCACTCATGTAAATACAGAAAACAGCACACAGCCTGTCAGGAGGGGATAGATACTACTGTGAGTCTGAGATACTGCAGAGGTTGCACTTCAGAGGGCTGTGTCCTACCTCGTGCATCCAGGGAAGGCTTGGAGTTCAGAGTTAGGATTCCTGACTGCAGATAGCCTTGCTCCGGAGCTACGTGTGCATATACAGAAACGGGGAGGCTCACAGGAGAACACTAATCCCTGCAGAATAGCCTTCGGACAAGATACTTGGGTACCTTTGGAGTGCCACCTTCAAATGGCATGGGGAACGGTTACCTTCTCTCACCCCTGACACAGAGAGTTTCTCATAAGAGAGAAACCTGCTTGTGGCATCACTTGAGAGCCAGGGTTAGGGCCGTAAAGCCAGTGTTCCAGCAGCAGAAAATATACTTTAAACACTGAATACTCTATTTTCCCTCTCCCTAAATAGGCAAAAACTAAAGGTTTTCATACTACAATTGATATTGGTGTCAAATATGCAGAGAAACAAGCACGAAGTTTTGATGCAGGAAAACTAAAAGCTGGTCAAAGTGTAATTGGCCTGCAGGTAAGTATGAAATTCAAGTTTGCAGGTAATCTGTTATATTTGAGAACAACTTTCTTGTTTTGATTAACTGATATATTGTTTATGCAAAAACAGCTGCAGAATTACAATATATTCTTGTCATGGAAGGAGGTATGAGGTTTTCATGCTTGAAAGCAGTTGATTGGCTTTATAAGCTGTAGTGACTGCCTGGAAGGTTTTTCTGTTTGTTTTAAATCTGCAATAAGAGTGATAAGGAGGAAAGGAACAGCTAATATTAGCAGTATCACCTCTGTCCCCTAAAGTGCTTTTAAAGTAGGAGTCTTTGGATAGCTAAAGCTCCTTATATGGTAGAAGCTTTTTTTTCCTCTCCACTTTCCTTAATAGTCATAAAAACCAAAATAACTGGCATAAAATCTTGAAATTCCTGTGGTAGAGAAGTTGTGGCAGTGTAATTGAATCATTACTGTCCAGGGTAAAAGTTAATTATTACATTTTGATGCATACCTCCATTCTAATTCCACATGCAGTTGGGCAAATGTCAGTCACTGAAATGCCTTAGGATGACACTTGCCTTTATTTTTCCTCTTGAAGCTCGGTATGGAGAAAGGGTCATTTATTAGAGGTAGTGGTCAAGCTACATGAGGACAGCATGCACTGTAATTACTTTTTCCATCAGCCATCACAGTTACCAACCATATTTGTTTCCTTAAACTGTGCTTGCTGTACAAATAAAAATCACTTTTTCTGTCCACCTCTTCCTTCCTCCAATAAAGATGGGCACCAACAAGTGTGCCAGTCAGGCAGGCATGACTGCTTATGGAACTAGAAGACACCTCTATGATCCAAAAATGCAAACTGATAAGCCATTTGACCAGACGACAATTAGCCTACAGATGGGCACTAACAAAGGAGCCAGTCAGGTAAGCAGGACTGTGTGGTGACGCTTGTAGAGGGGATGCAGCTCAACCTGGGAGAGCACAGTGGGATGGGAGAGTCTGTGAGTTGCGTGCAGTAGCAGAGTCTAACTGGCAGCAGTGAGAGGGTACAGTTCAGCTGTGCTTTTATGCAGTAATTGAAGAACTTAAGTTTTTTTATCACTATCCAGTGTGTTCTGTGCTGAATATCTTAAGGCATAAAAATGACCTGGTGCTTCCAGCTGGCTGTGTTATACCAGAAGAAAACAGTAACTTCATTTCAAGTACTAACTCGGCAGAGGCAAAAAAGAAATTGCTTCCTGGACACTACCTCAGACCGAACACTTAGTATATTCTCTCCAAAGAGGGAAATAAACTGGACCTTTCTGCAAGGACTTTCTTCTGTGACTTACCTACTAGTGAACACATGCTGCTGTGCTATATTTTGTTATGCTTTAATTGCTACTTACTAGCACTTCCAGTAAGGTGTACTAGTTGTAATCATAAATCTAGTAACCACAGCTCTCGACCTTCTTACTGAACCTCTACAATCCTGTTTTATTAGGCTGGTATGCTGGCACCAGGTACCAGGAGAGACATCTACGATCAGAAGCACATATTACAACCTGTGGATAACTCAACTATTTCATTACAAATGGGTACCAACAAAGTAGCTTCACAGAAGGGAATGAGTGTGTATGGGCTTGGACGACAAGTGTATGACCCCAAGTACTGTGCTGCACCAACAGAACCTGTCATTCATAACGGCAGCCAAGGAACAGGAACTAATGGGTCAGAAATCAGCGATAGCGATTATCAGGCAGAATACCCAGATGACTATCACGGAGAATACCAAGATGACTATCAAAGAGATTACCATGGTCAGTACAGCGACCAGGGCATTGATTATTAGCTTGGCATCAGAAGTTCAGTATTAGTCCATTATTTTATTCAGTAAGAACGAAACTAGCCTTGTGGAATTGTTACCTGTCTTTCCTACACACTATGCTTAATGTACCTAAAGAAATATTGCCTTACGTACATTCCTTTTTCCTTTCTCTGCCCTTTCCCTGTCTAGTTGCCTTTAGTGCTGTAACAGTTGTAGTCTACAGCATAAACAATAACTGCATATGAAGTAAAAGGAATACTGTGAAAGGGGGAGTGCTCTTGTACAGCCAGGTCGTCTAATAAGGAGCTATGCATTTTCACAATCTCTACTTAAGTAGGTATTTACATACCACATTAAGCCTTCATTTTACATATTTACAGCTTTTCTGTTTTCCAGATGAGATAAAAGAATTTCATGCTTAAAGTTAAATGTGGTCTTTGCCAATTAAATCTAAGACATCACATTAGTGATTTAAATATCATTACTATGTTTCTAAGGTATTGTTTGCTAATGGTAAGTCCTGCATTAGACATAAGTGTGCATTTGTGATTGTGTATTCATTCCATTATCAACACTGACCAAACTTAGAAATAGTTGTCTTACTAAAAAGGGAGCTTGTACAAAGTCTTGAGCCAACAGAAGTCCCATGATTGATGGTGCATTTACCTTTTATTGTGCCATAATATATCCATGTAGAAATGCTTTTTCTTCCTTGAACTGTATTTATTGCCACACTTCTCAAACTGATCCCAGTGTATTTTTATAAATAAATATTTTTTCTTAAAGGTATGTGGAAGATCCTGTCTCATTTGTTATGCTACCATTCTTAAAGATTAGATGCCACAGAAATTATTCCCGCATCAGCATCACCTTTGCTTGTGTTAGGGGTAATGTAGAACTGCCGTCTGTTGCAGTTCGGGTTCTTTCTTTTCCATGGGATTTAATCTAACAACCTTGTAAAAACCTCCTGGGAGTGAGTGACAGTGACTTAACAGGAAAGGAATGTAGCTCCTTTACAGAAGAGTTCACTTCCCTCTACATGACTGTGAGGTTATGACCAGAGATCCTTCGCTGTTCACTAAATCCCTGCCCTTTTCTCAAGGCAAATGAGGAACTGGACATATTTAACGCCGCCTGTGCTTCAGCATATAGCCTTCATACCGTCACTCTGAGAACTCAAAACACCCTTGCTTTGGAGTAAGTAAAGAGCTATCCCAATCTTTGTGCCTGCTGGTCTGCAATCCGAGTTCTTTAGTTACTGATAGCAGCGCTTTATTCCTAAATGGAAAATGCTTTCTTCCTCACCATGGAGTGCAGACAGGCTGTACTAATTACCTGGGCTGTTTTTAACAGGAGAAAAAAGAGCATGCTATCAATGGGGGCCACCATTGCTGATCCTAACTTTTGTTAAAAAATTAAAAGCATTTTAAAAGTATTTACTGCAGATTAAACTTATTTACATTAACATATAAAATGTTTCATACTTGTAAGTTCTGGACTTGTAAAGGATTCTTCCCTCAAGACTAGAAATTGTTTGTGCTTTGCTCCATTAGTTTCTATTATCTTTGGGTGTGATGTGGTGATCTGACTTTCAACTGACCTATTTGTTGAATAAGTCGTAAGCTTACTTATTTCACAGAATTTAAATTTGAAAGGACCTCTGGAGGTCACCGGTCCAAGCCCTGCATCTGAGGCAAGAGAATTATTACCAAGATGTCTGTTAAGACCTGCTCTTCCTGAACTATACTATTTCCCCCGCTTCAAAATAATAGTATTTAACAGTTTAGAACTATTGTATCGAACGCTGAAAAGCAGTGCTATGATCATCAACAAAAGCTTTGTCACTTTCATAGTTTGGGTGAAAGCAGGGACGTCTTTTGAAAGCCTGAACCATGCCCTCCTGCTCTTTATGAATCCAAAACTTATGCTTTAAACTGCTTGCACACATTTATTATGTACTTGAACAGATGAAACAAAACAACACACAGACTGTTCTCAGTATGCCTGTTTTCTGTCATCCACAGAGGTATCCAGTGGAATCATAAGTGAATTAAGTGAAAGTTTGAAGCAGACACCAAGCAAGACCAAATGCAAACTGCCTTGCTTAAAACAATAAGCTGTAATACTTAGCCATTTCCTGGTATGCAGACACCAGTACTCCCTGTCTCCTATTTTTAAGGAATATAGTTATAAAAGTACCTTCCATTCCTCTGAATCCAATCTTCCATAGCTGCAGGAAAGAGGAGTCCACACAGTATTGGGCTGCTCTGCAGGGCAGATGTTGAAATACCAGCAGCGGCTTGAACAAGCGTCAGTACCTGAACTAGTACTATGTGTTCACATGAGCTGTGCCTACATCCAGCCCCACCACCGACTTCCAGCCTGCTTTATAGTTGCCTGACTAGAGTCTCCTGCAGGGGAAGACAGCAGTAAGTAACAAGCACTAAACAGCATCAGCTTCTGTAGGGGTGCTCTATCCCTCTAACTCAGGTGAGGACTCCTGCCACACAGGAACGCTACAGTTAGAGGTTGTTGACACAATTGCTAAGGAAATGTATACAAGATTGGGAGGTCCTGTGTTGCACCTGAAAGCTATAAAGCTATGCTTTATGTACAAAATTTAATTAAAAGGTATACATTCGGAACTCTTCTGTAAAAATATATGTGACTCTCAAAACATATTGTCACAGTTTCTGGACTATGGGCAGTACAGCATTGCTTAAATGAAACACACTCAAATACAGCTTAATTGGGATTTTTGCAGTACCTTCCTTCTTTAAAAAGCAAACCAAACTTTGTAGTAAGTGTCTGAAAGGTCCTCTCTCCACCCAGGAACTGCAGTGAAGGCAATGACACTGCATCATAATTGCAATGAATCACTGAATTGTTGAGATTGGAAGGGACCTCTGGAGGTCACCTAGGGATTGTCTGAAAATGAGGACATACTTAGAGAAAAATTTCCTTCCCTTTCTTTCACCAGAGAGTTCCTGAGTCAAGGGCCAAACCACGCAGTGTGAGTATCAAATACAAACAGGAAGAAAACCCAATGTGTAATAAGAACTGATTTATTTTTTTTTTTAACTTCCAAGCAACCCTACTGTGCTTTGTAAATTGGTAAACATTTTTACATTGCGGAGACACTACTACTTGGAAGCAATCTTACTGAGACCTGTAGCAGAGGAAAGTGTTGCCCCTCTGTAAGTACCATGTCTTCACACTTTCTCAGGGTTAGAGCGCTATTGCTTATTCAGCATGATTTTCAGTTCCCACAGCATCCGCAAGCCAAGCAGCAGAAGTACCCAAGTGTACAGTTTTAAATAATGAGAGGTAGTGAGTCACAGCCAGTAGCTGATCAGCTTCACCTGCCAGGCAGAAAGTAATTAATCTATTTCTTTCCCTTTTTCATCATCTATCCCATATTCCTCAACTTCTTGAAGGGGCTCAAAGTAGACAAAAGTTAATTACATGAAGAATAAAAAGCACGTATTTCTTAGCATTCCCTAGCAGATAACTAGTCTCCTTTCAACAGCAGGAGGTCAGATAAAGTATTTAGCTGATTCATCAGTCAGGCCATCAATGAACTTTTCTGTATGTCACTTCCAAGCTGTGACTAATCAAAGGTTTATCAATCTATTCATTATGGCAGCTTATGAGTCACTTCACTTAACCTGCAGTAATGTCTCACTTCCTGTACTGATGTGTACTTTACTGAAATCCCTGGTTGGAGTCATCTTCCCACCTCAAATCTCTCCTCAAACAAAATGGAGCTAAAGGAGCTTTTGAACAAAGAGAATAAAATAATGTGCCACTGAGTAAAATCTAAAACTACCGCATACTCAAAATGAGGTAGAGCCCATGAAAGCGTATTATAACCAGGGTCCTGAACAAACCTCAGAATTGCTCGCAAGAAAATAGACTGTTACCAAGTTATTTTTTTTTAAAAGTGTCCACACATATCATGTCCCTCTTCCAACTAGAGCCCTCACAGTCTCTTCTCTATGTTCTTCCATGATATTTTATATTTCACATCCATGTTACAGCTAACATTTCTATGAAGTATTATTTATAACATCCTTTTATCTCATTTCTGTGCAGCCACTGCTCATCTGCTACTTCTTGGTCAAGCTTTAAATCCAGATACAATTTTTCTGCTTCATCTTCAGTTGCAAAGGGAAGGTAGTTGTTTAATTACAAAAAAAGGACTATTCCTCATCTGCCCTTTGGAGAGGAGCCAATGGGTAGTTGATATTAACTTATAAAAACCATTCCCAAAAGAGTATAATGAAAAGAAGGATACCTACCTCACAACCATTAATTATCTCCACTACAGAGAATTTCTAGCAATGGTAATTTCCATCAATGAGCTCATTGCTCTTCCTTAATTGGTTGCACTGGCTATTCAGATAAACAGAATAAATCAAGGAACAGTCAGAGCACCTCTACAAATGTTTCTACATTTACTGATCCAGGGATGACCGGCCCAGTGGTCCCAGAGAAGCATGAAAAAACCCATGTTAGCTGACACACCAAAAAGCTAAAAAGGACAGTTCAATGACCTTGTAGACTTAGTATTTTTAATCTGACAACACAGAAATTTACAAGGAGTTTGTTCATTAACAGCTTCCAGACCATCATAACAAGTATATTAATAAAAATCAGATGTGCTGACACACAAAATGCATTATTCATACAGATAGTGTGTCATTTTACCAGTGCAGAAGGTACAACAGAGATTTAGAGAACTAATACTTTGTCCTGGGGTATTGGTAACCTTTACTTTTTTCTATGATTGTTTTTGCTATTGCTGGTCTGCCTTCATACTTCCTGGTGTGCTTCACATTCAAGTCTACAAAGAGAGAAAAAAAGGAGTCAAACAATGTGTAGCATTAGTCCTGTTACTGCATTTAAATGTCGTAACAGTAAACTGGGAAAATAATTAAGGTTCTTTTGTGTCTCAAATCCACAATCCTCTCACAGGGAATAACCCCCCCCCGGCCCCAGTTTCTGTGCTCTGCAAAAAGTTACTGAAGAATGCAATAACAGACCCAAACAATGAAAAAATCAAGTACAACGACCCCTCACTGTAGCAATCAACTGAAACAGTGCTCTGTAGCCCAACTGCCTATAGCAGAACACCCACAAGGATTGCGGGAGAGTTTGCTGGAGCCTGGTACCTCTTGAAAGCAGATCAAGAAAAATCACCAACATGTTACACTTGTCTAAGAAGTAGCTAGGAGGACACAAGACACTCGTAGTAGTGTCCAGCAGGCATAGGTGCCACAGTAACTGTTGCTGCAGAATCTTTCTCTGGCAGCCCTGGCTTGCCCCCCCCCCCGATGCTGGGGGAAAATCAGCCCAGATTCTGAACTTGCTGGGGCAGCTTCTCAGGTGGGGCAATTTGCAATATTTTTTCAGATGTCAGTTAGTGAGCATTTACTCTTTACAGGACTTTCTCAAGCCTGGGTGTGGGGGAACACTCCCTTCTGGCACCTCAGCTTTCTTACCCCAGCATAAAACAGAGTAAATAAATATATACACTGATAGAAAAGAAAGAAAGAAAAAGGATGGGGATGGAGAGGGAAGGCCTCTAAGCTCTGATCTTACAGCTCTGGAACTTCAGCAGTTCCGGCATGAAATCAAGCAGCCTACCACTCTTCTGACTTTCCTACAGCAGACGTGAAGGAATAGGATTTATCTCCCACCCCCTTGCCATTGTCCAATCTTTCTCTTCGTCTGCTGGGCACACTGGGGAACGGGAAGAAGGATGAGAACAAATATTTGATCCACCCATTTTGCACCTGCAGAGGGTTTCCTGAGGAGGGAAAGCAATAGAAGGGAAGACAGGATACTGGGTACAGCATGTTGGTTGCTGTGAGACATCAGGAGATACATGACAGCCTCCATCCATTCTTCTTGGGACATAAAGGCAAACACAATAGCTGGCAGATAAATACATATCCCTCATTCCTGTCTCACCATAGGTTGCAGCTCTGTCCCATCTTCATTGTCCTGGAAAGGTCTCATGCTTCTGTGTTTTTGCCCTTCTGTTAACTTGTTACTCTGACTCACAAAGGTCTACAAGCAAAAACACAGTGAGATCATTTGGGAATGCAAACCACTATGTAAATAAAAATACCTGGTAAAGGAAGATAATTAGCCCAGGGCTAAGAAACTGTAGCTGGCTCCTAGCTGGATGACACTGAGTGATACCAGGAGGGACTATGCCGAGGCAGCAAGGGCGAGGAATGCAACCATGAAGGATGAATCAAGAATCCCTGTTACATGTCCTACTACAGGAATGAGGACTCAGGCTGTCTGAAATCCCTCACCCAGCTCTCCTCCCACTGCCGCATATTGTCCTGAGGGCCACAGAGCCTCCCTTCCACCCCCAGATGTTTGTAACCAACTGTAACACAGACATCCCAAGTCAAATGCCTTAATGTGTTGGGAAACTCCAAGTTCTTGGCTACGTGAGCAAACTTACTATTGATCATGCAATGAGGAGGAGTTTGGATGTGCTGCCCCCAGTTTTTCCATACAAGGTTACGCAGCCTGCCCTGCTTGGAAGACTCCTTACCCCTGTGGGAAGTCCTCTCTTCACCCGAGGCCCGAAGGCATGGCTAAATACAAGGAATTAAGACCAGAGTTAAAGAGAAACTACCACAAAGTTTGGAAGTGGAGAAAGGAAAGCCTCTGTTTGTTTCATGAAGGAGAATTGGCTTAAGAAGTACTTTAGCATTTGGCAAAACAGATGGAGAAGAACAGAGGTCAAGGCTTCAGAGTTTTCCATTCAGTAACCTATTCCTATTTGGGACATGTGCTTAAGTACTGTTCTGAATCAAAGCCAAAGAATATCTATCTGCTTTCTTCTGTACAAAGGGTTAAGACTATCTTTAGGCTGCCTTTTTGTTGTTTTTTTGTTTTCAACAAAGTTCTATGAACTTTACAGGGAATCTAACAGCAGCATTAAAAAACAAAACACAACAGTTCTTCTGACACTGTCCTGAAGAAATCCATCCAGAAGATTCATATCATATGAGCTATTCTGGCTGCTGAGTTTGTTTTTCATGAATCACTAAGATTTTCTTTGTTGCATGGCTTATGAAGGAAAAGACAGAACTGGCAAAAATAGCATGAAAGGAAAAAACATCTGCATCTTCAAATGTTCTCTTCATATGAAAGGGACGGCATATATACATTCAAATGCTTCAGATACAGCTATTAACTAAAGCTCTCCATCGCTATTAACTACGTAATGATTCTCCATGGAAATGCTTGTAATACAATATAGTAATTATGAGGGTAAAGACACAGAACAATCAGTCCAGAGGCAGAAGAATTTAATCAAGAGACAGAAGACAGTATTCTGGCAAAAGAATCTGTATAGGTATGAAGCAGAGCAACTCGAGTTTGCATGAAGTTTGTTCAGAACTACAGCATCCATAGGACATGGATGGATACCTGACCTGCTCCTGGCAACAAGAAGCTCCGTGTTGTTTACTTTTGCTCATCACTGTACAGTAAGTCATAACAAATATAACCATCTAATCTTAGGGCACCCCATGGATCGGTCTCTGCAGCTAGCTCATTTATTTATATTTTTAAATTACCAACAATGTATTGAACATATATCTAGTAAGGCCTAAAAAGTCAGCCATTACTTACAGGGTACGATCTAAAAGAAGGCAGCAGATCATAGCTAGCACACAGGAGCCAGAGGGAGCCATTTACTTCAGTTTATAAATTCACATATGATTTGTATCCCCGAGCCCATCCTGTTCTAAGGTGTTGGAAAGGAAATAGCATGGGTTGTGGGTTCAAATTATGTATCTTTGCTGTTATCACTGAGGTTTACCAGCAGTTCCTGATCCATGAAGTATGGCTTCTCTGCAGATCCATCATTTGTTTCCATATCAATAGCAAAGCAAAGGAACATGGCATCTGCTGTCACTTCAAACACAGACAGAAAGCTGTGGGACATCAGGTAGGCAAAAAATCCAACCAGCAACAGAGGAACTACCCAAGCCTGCAATTCCCGATGGTAGTTAAATGCCATCAATCCTCCAAAAACAGTAAAACATACAACAAACACCTGTAAAGGGCAGCGAGAGAGAAATGCAGCCTCATTTATAATGTAGAATTGTTTCTTAAAAAAACCAAAATCCCCAAAACCATAAGGCAAATACATTACAGCCAATATTTTAACAGTACATTTCATCTGGGAGATAGCTATGCAGTTTCTGGCATCACGTAGTTGTCACATTTTGTGTTCAATTCAGTGTGTAAATTCTGTAGGGCAGAGGCAATCTTTTAGTATATATTTACCAAAGACTCATTCCAATGGGAACTGTAAGAGTGGCACCAAGGACACGACTGTAATACAACTAAATGACTCTGTAAAGACTATGAAAAGGATTAAATTCCTCAAACATTATCTTCTCTCCTGAACTCATTTTACAGCATTAACAACACTGAGTTTAACAAAGATAAACCTTATTTACTTTAAGAAAAGAGAATTGAACTCTGATTTTTCACTTCATTCTTACAGAACAGTACTTTTCTTACTCTTACCTTTCCTAGAAACAGCATAAAATCTCCAAAACAGCTAATGGATGCAAGTTTAGGAGAATTCTTCACCAAAATAAAGACAGCATCCTTTGCGGAGGTACAAAAATTTGTCCCATTTATGGCTGTAGTTGTGTATGCATGCTGAAATGAAATGAGAGAAGATAATAATGCAGTGAGAGAGGAAAGACTCATAATCTAGATTTTACTTCAGCAAAATTCAAAGCCTTAAACTCTATTTGGAAATACTTACTATGAATATAAAGTTATTTTGCATAATATGGCAATTGTATTTTAAGTGGCCACAATAACTATGCTTCTAACTTCAGATAGTTTTTTCTACATAATTTCCACTATTAGCAAATGCTAGAATAGCAACTAAATAAATTTCTGAACCCACCTTTATCCAATTTATTTTAAACCACCAAAGTTCTCTACCCTAATTTTTGTTAATGAATATGACACTATTTCCACAAAACATTTAGTCACCTGGAGTCACACTATCCAAACTTACTTGCTTATTTTCTATGAATCTATCTCCAAGACTGCTGGCAAACCATAGTAAGTGGAACAATCAAGTTATGTAGTTATCAAGTCATTTAAAAGTTGATGATTAAAAAGCTTTTATACATGGCCCTTTCAAACTATTCATATGCTACTGAAATTCAAGCTTATGGCTATAGCCATAAAATAAACCTTTTCAGGAAAGATGAAACCAATTGTGAAAATGACTGGAAAAGAACAGCTAAAGGATCCTGGACTAGACCAGTGAGTGTTACGTCACAAAAAACCCCCAGAATTTCAACAGACAGTAGGGGCACTCACACTTTTTCGAGGTATTGAGAATTTTACAAGATTTCTCTTTGTGGAAACTTGCCAAGACAGGTGGAGAGGACAGAATACTTACCTTCATGGACTGGATTATTTTAGCGCTTGTTGTGCATAACTTGACGTATATGTCCCATTTACGGAACTCCTCAACAAGGTTTTGAAACTGTGTCCAAAATATCAGCTAAGAAAAACAGTACTCAAGATACCTGAAATGTATGCTGAACTTTAGCAGCAAGTCTTATGAGTAGTCTCCCTTTACTCAAAGTATTAGAATGTGGATTATGCCACAAAACATTAGTTACATCTGGAACGGTCAGTAAGAACCACAGTGTGCAAGGGATTACTGTTCTGAAGGAATTTATACACCACAACATGTACTTGGTGCTTAGACTACTTTCTGCTTCACCTGGAACTGAAAAAAAAACCAACTGGTTTGCTGAAAGTGGATTATACTGGCCCACTGCAAAACACTTCCTGTTCAAAAATCTGTTTTTTCTCACTTACAAACCAAATATAAAATAGCTTCAGATATCTGAAGGCAGAGAAAATTTATTTCTGCAGAGTCCAGTTTTACCCCATAGCAATTTCTGTAACATACTGCAGTGTAACAAAGCTATACTGACATTATCTTAAAATATTACAGAGAAAGAAATGCAGTCAAAGATCCTTTGTCTCTTTATTGTGGCTATTATTTATTTTATATATGACAAAGGATTTTTTTTTCTCTGAGAGTAAGCAAAAAAAGAGTAGAAGTAAACAGTGACATCCTGTAATCATTGTACTTACATAGTAGCAAATACATCCACAGATAGAAAAAATATAAATAAAGACCGTGGATTTATTGCCTACTCTTAAGAAAAATCAAAGACTCCACTGAACTCTACAGAAACACGTAGAGTGTCTGCATAAAAATCTGTTTAAACAAGCAAGTTTGCTTCATTCCTAAATAGGAAAAAAAGCTTTCTGTGCTAACTTTCATTTATACTGACGCTGTTCCTTTCCCCAGGGAGTGCTGTAACAGGACCGACAGAGAGGTGTACCCTTTGGCTCGGTCGGGCATTGACTACAATATCTTTGCCTTCTCGGTTGCCTACACCTCTGAAAGCGATGCATCCTTGTCCCACCTGCCTCACTCAACCCGACAGGTTTGTAAGCAGCCTGCTGCCATCCCACGTGAGGAAACCCGGCGGCCTGCAAGCTCGCCCACAGCAGCATCGGCCCAGGACGCGGCAGCAGGAGAGCTGGCAGTTCGGTAAGGCCAGCCCTTGCTGGGCTACCACCTCCCCAGGACACAGGCGTAGGGTAGACGGCCTCAAATCAAGCTCCCTCTCTGTCTTCCGTCTGTAGCTGTCACTGCGTATTTCAAACATGGATAGACCTATCTTAATAACGTGCTGTGAGTTGGGTCTGTTTCATCATTCCCATTAACGGACAGGAAATTGAGACACAAAGTGGAGAAGCGTTTTCCTAATTTGTTTCTGTCCCTTAAGAACTAAATTCACAGAACAGATCCTGATCTGGTGAGGTCAGTATAAATTTTGCCAATAAATTAAACAGAGATTCTGTATTCATTATAAATAGCAAAAAATGTCCTGTTTTAAAAATTAAAAAGAATGCTGAAAATGCATGTGCACTTGTACAAACATTGTTTCCAAACTTAAAATAAATAACCATTTGTTTGCACTCTTGAATTAGCCACTTTGGTATCCGAGGAATGTGCAACGAAAGGAATTTCTGATATTTATTAACTAGAACAGTTATCTTGGAAAGACTGAAAATCATGCTGGAGACTGAATACTACCTGCATAGGGATTTGTCATGTTACAAACCAGCTGATAAAAAATGGCATTTATAACAATTACAACTTCAACAAATCATGTAAGTATCAACTAGTCGTAACATCCAAGCAAGAAAGGCAGCCAGGTAATAATCCCGACATTATAGAAGGAATAAGAGACACACAGAAATGAATGAACTGCTGAAGGCTACAAAACTAGTCATTGACATAGGGGAAGCAAGAATGTTACTAGTACAAGCTGAAGACTTAGCCAAGTGACCGCTACCTTTCAGCAAAAAATACACTTCTGAGAAAAAAAAATATTTGGAGGGTTTCTTGTTCAGCCTAGACTGTGGCTCCATACACTTTCCTCACAATTCTCAAGTTTCCCATACAGATCCCATACCCTGATCCCATCCAGCCACACAGAAATCTACACGTTCTAACTAACAAAATACATGTCTAACATTTAAGCAAATGTATGTTTCCATGAAACTTGGAGTTGCACAGAAATGAGCTCAAATGATTTCTCATCCTTACCCACCAAAGAACACCTAACACATGCAAGCTATTACAAATATTTGCAAATCATTTTGGACTTTGGAAAAAGAAGCTTAGATATCCCATTGATCTTCCAGTTGCAGGGTATGTGCAAGAACCCAATCCCTTTCAAAGAAAAGATAGTTGCAAAGGCTAAGATGGTAGACCATGGTCAGTTAAGAATCTGCTATCATCTAGAAACAGGTTATTAAAATGTGTTTTTCTACAGAATGTATTCTCTTTTCCCATTAACAAAAGCTCTAGTGGACTTGAAAATGTTTGAGAAAAGGGCAGCAGGAATGATCCAAAAGGTATGGAATGTCTTCTGTCTGGGGAACAACTGAGTACATCAGGCTCTTCTGTCTGGAAAAGAGATGACTGAGGGAGGATGCGGTAAGAGGGCTACAAAATCATGAGAAATGTGGAGAGGGTAGGTAGAGTCAGATGGCTCGCTGTTTCTTCCCGAACAAAGACTAGGCAGGGGGAGGACCATACGAAGTACTAGGAGCCAAGTTTGAAAACAGACGGTATTTCTTCTCACTGTAAGTCTGTAAGCTGTGAACTGCTGGACAAAGGATGCTTTAGCTGCTAAAAGTTCACATGAGCTCAAGGGAGACTGGGAAAGTTCAGGGAAAAGAAATCCACTGAGAGTTATTAGACACACAGAAAACACACTCAGCTCAAGAAGCCCCTAGGCTGAAAACAGATTCAGAAACAGCACGGGGACAGGGAAATTTACACTTGTTCCACCTTAGCGTTCACTCACAGCCACTGTTGGAGATGGGATACTGAGCTAGGTGGAAACTCAGTCTGGCCCAATATAGCTATCTTTGCTTTTCACCTTTGCTTAATGAATTGATGTTTTACAATTGTAGTCTCTGCTATGGTGACAAGCAAGTAATAATGGCATCGATAGCATACCACTGATCAGAAAGCATGCAAGATAGCGGGTCAGGAACAGTCTTTATCCTTGCACCAGCACGTTGGTACTGTGTCACCACCTTTGTGAAGAACACAAGCCTCCTCTGGCTTGGAGCCTGGGAACTAGACACTAGTTTCTCAGCGTCAGGATGAATAAATAAGGAATGTGAATGTTTACATATTTCCAAATACCACAGTATGCAAAAAAACCTATTTAAAGAATACATCCTTCTGTGCCTCACAACACAAAATGTCAAGGGTCTTGGAAAAATTGACCTGCTAGTTTCATGAGAAAGGCGCTGTGGCTCAGATCCAGGCCGTAAGTTCCCCAATTGTTGAGAATAATTGCTACTTTGTGTAACAGCTGAATTCAGTCCTCCATTCCAGGCCTTGCTTTAATAAAATGAGCTTGGGGAAGAGAGGATTGCCATAGCAACAGAATCTTCTTAAAAAAGAAGGAGGAGACATGCTGGTTTCACATCCCACTTCAGCTTTTTCTGCTCTGCTGGTATTTTCAGCCTGATCAGATCTTGTTGCTGCCAACTCTCCTGGGGGCTGCCCTGGTTAGCTACACCCACTGCAACACTGGGCAGCTCAGGCTGGACTTTTAAGTGTCTTAGCTTGCAAGTGTCACAGCTGCCAGTGGAATCCCCTCAGAAAACAAAATCCAGTGGTAGCAAGAGGCAATGACATTTCTGTGGCTGCTGTACAGCAGTTAGTGACCTGGTGAGAAAGCTGTATCATGTCTCTCAGATAGTGGTGGGAAATTAGAGCAACGTGAGCCTGTGAGGCCCCACTGAAGAGATGAGGACATGTAAGACTGGAAGTGACTTTCAGCCGCTCCCGTCCCTGGCTATTTCAGATTAGCACATTATATGATTTCTTCTCTTAAGTGGAAGGCTCCCTCTTTAAACTACTTAGGGCTCTTCCCTCTCCCAGCCCTTACATTTGGAGCTGTTCCAGACAGTTGTCCCTGTGGTCCTTAGGAACCTTCTTGCAACTTCCAGACAACATTTACTCATGAACAGTTTACATCTACTCATTCTTCTGCTGATCTTGTCTTGGCTCTTACCCCTCCCTGCTGTTTCTCTTCTTGATATACTCATAGACAGCTAACGGGCTTGCTCTTACCCTTCATTTGTCAAAGTAGACACACCAGGATATTCCAGTCCCCCCCGTGAGATAAGCCTGATCACCTAACCAGCAACTTGTACAATGGCATTTATCCCCCTCTTTCTGGTGCAAGTATTTAATCTCATACCTTCCAGGACCGAATCTGTCCTTTCGGCAGCCTTGTTAACTAAAGGCTATTGTCCTGTGGTTGACAAACACATGGAGAATATTCTCCTCCCCCACTTCCAACCAATAAGTACACAGATAATGCAGAAATGGTTATTTTTGATTCTTAGGCTAATTACCATCTGTAAGAAACCCTTCAATAGCCTCCCAAATTTTCCCAAGCAGTCCAAGAAGAACAACTTCCCTTTATTTCCATCCCACCTTATATTTGCCTGAACTTACTGGGAGAAAATCTTGTCCTTCAACTTTCCTTGCTTCCTACTCTGTGTGTCATCTACTCCTGCCATGGCTGTCATCCAGTGGGTAGGACCAACACAACTTTCTCCTCGGGGGGTAGTTGAGTCCTTTCCTGCAGCATCGTGCTGCTACACCTGGGCTCCATTTCAACCACAGGGGCTGGACCACAAGGATCCTGCTTTAAGTGCCCACTGTATCATTGCCCACTTAAGTGCCCATTGCATCATTACTGAAGTTGCTTCCAGTGGCTTCTCTGCAGTTAGTGCAACAATGTTCTCATTTGGGATTTCTGAAATAAAAATAAAACTGAACATTTCCAGAGAGCTGTTCACAAATTGCTCTGCTTAAAAGCACTGAATTATTGGTCACTTGCTTCATTGCCTTTTCTTTCTCTCTCTCTTTTTTTTTTTTTAATGGGATAGGGGAGAGGAGAGAGGTATCAAAGCAAGAATTAGTCAGCCTTGTTCATCTCTATCCCCTAGATGGTTCAACCTACAGAGCAAGTAAAGACCTAAGGAATTTTATTTCCTTATCTTACGTTCCTTCCTTTATGTTATTGCATATATAAAGCCTCTAGAGGGAAAACAAACATATTTAAAATACTATTTCACTGAAGATGAACATTTTAGCCAACTGTATTTTCAAGATGATTGAAAATTTAGCTTAACATCTAGAAGCAATTTTGCCAGTAATGCAGTACTGGTTTTGGGGAGGAAAAAGAAGTACTTGCTGGGGTGAGGCACAATGTGTTTGGCAGTGCAGAGGAGAACTGTACTTACATTAGCATGCACGACTTTTGGTTTTATCTAGGTCACTTCTCCACAAGGCATTTAACTGCAACCTCCTGATAGGCTTCCATCCAAAGTGTAAGAGACAACCAACTGCCATGGATATACGACCATTAGACAGACTTGCTTCTGTTTTTTTACACTAGACAGTTGCTGGCTTTCAGTATCAATGAAGGGTCTCAGTACCAGCAAATACAAGCAAATCCACTGCCGACTTCAGTAATGGCTACCACAGGGCCCGGAAGGCTACACTGCAAGTAGCTGCGCTGATGAAAACAGAGAAACCACATACAGCTCAGCAACTCCTTCAGAAATCCATGTGCTGCACTTTGGAGCAGTTGCTTGCCAACTGGCTGCAGATAAACCCAAAGCAGACACAGAAAAGCAAAACTATCCTGAAAAAGATATATTGCTTAAAAAAAAAGTCACTGCAACAAGGCTGTAAAGGAAAAAAAAAGCAAGTGCTTTGATGTATCAAAAGTTAAGACTGCCACTACAATTTAAGAAAGCAGGAGACAGACAGACCTTGTAGCTCCCAAACCACATTAAAAAACCAGTATATTCTTTTTACGGAAGAGAAATTTCAGCCTCCCAGATTTTACTTGAGATGATTGGATATGTTTATCTGGTACATAGTGAAACCATCAGAGCCAGCAGATGAAAAATCTGTGGTAATTCTGACAAGTGTTGGCAAACAGAACTGTCAAGTAAGGATAATGACTTTATATTCACAAAGCACTTTTCATCCAGATAGAACCCAGAGTGCTTTACAATTGTTACTAATGGATTATACACACACATGAATCACTTTGCCCATGACTGAAATGGAACAGCTTAAGGAGTGAACTGTTTAACAGCACATAGCAACACTACACCACAGTTTAGCACAGGATCCAGTTGCAAATCCAAGAGAAATGTAGGAAGGCAGAATGTAATTATCCACATTGCAATCTGCACAGGATGCTGGGTTTACATTACCCCTCTTCCAACAACCACCACTGGAAATACGGCAACTGTCGGTGTCTAACACAGCACTCTGTCACGATGGGAAGATGACAGGGTACCTTTTCGGCCCTGTTTCAGTCAAGTTCTAGGAGAGGTGAACAAAACTTAGCTGAGCCTGCGGAGAACAAGTCACTTCAGGGATGCATGCAACTATCAAAGTCAGTGTTAAAACCCACCTGAAAGATGGCACCTCAGCCCAAAAAGTACTCTTTGATAACGTAACAGAGCACTTGGTTGATACTGCATGGGAAGAAAGAAGCTCACACTCTATCACCAGTGCTACTTCCTCCAGCACCTGTTTCTCATCTGCAAGTTACCCAGAGGGAAAACAAGGGCCTCTGTTTAATCCTGATTAAACTTGTGAATGAAGGAGCAGAAAGAATTTAAATCGTCTAAGCAATATAACAACAGGTTGAAGAAAATAGTGCAGGAGTAATGGGGAAGCCTTTTTTTTTAGAGTTTCAGGTAATTATATGCTTATTACTATAGTGAAAGTAATACTAGAATAAAAGGCAAAAATATAGTAAGGAAATGAGCTTTGGACCAACTTTTATAACAGCTGTTCCACATTTCAGTAATTTCAACTCACACAAAAATCAAAATCGGAACTAAAAAATACTTTCAAAATGTTAGAAACATAGGTACGAGCAATTTTTTAACCCCTCCCAAGTCCTACTCTCAAGTCCATGTTCAACACCTATGTGACATTTCAAGGCTGTACCCAGCAGCTTTCACTGATCTCTGTAAGAGCTCTTAAGAGCAGTACTTCTGTTAATCAAGCCATATGTTAAGCTGCTTAAAACTGCAGACTTGCCTTCCCCCCCCCCCCCTTCTTTTTTTCTTTTTTACATTTGGCCACAGATTTTACAAAATTGAAGAAATGGGCTTGAATACATTCTTTATAGGAAAGAAAGAAAAAACTAATTAGATACATTAATTACTCTATGAAATGCAATAATCTGAGACCAATGTTACCCCTTCATACAGATAAAATTTCTATTAAAATCTTACAGCGTGTTCTTGCTTTTCTTCTCCTCTAACCCTCGCCCAAATTGCCCTGGATTTGGACCACATGGAACACCATCATCTTTGCCAAAAAGATGTTCAAACAAACAATTATCTAACAGCAAACCCAGTAGTATGATCATTAGGTTAAAAACCACAACTCATATAAAACCAGAAATTTGCCTACAATAGATTAGGAAACAGGAAATCTTTTAAGGGAACAAGAGCTACAATACAGCCTTCTGAAACAAAAGGAAGAACATTACAGTAATTAATTCTTCTTTTAACAAACACATAGCATACAACAGCTGGAGAAAGTAAACACTAGGATGCTGGATATCTCGTTGAAAGGCAGGAAGCCAAGAGGAAAGGGTGACTACAAATAGAAAGCCCGGAGTCAAAACGAACTCTGAGATTCCTCACCAAGTCAGTGACCATAAGATCTACCTAAAAAATGTAAGTCTGGAAAATTCATTGTCTAGAACCAGAGATTTCACTGCACGAGTATTTAATCTAGGCTGAGCTAAGTGAAAAACTTTCTCTTCGTAGTTGTCCAAGATTAAGCTTAATTTATGCACCTACTTTAGAGGAGAAGTCAGACCCTTTATCGGAATTGTCTTGTTTACTTCACTACCCTCAGCAACAAGAACAAAGAACACAACAGTCAGAGAGTTAGGAATCAGCATGAACATCTGATTGCCTTTCACATTAAGAATACCACAGTCACCAGAGGTAACAAAAGGGGACTGACAAGGAGGAAAATTAACTATTTACAATGATGTATTAGCGCTGGAAAACATTTGGAGAAAAGGATCAGGACAGAAAAAGTAGGAATCAAGTATGTGAAAAACTGCTGTATGTCAGAAATCATCCATTTCCAATAAAAACACCTTTGAAACAAAACTGCTAACAAAACAAAGATGTCTTTCAAAGAAAGAGAATATTATATCATCTGGCTTTTTCATCACGGATCGTATTCCCAGATATATTGATAATGGAAATCAGCCAGAAGTTCAAGTTTCTTTATTCAGGACTTTCAGGTGGAAAATACTGTATCTAGTTTCACGATACATCTCCAAGTGGGTTTCATTGCTTCCTTCCACCTGGACTCTCTGTACTTCAGTAGTCTGTCTGGCACAACTCAACAAAATGTTAAGTCTTCTTACCTTCAGAAAGAGCAAGTGGCCCTCTGAAAGGGCTATCTCAAGTTGTATTAACAAGTTCTCTAAAATCTTGTACCTTGCACGTTTGTCAATTCCCTGTTCCTTTGTAACAAGTTCCATCTACACTTGAAGACTTTTTTGTTTGTTTAGTTTAGGTGGCCAGCAGGAAACTTTGGCTTGCATGCACTGGATGTTGCTTTAGTTGTGCTAAATGGAGCTAGCATACACATACAGTTTCTAGACTAGGTATGCAGATCGTTGAGTGACAGCGAGATGATAGAGTGTACCTGGTTAAAGTATCTTAAGCAACTTTCCTGGCACCAAAACCAGCAGAAACAGCACTTGAACAGGCACTTTGCACATGCACTCTCCTGCAATAAAATGAAATGTTTGGTTACTGGACACAGAATTAGACTCAAACAAAACTGCCATTTTAGAAAAACTTGCTTTACAGGTGACTGACTCTTCTAATAAATCATTCACTAAGGCAGCAGATACTTCCTTTTGCATTACAGGAACTGTTTTTAATTCAGACCCTTCAGTATTAATGACGGATGAGCTGAGCATATTTTTTTTTCTTCCTGTGGATGGAAGATTCTTCTCTGGGAAAAGAAAAGTGCTGCAAGCAGCTTTGTGAGCTAACAGCTGCTTGGAGAACAAAACAGGCAGGCAAGTCAGTAACCCTTACAGTACTTTGCAGTCATCAGGGAGTACACTGACAGATTTTTAACATTTTTGTTTATCAGAAAACCTTCATGGTTCTGAAATGACTGGTACCCTAATGAACAAAAATAAAAGAATGGGCAGAAGGATTTATATGCACCTGTGTGTATTGACTCAGTACACATTCATTTTTCAGGACAGGAGGAAAAAGCATGTATTAGAACAGACCATTCATAGACCATTGATCTATATTAATTACATACTAAAAACAGAGCAGAAAAGCTCAGTATTTGCTCCACTTCACCCTCACCCCCATCACATCACGAGCTCAGAACTGTTCATCATATAAAGATTTTACCAAGCAAGACAAGCAAAAGATATCTTGGTAGCCATGGTAGCCTTCCAAATTTAACCGGCTGTTTTTCTCAGCAAAAGGAAATTCAGTTCAGTGATACTTGAGTCTTTTTAACCTTCTTTTTCCAGAGGTCAGAATGTTTTTGTTTTGTTTTGGAAAGCAGAGATCTACCAGTCACTATATGAAAACCTCAGGTCCCCACAACTACCATTGTTTGTGCAAAAACCAGGAACCTCCCAACTTTTTTCCAAAGAAGTTCTTGGAAATATTCCAGGAATAATTTCTTTAAAATGGCAACTGCACATGCAAACTCCTGACAGCAGAGAAATACTTTGATCTTGCCATGTACTGCTAGAAAGATGATTTTACTAAAACGGTATTAATCTCAGTAAGTACTGTTTATTAAAAACCTAGAGCAAGGGACTTCAACTACAATCTCCTCTGTGATTCTGCTTGAAGACTGCTGTGTAGAAAACATCTGTGAATTTACCTGCAAGCTTGCAGACCCCTGACTTTTCCTCCTGTTCACAGAAAACAGCAGCATTTTTTGCAAGGGTGGCAAAGTCTGGGTGAACTCTGCAAGAATGCAGCATCACTTCTCCATCCTTTAGTACCACTACTCTGGCCCTCTATGGAAAGAGCCTCCATGGAAAGGGGCCATAGCCTGTCCTTTCTCCCATGAGAAGGAGCAAGGTTACTTTGTGGGGGGATCCTTCTGTGGACTGGGGACACAAGCTGGCCTGAGCACCTTATAGCCTCTTTAGGACCAGCTACTACTAGGGGTCATGTCACATCCTCAGCTGAATGCTTGGCAACTGGACCAAAAGGAGCTTGTAGCACACTGCTGTAGACACAAATAATCTTTCTTTGCTAGTTAAATGTTCTACAGCTATTCAGATTACAAAACTACGTACCCAACAAGTCCATTTATTTTAGGGGTTTTTATTTAAGCATTCACAAACTACAGCCCCCACACATGCCTCATAGGTACCAGGGATGGTCAATGTAAACACCGTCATAACTATACATAACATGCTTCAAGGCCAAGGTAAACTCAGAGGAAAAGACCTACATTTAAAAACTTTGCCTAAATCTTCCTCTAAAATCAGAGCTATGCAGTCATGACAGCCCTCTCTCTTTGCCAAAGTGCCAGAACTAACTGCAATGGTGTGTTTCCAGCAGACGATAAGAGATGTGGAGATGCATGAAAGATAGAAAGAAGGCAAGCAACAATCAAAACAGCCTAGCTATATTTTTTTATATATCTTAAAAGATGTGGTTTGGATCCTACACAAATCTCTGGAATAGTTCTTATTTCATACATTCTTTCTATAAACTCATATTACAAGGCAGATGAAATATTTTCTATAAGACATTTTATATGCAACAATAACATTATAACTTACCTTTGCTTTTTTAGAATTTATGATGCAAAATTTTTAAATAGAGCATTCTGCCAAATTTTTCCTTTATCCTTCATATATAAACACTAAATATATAAACACTAAATAAAGGTGGTTTTTAATGTTGGTGTTTTCTGCTTTTAAAAATATCTGAGTTGAGAGAAAAAAAAAGGAAGCACATAGAAAAAGCTTTCTTAATGAAGAAAACGGGATAAAATATAAAATCCACATAATCCATTTTTAAGCAAGAAGTATATTCTTCACATTTTTTTTCACGTATCTCACCTTTTAACTACTATTTTTATAGTGTTACAGAAGTATATACCTACCTTTTTTTTTAGGATATTACAAAGGTACAAGAGAACAATCCTTGGTATTCTCAGTATTGTGATGAGAAATGAGCCTTTTACAGCAGTTCCTAGATGATAGCAAAAAAGAACTGATATGGAAGACAGGACTGGGTGAGGTGGTGGGCTATTTTTATTTCTAGAAAGAAAAACAAACAATTTAAAAATGTTTTAGAAAAGTATTTAAAAGATATACATTGTATCTTTTCAGTATTTAGAAATTTAAAGAATTAAGCTGGTATCTCCTTTCCCACTTGAACAACTCCAGTTTTCCTACTGACTTCATCTGAATGTTCACCTTAGTCCAAAGGAAAGCAGCCAAGTTTATAACTTTTATTGGATTAGTTTAATTCTTAAGCAATGACTGTTTTGATGTATTCAGTAATGGAAAAATATCTAGAAAAAACCTACAATGTAAAATACCAGAAGTAAGTGAACAACAGCTGAGAATACTTTGTTGAACACCTCTCTCCAGTTTCTGTCACTTCTCTGATTCTCTGCGATCTTTTATTTGACTGTTGTTTCTGCAAGATTTTAGTCTGAAGGAATGAAGCCGCTATTTCTGCTTTAGTGGTAAAATTAAAACTAAAAAAAATATCACATGCTCTCATGTGTAAAATTGAGATTTACTATCTACTTTTATTGTTGCAACTTGGTCGAATTTTGTTTTTAATTTTGTTCAGATAATTAATTTTTTTTTTTTCACTGAACAGCATTTGTTTTAAAATGGAGTACACAAAAAAGGAATATCATACTATCTGTCTAGAATTATAATTTGGCCTAAAAAACTTGTAATTCTACTGCACACTAACCTGTATTGTTTTGGAAAAATAATGTGTTTCCCAAAATTGAAAAGCAAAGACAAAAAATTGGCCTAAATACAAGTTTTATTTTCTTGGTTCCTTTATAAAGGTCAGTTCAATGTCAATCATTTACAGAGAGTAGCATGACACAGCTCTCAAGAATTTATATGAAAACCAGGAAATTAACTTAAAGCCACTCCACCATCCCTCTTCAAATGCTGTAAAAAAATTCTATTAGATTAACACTACAAATACCTTAAAAAAACATCTCAAAGGATTGAAAAACCCCACTGATCAATAGTCATAACTAGCCCTTCTATAAAGCAACTCTTAAGCAATTGACCCAACCCTGAAAAATTTACTTAGGCAACAGATCCAGCAGCAGTTTGACTAAGTAGTTAAGTAAAGATCAGACCTTATATCACAAATAAGTTGTCCTATTTTCATAACTGATTCCTTCAAAACCTCTGTTATGTTGAAAAATTAATAGTTTGCACAAGAAACTAAAAAATAAAAAGGCAGTGATAAGAGAGTGACTGGTTGGGGCTAAAAAGCTCTACAAATATTTTTATTAAATCCTCACTTCAGCAAGGATTTAAATCATACATACTACATCCAGACAGGTATCACAGTTCTGCAAGAATCTTGAAGGTATCACTGCAGTTCATTCAAAACACTAAATACTTTGCAGCTGAGAAGTTGTATTTAAATATGTGAATATACCACATTATTTTAAATAGGAAATTCCAGCAAAGCAGTTGCTCCATTTATTATTTTTGGTCTAACAACTAGGGGAACAGCTTGGGGGATAGTGGAATTTTATACTGAATAAGGCAGGTTGGTTTTTTTTTAAGTCATCAGGTTTCTGTGTTAGAAACACATACATCGCAATATAGATGAGTTATTCTATCCATATAGTACAATTGTTTCCTTTTCCCTCATACGCTACCTTACATATGACAGTCTCAGTCAGATCTCAGAATATAAAAGATTAAGTTTCTGCAAGTTAAATGTTAACCAAGGGTGAGAAATACAGAAAGGACAAAGTTTACTCTTGTGTTAATACTTTACTTGCTACTGCAGAGAAAAATGAAGAAGCATTTTGATATTCTTAACAGGACTGAATAATGAGCAAGAACATCAAAACTTGAAGTTTAGATAAATTTCTACACATTTGGATGCTTTTCCACACCTTCTTTTCCTAGCAAAGGAATTCTCACAAGAACAGGGTCTGACAAGGTTTCTCGCTTTGCTTCCAAACAGATCAGAAAAAGAACAGATTTTCCTTGTAATTCTGGCTCAGGGTAGGAAACATAGGAAAACGGCTAGCTAAACACAACAACAGGTGATGCTTGTGACTCTAAACAAGCTCAAGATTGGCTCAATCATCCACCAACACCCAATTACCCTTAAGGATGACGTTTCACCCCACTTTGTACATTATGTGGCTGCAATCCTGAAATGACTTTAGCACAAGCATACAGTCAGCCATATGCATAAGGTTTTGTAGGCAGTTCATATTGTGCAGTGAATTCTGTGCATGCAGACTCCACTGCATGCACACAAGGTATCCGGAAAAATAGGAACCTGCTTGACAGAACTGGTTACAAGACTGAGTAGGGCCACGGCTTGCTTTTCCTCTTTGGTATTCCTACTTTATGTTACCACGGGGTTGTTTGATTTGCATAGAACCCTACTATTCCAAAATCCTGTGAACCTGTACTCAATACCACATAATCTTTTAATAATTTTCTTTTTTCAGTGCTGCCAACTGTCTTTATTTTCTTGTGAGCTCTGTGACACTCGATATCTTTCTTAACACTGAGTTCCTTGAATCAAATGATGACACATGCATCTCAGCTTTCATTTTAAAACCACTTTTTTTGTGTGAAGAAAAAATGTAATCTTGACACACCCAAAAGATGTAGACATTTGAAAGGGAAAAAAAAGCATTTCTTCAAAAGCCTGTCCTTTTCAGAGCTGTGCTTATAGTTTTCTTCAATCCTGCCTCATCTGTTTCAAAGACTGCCTAAAAAGAGATTTAGTGTAAAATACTTCAGAAGTGTTAAGGAATGAACCATATATGTAAATATGAATCTCAGTTTTTAAACAAATACAATAAATTACAAGATTTGTAATAAAAGAGACATTATCAGAATAACAGAGAACACACAGACTGTACTTCCAACTGCCCTTTTACCTGCTCTCAAAACCACAAGGGACAGGTCTGACTACAAACATCCTGATGGCTCTTCTACATGGGTTAGGTTAAGTATGTAAGTAGGGCAAAGGATGCTCATAAATATTGCAGATGTATTTGAAAAGGGAAGAGGAATCCTTTAAAAATTTGGTCCTAGTTCATCTCTCAATGGCTTTAGTGCAAATCCATAAATTTGGATTTTTGACTTACTGGGAGATGTATGTATTTCACCTCTCACTGAATCCATCGGAAGTTGTGGTGCTGAACACCTTAGAGTCAGGTGGAAAACCCCAATCCTGCAAATGCTTGTACAATTCCTTAATTTCAACCCTGTGCAGTGACATACATGCATTGGAGTTACTGAATAAGCTCAAACATGGACAGGACAGTGACACCTGTGACATGGATCAAGTTACCATACCACCTTCCTTTAATCCCAGACAGGGGAAAAGCCTCATCTCACTGAAAAGGTAAATACGCACATAACACCTAAGCACACTAAGATGAAAATAAACCCTCATGTAAAACAGCAATAGTAACAAAGAAGTTTTTTTAAAAGACTGAGCCCTTTACACAAGTCATAAAAAGTAATCATTAAGTAAAAAACTTCTATTTATTTTATTAAATTAATAAAATCTTTCATGCACTTGTGTTTCATCTGAAATAAAATTTTCAGTGGCGGTACTACAGGTCAAACATATGTCACCTGTAAAGCTAATCCAGCTAAAATGACCCCTTGCCCTCCCCATTTGCAACTCCACCGTGGCTGTTGGCTGTGCAGCACATTGCTGCATGTGCTGTGGAACGAGATTTCCGCAGGGAAAGGCCGTGCCATTTCCTCGGAGCGCTTACAAGCCAAGAAGAAAGCGTCTCTGTGAGGTATCATAAACAAACTCTTGTGACATGCCTTTATGATGCTGCCCCAGGGAATACATTAAAAACACACAGCAGACAAGCTCAGAATTGCTGGAACAGCTTGAGATAACCCTCGCCCTTGATGGTGCGACTGCTCTTGCAGCTAACCATCCTTTCCCCGTTCCTGCACAGCTCTGTGTCTCTGCAGATCTGTGCTGACAGCCTAAAGGCCAGGAACAGGGATCACCACTGCAGAAAAACTGCATTTCCCCTTCCAAGCACAACTCTCTCAACACAGTACATGTCACCTGGCAAGCAAGAGGAGGGCTCGACAGTAGATGTACAAAATTATTTCAATACAATTGGGTGCAGGAACCTTCTGTACTCTGTGGCCGGTTCCTGCAGCAGTAAAAAATAGCTGGAAAGCGGAAGACCCTAACAGAGCAGTAAATGTCATGACAGCAGTTTCTACAGGTGCTTCCCTGCTCTGTGTGAAGAAGATACGGACAGTGTCTTTGCCCTGGGTATTTAGATGGTGTATCGTACCAAAAGGCACAATTTGCACCAAAATCCGCAAAACTGCTTTTCTTTCCTGTGCTTTCTCAAGAAAGCCAATTTAAATGAACCCTTAGTGCCTCAGCATTCAGCTGCTAAAGCTGAATCAATTGCTAAAGCTTGAGGTACATAAATTTGCTTAGAAGAAAAGAGCAGCCCGTTACCCACAGAACCACAGCCATGCTAGTTACTTGTGTTTAGAGCTTCAATAGGAAAAAGGAGATGACATAAGAAATGCAAGTTCCTCCCTTTTCAGGTCCTATCATGGCATGTAAAATAGTAGTGTAAGACTGTGTTACTCTACAGATCTCAACCTTTTAAAAAGTAGCATTTTAGGTTTTGTCTGCTCTTTTACTAGCACCAGTTCAGTGGCATGGCTGTTGGCTGCGTAGAGAACCCTAGCAGAGACAGGCTCCTGATACACGTGTTAAACACTGCCCTGCCTTGGCTTTTTGGATGGGATGACAAAGCATTGCTTAAAACAATGGTGGGCACTGGCTGTTACCAGGTCTTCCAGCTTTGCTGTTTTGGCTGGAGCAGAGCCGCTGTTGGCTGCAGCTGGAAATCCTTACAGAGTCGCTGCTGTAAGCAGGGCCTGTGCTGCTGTCTCTGCTGGGCAGAGGGGAACAGACCATTTGGAAACCTTTCAGCAGGAGGCCTTTCTATCAGCAACTGAAACATCCAGGGATACATTCTAGATAGAGAGCATCAACAGAAACCTGCTACCTAGGTTTTGGAGAAACTCAAAGCCTCCCTTCCCAGCTGCCCGAGCCCAACAGTCCTGGGCGGCTGTGGCCAGTGCTCCAGGGTCCCCGGTCCCTCTCCTGCCAGGCTCCCCGACTCACTCTCAGGTTGCCTTCCCCAAGGGCTAATTTTCCAACAAATTGAGATTATCACCATATTCCTCTAATCCAAAATGAAGAAATGCCTTAAAATGCCAGAGTTTTTCACAGACCAGAAAATCTCATCACTGGGCGCAGAGGAACAGAGCAATGAGGGTGAGAGAGCTCATAAAATACTTATGAGGAAAAATGTTTTCAGGATACTACTCTCTTCATTGTCAAAAAACTGAACAATGTATTTTGAGATTTAAATCTTGCCCCACAATGACAGGATTAACACCGCTCCAGTGCATGAAACCAATTTAATTTCATTTTACAATACTGCGAGTCTAAAAAACAGTATAAATCATGAAAAGTAGAGATTTGTCCTCATTTCTTCTGCATTTACATTTCAGGGTAGTATAAAATTCAAGAAAGTTTGTCTACACATCTCTCAATTCTTAACAGTGCTGTTAAAGCATTTACAGTTAACTGAAAATACCAGCACAGAATGAAAAGAAGAGTAGCAGACTAGGCATTTATGCAGTCAGAACAAATGGAAACCCAGAGCAGGGATGAACACTTAGGAAGAGGTCAAACTGCCTATGAATACATGAAATTACTGAGGAGCTATATATTGCATCTCCATTTGGAGCTAATGCAGTCTCCTGGCAAAGGGTCAAATGCAGTCTGTGCCTTGCGAATGGCAATTTCACCAGAGTCAATTGAGCTCTATTGGACTGTATCAAGGCTCAGTTTGGCCCAGTAACTCCAACGGTAGGGGTGAGTCACATTAATATCATACACATTGTAAAATCTTACTCAAGATCTTGCAACAAGCAACATAATTTTATATTAAATTGGATTCCAAGATATTGACAGAAAGTGCAGTATATCTGAGACTATTTTGGCTAGAAAAAGATTGAAAGTGAATGCTGGAAAATCCCCAAAACCATATGGGGGCAATTCTGCACTCACCTGTTGAAGTAACAAGTAACCACTGCCCCAGCAATCGTCATTTGCTGACAGGCAAGAATGAATTCACTAGTCCAGATAAGGCCCACGAAATGATACCATGCCATGTAGCAAATTCCAGACAGAGCTCTGTATTCTACTTGTCCTCCTGAAGTAGTCTGTGCAGTACCTAGAGTTGGGATTACACCACTGTATTATTATAATACACCAGACGGGGGGGGGGGGGGGGGGGGGGGGGAAGTACATATAAGTGCTTCTGTATGCTTTTTCTTAACTTTTCTTCAATAAAACTATAAAAAAATAAATTCAGGTGCTATTTAATTCTATCCATTCTAACAAAGTCAGAGCACCAAAATTTTGTAATTCAAATAGGATTTTGAAAAATAAATCTTACAAAAAGCAAAAGCTTGGGTTTAATTTGGGATTGAGACACAGCTGCCAATAAAGTCAAAAGGACAGCTACGCACTAGTAAAGACTTCTGAGAAAATATTACTCAAGATTTGAGTAACCAAATGCTTCAGAAGTAAATGAAATCTTAATTTTCTTCATTCAAATTTGAAATAAACTCATAGTCAGTTATGAAATGCTTTAGATTTTTTCTATAAGAAGCAAAAGAGAAAGACTGCAGAAAAATATTAAGGATGCATAATGGACCATTGCAAAAAAACAGAATTATTATTTTAATTACTATTTCTAATTAGAACCATGGCAACTAGCTTTCTGTTCTCTATATTCTTCCATCTTTGTGCAAAATACAGGCACATAAAGGCAACCTCACCAAAAAAAAAAAAAAAAGGCAAACATCTGTATGCTAGTATATGCTCCAATGTTACTACTGTATTCAGGAACATTGACAAATTCACTTATTCAAGCTAAAAAAAAATTGCCTCCACTTCTGTTAATAACAAAGTGTTTATTCCATATTCAACAGATGGCTTTTCACAAAAGGTGGGGGTAACTCAGATAATTTAGCAATCAGACCTTTCTCTATGCAATCATATTTATGCCACTTGACTCTGAAGTCTAGTCAGGGGATAATGGCATCTGGACATTTGTTCTCAGTGAAAGGTCTCTAGGTCCATAACCTGCTATATAACCTTCAAGATAACCATGTTCACAGAATAAAACAATCTCTGGAGGTGAGCAGTTTCTTATTCTAACTCCATGAAAGAAATAACAAAGTGAGACATAGAATTGTCTATTACTGCTAGAGCAGCGTTACAACTTAAGCTTTAATACTTCGTGTATTCATTTGGTGGACTTGGCAGTGTTAGGCTTACAGTTGGACTCAATGATCTGAAAGGTCTTTTCCAACCTAAATGATTCTATGATTCTATGTTTTCCCACAGAACAGCGCACCACCTTCAAGTTCACTATCTATGAAATGGTTTCACCGAATTTCTGTCCTATTTTTCTATAGCCACAGAGTTCATACTCAAGAATAGCTAAAAGTAGAAACAATAAAGATTTGTTTTCAGCAATACCCTCAGGTTTTGACAACCTTTATAAGTCTTCAGAACCAAGGTCCGTTTGTCTGTAAATTATGAAAAATATTCATCTACCACATAGTAGCACTGCAAAATTATTTTAAAGTGCTTTGAAAGGATCCATTTTTTGATCCTTGCACCCCTACATGGGGGCATAAACACATATGTTCTAGATATTTTTTTTCTGAAAGGTTACCAATTTTAGCTAAACAGGGAAGCTCTTTGCAGTGCTGTACAGTTGGTCACTCACAGAAATATTGTTGCTGCCATTATATTCTAATGTATTTTAAGGCTGTTAAATGTAAGACACTTGATGATGTGAAAAAGCTACTACTCAGATCTCTTTTCACAAACTCTCAGCCATTCCTCCCCATCCCCTGCCTCCCTGGTTTTAAGATTGGATGCAAAAGCTTTTTGGTTTTTAAGGGGAATTTTTCAGGATACATTCATTTACTTTGGTACATTAAAATAAGCTGTGTGCTATACCATTCCTTCTTGTTCTGAATTCAAGGGATTTTTCATCTCCCTTACTTCTTCCAGAGGCTCTAGACTGCTGTTTTCCTGCAGCACACACAACTAGCCAAATATGCTCATTAACCATAGCCTATAGCCCTTACTGAGGGACCTTATGCAAATGATAGGTCAATGAGATACAAGAAGGTCTCCTACCTCCGCACTTTTATGCAAAGACATTATGCCATTTGGTAGCAGAATTAAGCACATTTTCCACCATACAATCCACCTGAACATCTCTTTTCCAAAAAAGGCACATTTCAGGCTTTGCTTCCGTAGTTTTGTCAGGAAGACTGACTTCTTCGCTGGGTAAAAAACTGGCTGGATGGCCAGGCCCAAAGAGTTGTGGTGAATGGAGTTAAATCCAGTTGGTGGCCGGTCACAAGCGGTGTTCCCCAGGGCTCAGTAGTGGGGCCAGTTCTGTTTAATATCTTTATCAATGATCAGGATGAGGGGATCGAGTGCACCCTCAGTAAGTTGCAGATGACACCAAGTTGTGCGGGAGTGTTGATCTGCTTGAGGGAACGAAGGTTCTACAGAGGGACCTGGACAGGCTGGATCAATGGGCCGAGGTCAACTGTATGGGGTTCAACAAGGCTAAGTGTTGGGTCCTGCACTTGGGCCACAGCAACCCCATGCAACGCTACAGGCTTGGGGAAGAGTGGCTGGAAAGCTGCCCGTCAGGAAAGGACTTGGGGGTATTGGTTGACAGCTGGCTGAATATGAGCCAGCAGTGTGCCCAGGTGACCAAGAAGGCCAACAGCATCCTGGCTTGTATCAGGAATAGTGTGGCCAGCAGGACTAGGGAAGTGATCGTGCCCCTGTACTCGGCGCTGGTGAGGCCGCACCTCAAATACCGTGTTCAGTTTTGGGCTCCTCACTACAAGAGAGACATTGAGGTGCTGGAGTGTGTCCAGAGAAGGGCAATGAAGCTGGTGAAGGGTCTAGAGCACAAGTCTTATGAGGAGCGGCTGAGGGAACTGGGGTTGTTTAACCTGGAGAAAAGGAGGCCCAGAAGAGACCTTATCACTCTCCACAACCACCTGAAAGGAGGCTGTAGCAAGGTGGGTGTCGGTAAGTAACTAGCGATAGGACAAGAGGAAATGGCTTCAAGTTGAGCCAGGGGAGGTTTAGATTGGATATTAGGAAAAATTTCTTCACCAAAAGGGCTGTCAAGCATTGGAACAGGCTGCCCAGGGAAGTGGTGGAGTCACCATCCCTGGAGGTATTTAAAAGACATGTAGATGTGGTGCTGAGGGATGGGGTTTAGTGGTGGACTTGGCAGTGCTAGGTTCACGGTTGGACTAGATGATCTTAAAGGTCTTTTCCCACCTAAATGATTCTATGATTCTATGAAATGTAGGTACAGTAAACTAATTCTGTTTGCTTTTTACCAGCCTACTGAAATAACCACCTGCAGTAACAACAGTAATGGCTTTGTCTTTCCTGGCCAACCTTACACATGTGCACGTGCACAGCACTGTGCTCTGCTGCACAGAAATCAGGCACATCCACCTGTGAGTTCACCATTGATCACTTTGCTGTCTACATATGGTAAACTGTTTTTGTTACTTCACAGAAATCTGTTTACCAATGTAGACATCTGTGTCTGACTGATTCCCTGCCTTCTGGGCCTACCGTGCATGCATAATTTTGTCAACAGAATTACATGCAATGCTATTTTTCATATGTCAGTCTTAGTAGCACAGATAAACTTTAAAGCTATCCTAGATATCCTGTTGAGAAAAGTATATGCCATTTTCCTCATCACTCCACTGCGATCTATCTGTTCACACAAGCTAAACTTTCTCAACAAAGCCTTGAAATATGGTTTAATTTGTCAACAGAGTATTTTTCTCCAACTATATAATCACAAATCTTTCTGGTGTACTATACACTCTTAATGATAACATTAAGAAGTCAGTAAAGAACTGAAGTCCCTACATCTGAATCACCAAATCTGAAAACCTCTGATCAGTACAAATGTTGATCTGCTGCAAATATTTCAAAGAAGTGTTGTTAACAATGCAAACAGGCACAAGTGTTTGCAGCAGAATTCAGAAGAGTTTCTCCATCTGATGCTGCAGCCCAGTGCTGTGCCATTATGTCAGTCAACACAGCAATGCAATGATACTGAAGTCAGTGTGCACATGCACTATCATTAGCTACATTTTAGTACTTTCAGACATATCAGATGCTCTTATTTGGCAACTGCTGCTGCAAAGTTTTGCTGATGCCTTGAGCAGTAGGCTGTTGTGACGGATGAAAATTCCTGGGAAGTCTAGTTCAGCAATTTCCTTATCAGAAACAAAGAACCACTGACCAGAAAATACTGAGACCTTGTTTATCAGTTCCTGTTAACATGAAAATATGATGTGCCCTTCCCGCTGCTAAGTGAGGAAAGGTTCTGGCATCATACACTGAATCTTCATGCTACCTGCAACAGAATTTATTGTGTTATTTTATTTAGCTTTTTTCCATGTAGTGGTATTTACAGCTAAGCTAGCTGACTGTAATTGGAATGTCAAGGACCCTGCAGGAAATACATTTTTATTGCTGGTTTTGCTACTGCACAGCTTTATGTGGCAGTTTTATTGCTCACTTGCCTGTAGGATGCACCTTCGTTACACAAAAATCTCACGCCGCCTTCTCATCCTACATTACATGCATAGTATTTATGCCATGTGGATTTCACAGCTCCTGCATGCTGGCAAGTTGAAAGATGTGCTTTGCTGTGCCACACGGCCACTTCAGTTCTGCAGTGAAATGCCGCACAAATTAGCAAACAATAAGACTCAATGACCCTAAGATATATCAGCTTTTCCAAAGCACAGCTGAATTCCATTCCTAGTCAGCTAATGGTTCTAACTGGTGCCACTCTTTGTGCTGTCTCAAGTCTCATGGAGTCTGGCATTTCTCCTAATTTTCTAGGTCTGGAATTCACTCAGTCTCTGCTGCTCTTACAGATTCTGAATTACCAAGGTACTTAAGCAGGTGCCTACCTTAAAATGCATAAGTAGTCCCACCAATTTTAATAGGATTATCCATGTGTTTCAAGTTAGTCATGTGCATAAGTACCTTTCCAAGTGTGGGCTATAGTCTTCTATAGCTCCCAAGAAGTTAGTCATTTCTCAGAGTAACGCTAACTTTTGGAGGGGATGTAAATAGGGTGCCTCTGTGGTTGCATAACGATCAGGTGCACTACAGCTGAAGTGAGGATCAAGTGCTCCAGAGCTGTAAGATGCAGAGACACTATAAATGTTATATAACTAGTGAAGATTCAAGGAAAATATTCAGAACAGGTGCAGCACAGCAGCAGGCCAATTCCACTTGCCCATCTCTCTGTATTAGACAAAAGACTAGCGTCTTTGTAACCATTTCATTTTTTTCAGCTTTCTTGGTATATTTACATTTAAAATATAGCCTGCATAGCCCCAGAAAATGTATCTGTGAGAATAAAAAGTGTCAAAAACAAGAAAACCACCACCTGCATTTTACAAACTGGATCTTGGCTAGGCTACTATTTGTCAACGGAGAAAACAAGCTGCTTAAAGGGAGCATATCTTGGGACATCTTCAGAGAAGTACTCTCAGCTGTTGCAAAAAGTCCCCAAAACTCAAAAAGCAAAAGAAATGTCTTCCATTTACAGGGCGATTGCAGAAAACTAGCAGAAAATACAAAGCTGTTCTGCCAATGCATTATTAACCATACAGTACTATATTTATTTATTTTTACGGGATGTGTAAGTACTAGTCATCCTAGAAGAGCAAACAAATGCCCAATGAGCTACCTTACTGTGAGCTGCGTTAACAGGCAGCATTTCAGAGGACTCATATTTGGGTTGAAAATATGAAATAAAATCTAAATGAATAGTCTCAATACCAAATCTAGTCTACTGTTCATTTGTCCAAGTTTTGAACTACAAAACAAATCTGAGGCAGAGTATGGGACTGGAAATCCAAACACCTATCACACTTCTTGCTGACACCGAGCTCCTGTGTCACCTCGACAAATCTCCTCAACCTGAGAGCTGGATAAAACAATCCTTCACTACCTCCTCCCCAGGTCATTAAAAGGCAAGAATTGCCTTTGTTGTCTTCGAAGTCCTCTCAGGAGGAGCTACTCTGTGATCAGAGCAGCTGTAAACAACGGAGCAGGGCCAGAAGACCCTGGCTCTGACGCGACTTTATCGGCACCTAGCGGGCACGGGGGCTGCTGCAGGCCGTTTGCATGTTCTTTACATAAACCCCTCAGCCCCGGGACTCTGCCGAGAGCTCCCTTCATTCCTGTTGGGGAACAACAGTCACCGTTTAACATAGACAGCTTAACAAAAAGAATAATTACAGATACAAATGATAAAATTAATCGAATCGAGTTTTAGCCAGAAAAATAATCGAATATGTAGAGTGGCATTTTTCTGTCTGCATTCATGCTTAGGCTGTAACTTAGAACTGGTTTGGACCATTTATCAAATGCACACTCTCTTCTAAATATCAACGCACTAACTGTTAACAGAAAAATCTTACAAGGATTGACATCTACACTAAAAATATCCTGGCAGAAGATCTCAGTTAAAACATATGTTTTACTACATTCCTCATATGAGCAATATATTGACAGCGAAGTGCCTGGAAATTACCTTCCCTTCTTATGCTAAACCTGCAAAAAGTCAGTTCTTTCAAAAGTGAGAGCATCCTAGAAACTTTAACGTTGCTCTACTGTGCAGCAAGATTATGCTGCCTTCTGTACTGTTCTGTTTGTATCACTCGCTGGAAACATCAGCATTCCTGTTATGCTAGGGAGAAGACAAAAATAAAATACCTTTGAGGCAGGAGACATGTGCTGCACTATGAATGTAACAGCAGGTCACAAACTGTTTGAATCCTACTTTCCAAGCAGGCAGAAAAAAAACAAAAAATGTTGAAGGGAAATGTCTAGCAGGAAACAGAGAATATAACCAATGAAGGAAAATGGCACAACATGGAAAAAGCATAAAAAGCCTCTCAAAGGCAGTTGTCATTGGGTTTTATTTCCCTGTGACTACATGTGGAATTTGCTTTTGGATATAATGTGCAAGTCACTACTTTCCTGCAAAGTCTGTAAAAGCATCCAGGAAATACATG
The DNA here is from genome assembly GCF_034638445.1 of Ciconia boyciana. Classification (NCBI taxonomy): domain Eukaryota; kingdom Metazoa; phylum Chordata; class Aves; order Ciconiiformes; family Ciconiidae; genus Ciconia; species Ciconia boyciana. Next base: position 20,346,941 of record NC_132940.1, on the reverse strand, counting down.
ACTAGTTCCCAATCCTGCACTTATCATCAAGCTGTTTCCGTCATATGAGCTAAAATATTTCTACTCTTCTGATGATTGCAGCATTTCCAAAAGCTTTTGAATACAACAGACCCAGCTGGCATTTTCTAAATTTAGACTTAACGAGGGCAAACTTCACATCCTTATGTGTGCATATGAGGAGTACCAGTGAATTTTCCTGTGGGTAATGGGCCAGCTCAGCTTAACATCAAGGATGTACTATTTCCTCTAATAGTTATTGTTAATTATATACTTAGCAAATGCGTGTGTTATCATTCATTTCATTTACCTGCTACCAGATTCACTATAGTTAATGTTTATCTTAAATTGCATCTGATCAGAGCAGGTGCATTAAATGAACAGTTGGTTGATAGCTCAGGAGATGCTCCTTTCTACAAAGGACTGGTCTGAACCAGTGACAAGGTACCCCACAAGGCCAGTTTGAAAATTACTGCTGCCTGGCTGATATGTGCATAAACGGGATGAAGATTTTGCAGAAAAGCTAACAACACCACAAAGCTGTGTCTAGCATGTAACGCTGCCTCTGTAAATGGAAAATTCAACTCGGAGTGTGGAGAAGGAATATCCATGACACCTAAAGAAAAGTGAATCTGCTTGACTGTTTAGTCAGCCAGGAACAACTCACAAAGAGACTGCAGGTTGGACATTTGGCCTTGCTAGGTCTGACCCTTTTGCAGGAGAAGCAGGTTATCAGCCAGACAAGTGCTTCAAGCAGCCATTTCTGACAGACATGAGCTACTGGGGGAAAGGCAGTAGAAATTGAGAGACCTTTGTAAACCTGCATGACTCTCCAATGAAAGCAGGAGGAAAACACATCCTAGCCTAGTCTAAGCAACGGGTGAGTGATTTGCAATGCCAACATGGACTCAGACAGATAGACTGTTGTGTTACAAGTGAAGTGGGTCTTGTACAGAGAGACAGAATTAGCAGCGTGAGACTGAGATGGAAGCAGTTGTGATGGAAGAGGAGTGAGGTACCTGACCCATGGAGGTGGGGAATACTGCCAGTTTTGCCCAATGGGCTCAGCTACAGAAAGGTTGGAGGCTTTCCTGGCCTAGCAGGGATCTGTAAGCCTGTACAGAGGAGTTACTGCAGCCCCTGTCTCAAGGGGTGGTGGAAACACAAGATAAAATGGTAACACATAAGCATTTGAAGAGCTAGGCTGTGTTTGGTTTTCCACACAGAAACCACTGCCAAAATTCAGAAAATAGAAAATCCATGAATAAATATGGGAATGACAAACAACTGTCTCTATCTGCATCAATTCTGCATCAGCTCCAACCCAAAGGACAATAACTGACTCCTAGCAGTGGCCTAGAAATTTAAAATTAAAAAAAAAAACCCAAACCCCAAATTTTAATGCTTCCTATGTACAAAGGCTGATGTGTGCATGAGGAGTTATCCCCAAAGCTACGCAGAGTTTTGCGTCCCTTCTTTGGGTGATGTTCCACAGAAGAACAACCTCCTCCTCCCTTGGATGGCGTGATGCTGGGCCAAGGGACAGCATCCAAATTACCCCAGTTCAATCAGTGATAGATCTTATAGTGGTATGTCCCTCAGTAATACCATTTCCATACTCAAAATCTGTTCTTGGAGATCTTTCATAGTGATTGACTATTTCTACAGAGCACCTCCAGTACAACTGCAAGAACCTCTGGATTAATCCAAGTACTGTTGTACCAGTCTAAATAATGATAGCAGTTGTCACTGAACTACTGCTCAGAAACAATGTTCTGCCTCCATGACAACTGGACATTGTTTATAGTCAGAGGAGATGAACATTCTCATTTCATAACAACTGCACTAAAAACTGTCTCCTCCCTCCTGTTATTTTTTAATTCAAATACATCAAATATATACTGTATCTACCAGAATCTAATCATAAATTAAATAATTGAGAAAGAACAAAACTAAAGTCCGCATATAGGAGCAAAAATCTCTCTTCTGTAGTGCTATGACTCACAGAACTATGGCAATGTTGAAGACTTCAACAAGTGGGGGAAAAAAACATAAACAAAAAAAGGAAGGAGTAACACAGCTGTGTAACAATGCTAGCCCACATTTTGTACATTAACATTAGGAGGTCCCATATTTAAGAACTGAACTTAAGAAACAGACAGCATTCATCCAAAAACATGGAAAGCATATACTTACCTGCAGTTCCTAAGCTAAGTAGTACAGCAACCCAAAATACCCAGAAGACAATGAGAATCAGAAAGGTCCAGAGTGGTTGGAAGAGGAGGAAAGGAATTCTGCCAATGATTTTATCAACAACTTGAAAGAGCTGTACAGTGAACTGAAGCCTCTTTCTTAGTACAAATATAAGGGAAAGCAGAACAACCTGTTACAGGAAATAAAAAGACAAATTGTTGGGTTTTTTTCCTTAAGAAAAGTAGCAGAGTTGTCAAATGTGGGATCGGGGGTACAGATTTCACAAAGACATGACAGCAAGGCATTTTACACAAACTTACTGCGCACTGGAAATGCTTTCTGAGACACTGCCTATATTCTCAAAGAGCCTGTGGATTAAAGTCTAATCTTCTGAAATCATTATTACTGTTTCTTTAAAACAAAATAGGATTCATAAAACTGGAATTCACCCAATGGAAACAGTCTGTTTTGTTTACAGCAAACACAAATGTACGTTACATGCTACACATTCCTTTCACGTACTCTGTACATCATGAACATTTAAACTTTCTTCCTACTCAGGTCAGCTTGCCACTGTTCACAATGGCAGGAGGACCAGTCCTTTTCTGTAGAAAGGACAGTAGCACAACCAAACTAATTGGAGAGCTGTGTATGTATGGAAGCAAAGCAGACATAAAAATGAAGCCTCATTTAAATAAATTATTTTTTTCCCAAAGTAAAAAAAAACACCAACAAAACCCTGAGTCAAAAACCCCACAATGTCCCCAGTTCTTTGTATATGACAATGACTATGAACAGCAATTAAAAGAGAGGTTGGAATCTATAAAGTAATAAATGCAACCAGCGGCAGTTGCTTCACTAGTTTTCTTGTCTGCTCTAGAAAGAAGCCACCAGCTCTGAAGAGAAGCATAACCTGCAGCAGTGGATGTTCCCACAGTTCTGCAAATGACAGTCAGTTGTAGTGGAACACACACGCATACAAAGGAACCTTTTCTTACTCCTTTAGTATCAACAAAAGTAAAAAGGTCATAACTTACAGAGGCTATGAAAACAATCTGATCTGTGACACATTTATATTTGTCACTGTAAACTGTCAGACTGTTCATACCTGGTGAATTCCAGTCTATGGATCCTACTCTGCTTTAAGAAAATAGAAGAACAATAATTTTGGCAAATGTTTCATGAAGTACAAATTGTCTGTACACTCATATTGAGCAATGACCCCTTTAACATTGCAACACCAGAGTGAAAAAATCACTTTAAATGTTGCAAGCCACATTCAGATTTTCTGTTGGAAAAACAAGGTCAATGAGAGAAAAGCATAATTTAACCCCATAACTTGAGGCCTAGACACTGCTGCCTGTGCTTTACTACCCCTTTCATTGTCTAAAAGAGCTGCCACCCCTTTCTCCTACTGACAGGGTAGGCTGAATCTACAGATCTCACGTTCATATCAAGCCAGTGCCCCTCTATTCACTCAACATGATTCTCCAGTCAGCTGATGCAGAGAAGAATGGGGATGGAACACAATTCTTGCATTTCTACACCACCAATGCTAACACTGTTTGTACAGGGTTGAAGTGTGGCAGAGCCCTGTGCTGACAAACAAATTTCACAATGAAGATATAAAACTATTTAAATGAGTGTAAGCAGATCTTATAATTGATTCTCATTTTCAAATCTGAAAGGAATGAGGAATTACTTTTACTGTTGCAGACCCACTGTAGTTCAAGTTTTCAAGTTACAGCCTCTGACATTGCTTAGGGTAAAATGCTACTTACGGTAACTATTGTTGAGAAGATAGCATATCCAAGTAGAAATTTAACATTTTCCTTTTCTGTTTCCAATTCAGTGCTGGGATCATTCCTGTAGTCATAATAGAGCCACCAGAGAACACCTGAGACAACTGAGCAAACAAGAGCAGCATGAAGGCAGGCAGCACTCCCCAGGCTGCAGCACACTGCTGTTGGCAGGCTGATGTCTGCCAGCCTCCCTCCTGAGTCTCTCGCCCTTCCGCCTAAGCCAAGCTCAGCTCAGGAATACTGTCGCATAGCAGAGAGGCACAGTATCAGTGACCACAGAGAAAATCCACATAATGGTCTGTTAGTCTGAGGTAAAACCGCAGCAGAATGTTTGGTTTTCTTACAGTTATTCTAAAGCTCAGGCATGTAATTTCATTGAGGAGATATAAAGCTAACTTTCACGGAATGATAAGCTTTAGCTGGACACATTCCTATTGTTCTCCCTTTCTAAAGTAGGCAATGTAAAACTTCACTAAACTTTCTTTGAAACAGTAGCATTTTCATAACTGCATTCATCTGCCAAAAGAAATGTTGTTTCCAGGCATCTATAAAAAAATAAAAATCATCATCATCCCAACACTCAGCAGCTGAAACAGCACAGCCAGACCTTGGCACCAAAAGGCAAGCACGGCTCAGCTTGGAAATGGCTGTGGTAAGCTTAAGGTTACAGAGGATGGCCATGGAGAAAAAGGATAGCTGTTTGTTCAGCTGCCTCTCCTTCAGTTCAGTGAGATGATCCATTTGACTAAGCACATGCTAAAAGGTAAATATACTTACATAACAACCCGAATACAACCAGTGCAATCAAAGTATGGACCAGAAGCATCTGAATGAATCTGAAGGCTAAAACTAGTATAAAAGAGAAGGCTGAAAAATATACAAAGTAAGTTTATTATGAGTGTTACAACACATTTAACTTAACTCTTATTTACTTTAAAGATAAACTTAAGGTTCTTGCAGAATTTGGACTTTTATTTTTAAACAGTGGTCTCAAAAGCAACAGCGTTTAGTAAAGCTGGCAACCTTATTAACATTTAAAACACACAGTTACCTATAACTTACTAATACTTAGCTTATAACCAAAATATTTCACCCTGGGAATTATTAGCTTTTTAATAATATGTTGTATAAGATTTAAGTTAAAATGTTCGTGCTGATGCCTTTTTTTTTTCCATCAACAATTTCTTACAGTCCCCTGAAATGAGGTATACGATCATATCAAGGAACACAGAATCTGATATTTCACAGACCTGTATTTCATCAGTCTATTAAATGCCTCCTGATAAAACACAATCACTCTTTCTTAAAAACAACTCTGCCCAGAAAATATGAAAAAGATCACTTTTAAATTAAAAATATAAAGTTAATAGAAACATTTGAAACCTCACATTTTAATTGAATATTATTATTCACTTTTTATTTGTAGCCTTACCTAGTGCAAGGACACTCAGTCCTATCACAGTATCTCTTCCTGCCAATATTCCACTCAGAATTCGGTGAAAAACATCAATTTCATTAACCATACTTATTAAGACAGATGCATATTTGGAATAGCATTCAGGATTTTGTGGAACACATCGATTAAATAATGGAAAGGATTTACTGTAAGGTTAAAAACAAAGATGGTAAAAAATATTAATTACTGGACAAACAGTTTCAAATCCACAGAGATCCATTGCACCAGTTTCTTTCAAGACCTCTGCAGTACCTAGCGGCATCCTCAACACAGTTTTGCAGCCACAGCTGGCCAGTCTGATCTGTAACCTGGCAGGCATCCTCCCCACCCAGGAGGAGACCTTGCACGTGGAGTCTGACACAACAGGGCACTGGGCATGGGAGTGGTCCGTTACAAATGGTAGTTTTATGTTTCATCTGCAAAATAAACTCCCAGCAGCATCATGCCTGTATCACTGTACCAGAACATCCATTCAAGATGAACCTGGGAGAAAAAATGAACTACTATCTCAATCACCATTAGCATGTAGCTCCTATTCCCATTCTAGTCTGGCTTTACCTGCTTTGCTTCCATGTGTAAAACCTAAACTCATGCTAACACAGCTGTAAGCTATGTTGTTGTAGATAATCCTAGACCACAAACACTTTGCATTGTTTTTATGATACCTAAGCATTCTAAAAGCCACATCAAAACAATGTTTGTAAGGTACAATTAACACCACCAAATATTTACAAATGAAATTATTTGGCACTCCCAGCGAAGCTTCTTGAATATATTTATTGTCTCACTTCGGCAATGCTGCACTACAACAAAGACATATTCATACTTAAAAAGGAGAGGTTTGTTCATCAACAGTTAAAAACTTCTCTGACCAGCTTTGTTTCTACTACGAAATATTACTGTGCAAGATTAATAACTTTGCTGAGTTCCTTGCCAAACAGAAAAAAGCCTAAAAAGTCAAAGAAATAAGTAAAACATACTTTTTCATCAGTTTACATGCTCCCCTTTGATCCACTGTATGTAATGGTTTTATGTGTCTCCTGCTCTCTTCTGTTTGCTTTTTTCCTCTATTTTCTCTTGTTCAGAGCAGATGACTTAGCTCTGCAAACATGCAATTCCAATTCTTTGCTGTACTTTCATGACACAGTGGAATTTAAAATCGTGAGTTTAAGGCCTTTGACTCACAAATGCCAAATGTTAAAGACAGTGCCATCCACAGACCTGTGCTTCAAGCCAGCTGGCTATGAAATAATTCTGATGGAAATTTCTAGGTTCAGGATAGTAAGCAAGGCCCAAGATCCCAGCTCCTCTTCCTTGGCATTGAGCGAGAGAGCAAAAGTCTGTGCAGGAGATAAGTCACTCCTCATATGGAGTGCTTTTTCCCAGATTTGGAGAGGAAAAATCTCTAAAGGGTAGAGGAATGGAGGGAATGCAGTCCTTGTTCATTCTGTGGGACAGAACACTGCCATGTTCACAGGCACACATAAGAACTCATAAGGATACATGTACAAAAACAAATAAAGCAAAACCATTCTGACTGTAAAGCACCAAGTCAAATACAAAACGTGAAGAAGTTACAATCCTTAAGAAGCTGTTTGGACTCAAGGGTGCTGTAAAGTACCCAGTAATTAGTACCTTGCTGGAACTGGCAGTGGGGGACACAGCTCAGCTGCCATTGGATTTAGTGTGTAACTGGAAATGTTCAGGTTGTAAACGCAAAGACAAGAACCTAAGAAGGAAAAAAAAGGTAAGTTAATTATTAGTTAAAGTTTTAGAGAAAAACACATTATCAAGTAAGTTTTGTTTACATTTCTGCTTTGATCCCTTAGCAGGCCATGTGCACCCCAATATTCCACTGGGAATGTAAACCACAAATTAGTTAACTGGGTAAATCTAAAGCAACCTCTGCGGAATCTTTTGCCTTCTCGACTTCACTATAATTACCATTTACTGATCTTCCTGGAGGGCAGGCATACTATTTGTTCCACAGTGTGATACTTCAGCTCTAAACTCTTACTCATTAAGATAAGATAACAGAAAAACCTACAATAGCAGACGCTACACTAGAACTAGCCCCCTCATGATTTAGAACAGAATAGATATCTATCCAGAAACTTAACATTTTCTGGGCTCTAGGCTAAATACTACCAGATACTCTGCTAATAATGCTCTGCTCCATTATATAATGCTTCTGGGAAAGAAACGCTGGATACATTCAAGCCATTCAAAATGCAATACTGCCCTCTCCCTTGAGATAAACACACAAGCAGTTTTAGCGCGTAGATGGAATTTCATGCAATTATATTCAGTTACACTGAAAACACTTATATAATATCACAGGTGTTTACAGCTTTCTGTACATACGAAATGATGGCAAAATAGCCCAAAATGAAATTAAAACAAATGTTGTCAATTTAAATAGCAATCCTTGCCAAACAAAACAACAAAACAAAAAAGAATGGAATTCTGACCTTCAATAAAAATAGCCACTAATATTCATATGGTCTGCAGTTTACGCATACCGTATGGATAAGGGTTAGGCTACAGGTTATTTTATTTACACGTTGGACATGAATGAACTAGAGCTGTCTCTTTTGCACAACAGCTACTTCTGACATCATATCCATCTTGAACACCAGAATAAAATAAAAAAAATTTAAGGTGGAATAGCAAACTTTGGGATCTGATGTCTAAAGGGATAAAAACACTTGTGTATCTCTGGAATTAATAATTCCACTATAGTTTTAATTAAATTTAAAAGAACCAGTTGGACAAGTTTCTCAAATAGCATATGAGCTCTGTTCACCTACTGGCACCCGCCCCCAAATTACACTAGTTCATTCTCAGCAGCCAGTTTTCTGCTGGATAATCTCAGCATTGTGCAGGAATTAATCATCAACTTTTGAATTTGCATAAGAGCTGTAACATTTCTAGAAACTATGGCTTTGAAATAAAGCAGAAACAAGACATTTTATTTTCTGTTGCTACGGACTGCTCAGGAAATTAATGGTAAGAAATTACTCCCTAGCGTAGCAAACATAAGAATAACAAAGTGAAAGCTGCTCAGCTGTTCTACAGATACACTAAGATATTCATATTCCCTGTTGCACACCATTATTCCTTGCAAAACTCTGGAGGTCTTCCAAAGAGTTGAGTTGCTCTTGTGGACAACTAGACACGCACAAGGAAACTGAACTGATTTTGAGGCTTTGCATTTCCAGGCTGCATGAATTCAGAAAGAACACATACCTAGAAAGAAAAAAAGATCCTCTTTTCAAAAAACAAGCTTTCTGGTTTTTATAGGTTTAAATTCTGAGCCTTCTTTCCAACTTTTTAAAGTGCTACAAAGCAAATGAAACTCTTTTTCCACATATAATGGAAAAAAATGGAGTTTGAAGTCAGAAGTTAAGAAGCAATTTGAGAATATGCTACATTTTTACACTTCATTTTATATTCTTAAATGGGATCAGAAACTGCCAAGGTGGGTGCCATTCTACAAGGACTAGTTCATGGAAGTCGACAGAATGACTGGGAACTTCAACATGCAACCTCCTTAAGTACAAAAATTTGCCATACAGAATGACTGCTAGTTTGGCCAAAGTCCTATTTAAGATCCTATTTAAGAAGAAGCCAGCATAAAGCATAACAATGTAGCACATTTTCAAATTCCACCTTAACTTTTTAGTTTCACTCACCATTTTGCACCACTCTCACGCCTTTTTTTGCCTTTCAATATAAGCATGTATATATACACATATGTATATGATTGACAACTGGAAGATGTATACCTTATTAAGATCTCAACATTTGATTTGTTTAGACATTATCTGATGTACTTACTTTTTATTAGTCATGTCCTGTCCAGAAAGGGGTGCCCCTTTTACAGGAGTGTTCTTCCTACCACATATGTTCCCGAAGCTGTCATATCCAAGCACAAGTCTTTCTGTGGCACCAGCCATCACTGCATAGCCAGTTATAAACGTCTGTTAAAATATTTTTTAATGTGAAATCAGGCTAAGATAGCTTTTTCTTCCCATACAATAAATACTCCTTTTAACCCATGCATTTTTGTCTTGTGGATGCAAACTGTTAAATCTAAAATTCACCCCTCTGCACAAGGCCGGAGCAAGTCATACGGGCAAGTTTAGCTGCATTGCCTCCTTAGAGCTTTCCCTCATCTATTGCTGAAAGTATATGAATTAAGCAGAGTATCACCAGAGAAGAAAGATAGGGGTCCTGATTAAAACAATAGGAAAGCAGTAATAAGGTGCTAAACACTGCCTCTACTGAAGTTCATGTGTGTCACTAGGCAAGGTCACTCAAATGGTAATTTTTCACATGCCCACTGCTTCTTGTTTTTCAGAGTGGCCTTCAAGGCACACCGGGGCAATATATCTGCTGAAATGTTGAGCCCTTGCAGCTGCTAGTGAATTTAATCAGAGATATATTTTAAACATATAAAGTATAATTAAAATGCAGGTTACCTGAAATTTCAGGAAGATGCATTCTTTAACACATGTGAAAAAACTGAAGAGAGCCACACTAGGGACTTAGGTGACTCTGCCCTGATCTTTTAGACGCCCTGCTGCTGGGTCAAAGGCCCAGCAGATCAGCTCCCTGTAAACCCCAGGGGCAGCTAAGCACCTCTGTTGGCCAAGTAGCAGCAACCCTTAGTCAATATAGGACACTCTGCCTAGGAATGCAGCTTAAACACAGCTCCTGGCTGTGTCCCCTCCCAGCTTCTTGTGCACCTGACAGAGCATGGGAAGCTGAGAAGTCCTTGACTAGTGTAAGCATTACTTGGCAACAACTAAAAACATCAGTGTGCTATCAACATTATTCTCATACTAAACCCAAAACACAGCAGTATACCAGCTACTGGAAAGAAAATTAACTCTATCCCAGACGGAACTCGGACAATCCGGTTCATGTATGCCATGAGGGCCAAAACGCCCCTTGAAAAGAACCTTTTAAAGTGCCAAGAAGCAGCAATTCTTCTTCTGGGAGGCTGGTGAAGTCCTGAGCACTACTTTACCCTAAGGCATATTTACAGCACTCCAGCTATGGAAGAACTCAGTATTCAATCATCTCCTCTGTCCCATGGGGTCTAAACCACATTTCACACGCACCAAGGACAATACGCTAAGCTCCATGGCTACATGCCAACTGCAGGCAGCAGCAAGACTTCTCAGTCCCACATTAAACACTACTACTTTGCATGGATATTGTTGAATATCAGCTGTGCTGGAGACAGATTGCACAGATCAGATCCAGCACAACTGCTTTCTTACTTAAGGTTTAGAGCCTTTATTTGTTATTCTACTTTTAACACTTGTGACTAAAGATGGGATCCGGGCAAAAACTGAGTCTCATACAAAAACATGTAAGTACGTGCTTCCTTAGTCCCCAATGTAGTCTCATTTTTGCTTATATGTTTGCAGTCTAACTAGTTAAATAATATGTTTTTAAAAAATTATGACTGCATGTTAATGCCATCTTCTATGGAGATCTTTGTAGAGACTCCAACATTAAAGCTGACATACTACTTTCATATGTGGTATTTGTTACAGTAACAAAATATTTTCAGATCCAGTTTATTTACATAGCAAATATTTGTTAACAATTAAATTGTTCTCAGAAGAAAAAGGAGAAATGAGCTGGCATTGTAACTCAACCTGAAATATGCTTTCAGAAAAATTCCAGCATTCCTTCTAAAGATAGACGCTACAGGTCCATCGCTATCAGTATGGCAAACCCTGTGTGCATGTGAATTATTTTTTTTTTAAGTGCAGAATGCTGGATACAAGCCACAAATATTGTTAAGAAATACATGGCTGTATGACTGCTGGAGGGGTGTGTCTATACATGCCAGTGATACGCACTTCCACAGTTACTAACATGGTTTCAATTTTTTTTACAATATGAAAAAATCAGTGTCACCAAATTTTTTTTAATCTTTTAAAAATAAGATCAAACAGAAGAAAACAAATACATGTATGCAATAAGCTATTTCACAGAAACTGAGCAATAAAAACAGTGAGAGAAAACAAACAAAAATCCTAAATCCTCACCCTTTGACAGGTTTAATTTTTGGCATTCCCTCCACTGATCAAAGCACTAAGCATAAGACAGCATGTAAAAAACCCTATCCTGTTCACAAAGTTCAGCTTCAGCTTATGCAGTATTCAAAACATGTATGTATTCTTCTGCATTAGCTTCCATTAAAAGTTATTAGGAATTGAATTGAAAACTGATTAATAGTGTATTCATGAGAATCGTGAGTAGCCTCAGTTATATCCTGAAAAAAACATTCATACTTAAGAAAGACAAAGCCTGTTCCCAAAAGCTTGCATGCTGTTCTAAGCACAGGACAGATAGTGACTCGATACAACATCAGACTGATGTGTTGCAAGATAACAAGACTACAATGAATGAGAGAAGTAGAAATAAGAGCCCAGTCAGAGCCTGGACTAATTTACAAAAAAGCGAATTCTAAATAACCCAGCCCTGTGTATACATGGCATCTAAAGAATACGGGCAGAATTTAAAAGTGTGTGTAACAGACACTGCAATAAAGCACTGCACTGCCACAAAGGTCAGTTCTGTCCCAGTGCAATCCTGGGACCCTAAAACCTGTGCCCATGATAATTTCAGTTTAGTTTTAGTATACCACTGTGCAGAACCCCATTCACTTTGGGTCTGATTTTTCTTTCAGAAAAAAACATGCTTACCAAACCAGCCCAGAAAAGAAAGAAGAGGAGCAACCAGAGAGTGTCTGTGCACTTTCTGTAAACGACTGGTCTCCACTCCCTTAGTTCATAAACACTATCTCCAGAGTCCTAAAGTGAAACAAAAAAAGAAAAGAAAAAAAAGAAAAGAACAAACTTCCTGTGAAATTAAAATCAAGTTTCAAACGTCCGAGGTTTCTGAAAGAGCATAACCTTGCGCTTAAAATGCCAAACACCTCGGAGCTCTCCGCCCGCAACAGCGGCGCAGCTCGCCCATAGCGAGGTGCGCTGCGGCCGCGCCGCACCCCACCCCGCGCCCGCCGCCCGCCCGCAGCCCCGCACCGCCCGGGGCAGGCCTGGCCCCGGCCGCACACAGCCCGTCGCACCGCCGCGGGCCCAGCTTTCTCTCCGCCCCGCCCCCCCCGCTGCCCCGGCACCGCGGCGGCCCGGCGCTCACCTGCTGCCGGCCCCCGCGCCGCTCCATGCTCCCGCCCGCGGGGCAGGGCCGGGCCGCGCCGCCGGGCTGCGCGGGGGCGGCCGGCGGGCCTGGGGCGCAGCCGGCTCGGCGACCGCGGCGGGGCGACGCTCGCTAGGGGACGGCACCAGCGCCCGCCGTGCGCGCCGCGGGGCCGGGCCCGCCGGGGAGGAGCGCCCCGGCCGGGCGGTGGCACCGCCGGCAGCTCCTCCTGCCGCTGTGGCCGGGCGCTGCCAGCCCCGTCCCGAGCGCTGCTCCCGGGGCCGCACGGCGGGCGGGCCGCGGTCCCGCAGGGCAGCGGCCTTTGCGGGAGGAAACGGCATTTCTCTCCCCGAAGCTCGAGCGCCGGCGGCCGGGCGGGCCCGGGGACAGCAGGCGCCCCGCGGAAGCGCGGGCGGAGCTCGCCTGCCCTGCGTTCGCACGATTCATTTCCCTGGACGGTCGGACGGGTTGCTTCGGCTGGGCCAAGCAGCGCTCGGGGACAGCTGTCCCCGGCCGGCAGTGCGGGCGACGGGACGGACCCCGGGCGGCTGGCGGCCCCTCCGCTCCCGGGGCACGGGGGACGCCGAGGGGCTGCCCGGGCTCGGCGGGCGGGGGCCCTCCTCCCCGCGGGGCAGGGGGCTGGGGGCAGCGCCCAGAGAGGGGGACGGGGTGAGCCTGCAGTTCGCTCACAGCCGCAAGTTTACGAATGGGCACTGGCCAGAGTGGGAGGTTTATTTTTCACCATTGCTTAGTTTTGTATGGGAATAACTGTAGGTTTGTTACTGCCACTACAAAATGGGGGCTGGTTCCTTGCGTAAAGCCAACTGATACCGATACCCGTTTGGCTATTTTGCGTTATCAATACGCAGTCAGTCATAGACCCTTTTCACCTTTTGTTTGCTTGTTTTTGTTTGTTTGCTGCTTGTACATTTACATTACACTGACATGTTACGTTAGACCGTAATTCCCTCTCATGGACGTCCGTATGAATTATGCATGCACAGGAATAACCACACCGAATTAGATCGGTGCTTGTAACCTGAATGACCAATGAATGCAGAAATTATTAGCCACTTCTAATAACCTGTTTTTGCAGTGCTGTCCCTGTTGTCTTTTTATTTATATGTTCACTAAGTTCAGCTCAATAATCTGGAGAAAATTAACATTACAAATTGAAAAGATATTAAAAGTACGTTTTTGTTCCCTTCCTGACAGTCAGTGGAAAAAATGTCCTCTTTAGGAAGTAATACAACATCTGCAACTGCAATAAAATTGAATTAAATTGAAACTATTTTGGAAAGATGTTTAAGAATTGGTCCATCTTGTACAGGAGACAGAGCGTTAGGCTGGTTTTGCTTAGAAAAAACAACTTATTCCAGTTCTCAAGTGAAAATGCAGAATGAAACTTTGGTGACAAACTAGCATAGATGGAAGTAAATTGGCAATATCAGAAACTGAGATTTTTAAAAAAGAATGAATCTCTGCCCCAGAGCATTTCAGAGTCCTTCTAAGCTAACTGGAAATAAATACATTTTTTGAAGAAGTTAACTTGTGCAATGTTTCTGAAATTGACTTTTAAACTGATTTAACAGAGCTTGGTACAATTCTGATTTAAATTTACCTCCCCTCGGCCCAAGAAGTGAAAATTTACCTCCCCTCGGCCCATGTTTTCTGAGAAAACATGACAGGAAAGATTTCTAAAAACTCTGTGTCTTACAAAGGATTTATTAAACCATTTAGTTTCCAGCCAACTCACAGCTCTTGTCTTTATCAGCATTGCACCTTTTAATGCTCACTATTCATCAATTTGTTGAGAGTTTTCATAATTTGTGTGAAATTTAGAAAAAAAAAGTAAAATTCAACACATGTTGCAAAAGTAATTTTGTGTCTATAGAACCTAAACAGAGAAAATAACTTTTCCTTCACTTTGCTCTATTGCACTTTAAAAATATGTGAAAAAAGTCATTTTCCCTTGAAATACAAATGTGAAATTTCATGTGAAACAACTTTTTTCCATAAGAGGTTTAGTATTTTGATTGTATCAAGAAAAATAACCAAAATTATTAGTAACTTTTAACCTAGACACAAAGAGTAACCTCATTATCTGATTAAGAAAAATCATTCTAAAAGAACAATGCCAATGATATTACAACTTGATGGCTTGCTGTCATCCCATGCTAATATTAGCTTTCATTGTTGATCTGGCCCTTCTTGAATGATTCTCCTTAAGCTTTGTGTTACATCCTTATTGTGAATAAAAGAAAACAGCAAGTGGAACAAATATTTTTAATAAAATCCAGATTCCAAGCAACTGAAGTTCATGGAAAAACACTGGAATCAGGAGTAAGCCCTGCTTTTACCGAGCAATATCAATCATAATTCTTGTATTCGTTCTATCAGCCTAGGAAAAGTTATGATAGCAAATACTACTTGATTTGCTACTTTATAGGAAATAACTCCGGATTAGAATAGGATATTTTTTAAAATTGTAAATTAAATATTTTAATTATAGTAGGGTTTTTTTCTGAATTTCAAACATGATCAAATAAAACCTTTATTCTATTTATTACTAGATGCGTAATTTTACTCTGTGTCACTAGGTGGTGCTCTGCTCCTTGTTTAGAGTTACAACATCCCATTTCGGATTGGTGAGAGGAGGCTTATGCTATGGTCAGCCAGTACTCACAAATGAGGATTTTCAGGTTACAGTTGAAGAGAATACCAGGACGCAAGGCTCAGATCGAATAAGGGATTTGAACATCCACACCCAAAATGTAATACCCAAACTTCTTTCTTGTTATTTGTCCAGTCCTGGAAGTGCCCAAATTGCCAAGATCCACTAACGATTTTAAACTTTGTCTTAGAGCCTGGTTCTGCAGCTGGTAGTTCAAGCACTCAGTGGGCAGTAGGGAGTTTTAGAATTGACATTTTGTAGGGTTGATCCAGTTTAACCTGAAATAGAAATGAGATAAAAGAGAGTTCTGGAAAAAGAGTATTGGATTACAGAACTGTTCCTTTTATGAGAGCACTAATGATTTGGCCAGAGAGGTACACTGGCTTGTGCTCTCTCTCTCTGGTGAGAAGCCCAGGCTGGAGGCTTTCGTCTCAATCCCCTGGTCTACATGCACAAGATGCTGACTTTATAATATGCTTCATCTAAGTCTTGTATCCAACTACAACTACTTTCCTGGGAGATTAGTATGATGAGGGTCCACATTCACTTATGAGTCTTCACTGCTCTCTCGAGTATGTAATGTTTCTTGTAAAGGCAAAAAAAAAAAAATTTAAAATCCTGGAGTACCCAGGAACTCACAGTGATTTAATTGTGAATTAAGACAGTAACCATTCAACCTGCTTGGTGTGTTGTGGTGGAGCAACCACAGGAAGGGAGATTAACATTCACATTTTCAAGACTACTTGTAGTTTTTAAGAGCTTTTTTTACATGTTACTCATCTTCAGATATGTTTATCAGCAACAGAAATACTGCAACAATGAAAACTCATGGGTATTTTTCTTGGCTTTGATTCAAGGGTTTTTCACAAAGTCACCCAGAATATATAGAAGAAAACCAGACATAAACTCAGGCTTCCTGACTCCAAGTCTCTGCTTTAATCACAAAGTTCTTATTAATTCTTATGAGTGTGGTGTTCATTCACAGAGAATGAATCCTGGTGCTGCCTGCACTTAAGGCTCGACTTTCTTACCAAGAAACTTAGTGGTTAAAACTGGGGCAGGAATGTGGGTTGGGAGAGGAAGGTCTTCTTAAATGAAAGCATGACAGTTCCTTGCTAGACTGGTTAAGTGAGATGACTATACCTATCTGTATCCCCTTCTAGGTCAGACAAGGAACAGAGACCAAATACTTTAATATCAGGACACAGCAACTGAGAAAGTCAATCTAAAAGCAAATATTTTCTGCCTAATTAGAGAAGGTACAGCTGAGCATAATTTCCATTACTCTCAAATGATCCTACTCATGTGCAGTAGTTTAGCAAGTAGGCACTATTCTCCATATGTAGCTATGTTGGCTGGAATATCCTGAATTGAAACACCCAGAGACTGAACAAAATGCCACCTATTATGTTCAGGCTGCTAGTCAGGTTTTCTGACAATTTCCACTCTAAGACCTGGTATTTATGACCTTGCCTCACTTGAATAACTCAGTCTGAAATTTCTCATGGCAGGTGCTGAAGATTTTTGGACAACTTCAGCACAAATTATTCAGTAATTTCTAAGAATGAAATTAGAGAAGCAGACATTATGGTATTCCCTTTTTGGGTAGTAGTAAAGAAATTCTTATACATGATGTGTATCAGAGATTTTTAACAGACAAGGAGAAAGAAGTGCTTTCTGCTTTTTCTCATGTCTGAGAAATTTCATCCACATTTGCCCAAATCACTTTGGTAAATCACAGTGTATACCAGATCAACTTGCTGAGCTTCATAGCTAAGGAATCTGAAGACTGTGTCTGCATGGTGTACTCCTGAGCCTGCCTGAGACAGTTTGGACTACCCTGAAATGTGCTTCTGCCCTGCCACATGCTTTCACTGTTTTGCTTGTGCCTCAGTGATTGTCCTGATGGTGGCCAGGCACAATGGACAAAGAAGGACCCTGAGATGAATGTAAAGAAAAACAAAGGGAGAAATGGCTATTGCTGTTAAACAGCTTCTTTGGGTTGATAAGGAATACCTTGGTTAATAAGGAAAGCAGGGCCTAGGAGCTCTCTGAGAACTATTAGGGGATTCATAAAGGTCAGTATCAGGAAGGGTCATTAAAGTATTTAACTTAATGCTGTACCAAGTGGGCCATTATGCCTGTGTTGAACCACAGTAACTGTGACTGACAGAAAGTTAGGACTGGCTCAGCAAAGACACTAGAAACAGAAGTCTTAAAGGAAAATGGAAGACTATGACAGTCGGGGAATGGCAGCCAGGGAGGGGGCATGGACAGAAGACTGGCTGGCAAGGGACAGCATGCAGGACTGGAGGGAAGGGTAGGACTGGGTGTGAATGAGGCTGAGAGCCAAGAGGAGATGGCTGGAAAAGGGAGGTGAAGACTGAACAAAGAAGGAGCTTGAGAGCTAAGGGCGATCAGGATTGGTATACGGAGATATACAACTGGCCAGGGAAGACGAAGGTAGATCAGAGAAGCATGAAAGCTATGTGGGGATTAAACAAGCAATAGTGCAAGTCCTGAAGGTACATAAAAGATTAAGACTGTGGGGAATGAGCAAAGGAATCTGGGTCTGCTACCACTCCCTTTCACACCCAGATAATCACCTTTCCTCTGCTGTCAGCAAACATCCACAATGCTGACTTGAAAGTGCCCTGTCACACTCTGGCCTGACTAACAACTCAAATCACCTTACCAGGTTTCTGATCAACCTGCTAGTACTGTCAGTTACTCCACTGGATCAACTGGCAGAGGTCTGTCCTACGTATCCAGGGAATCCAATCCTTTTGATGGCTTGAGTTAGTGCCTTTATGATGCTTCATGTTAGCTTTTCTGTTTTCTCATCTAGAAAATCCCATCTAGAAAATAATCTAGAAAATCCAGTGGTAAACATCGGTAATATGTTTACCACTGGAAAGCTAATTACTCTGTTATCCATATAATCATGAAAATGCACAAAAGATAAAATAAACAATATTTATTTCTAGTAATTTGATGATTTTCAAGATGCTCCACTTCTCAGCCTTGAAAGTCACTTGAATTTAACAAGTTAATAACCAATTAATAAGCCACTTATTTCCAGCTTCCAGTGAACAACAATCCCACCTTCTTGTGGGTATCTCCAATGCATTGAGGAGCTCTATTTTTATTTCAGAATATTGATTATTGAGTAGATTATCCAGGGATCTGGAAGAATAGAGTGTGTACAACTTATAGCCCAGCTATATAGCTTTAGCTTACTACTGCTAACGACCACTCCTCCTGTGATTTACCAGCCATATGAATCATTCAAGGAAGGAGTATAATGCCACAAAGTTAATTTGTTTCACTTTCCACACAAGCAAGCAGAGATCTGCACAAAGAGCCCTTTCATCCCCGTCCATATACAAGCTAGAGTACAGTCTGACCCTAGGAAAGTGTTTTGAGTGTGCCTGCTGAGCTGAATCTGATAATAAACTTTAGAGCTGCCTCATTTCAAAGTTTCAGAACAGAGCAAGAGGATCAGTGTTTCAGGATTACATGGTACTTTATATACCAACCCAGACAAGAAACAGCACTAGAGCTGTAGCTTTGTGGAATGTCAGAATTACAATATACTTAGTGTTCTGACTGGTAAATGGCATAGGTAGCATAAGATGAAAGAGCTTGAATTGGAACTACTTCTGTTGTTCTGGACTGTTAATGTCCCTTGCCAGTCCAAAGAGTAGACATACCAGTACATCTGAGTGCATCAATACAGAGAACAGAGAAGTAATTGTATTGCTCTTCACAACACCCCCAAAAAAGCCAGGGAAGGGAATTGCTTGAGTTTCAGAGAAATTGAAAAGTGAAAGATGTGGATTTGTAAGGTTAGAGAAGGCTGGCTTGTTCTGTAAATTATGTAAATGGAAGGAAGGATAGAAGGCATTCTCGAGAGCACCAAAGAAAACAGAATAAGCTAGGATAAACCCAAATCAAACAGGCAGCTAGCAAAAGGCATCAAGCTGGCCTACACAGTCAGGTCTAGTTCTGAATGAAAAGGATGAGAGGTTTTCATTAATTGGGTGGAGACCAAAGCAGTGTGGTTTTTATCAACACTGAGATAAGCAACAGATTCATTACAAGGACTAGAGGGAAGTCTTTTGTGCCAGCACAAAATCCTTCATTGACAGTTTAATTCTTGTAAGGACAATTCATATTAATGGATTCAGCTACTGAATGTTTGCCAACAAAAAATAATCATGCCGAATCCAGACAGACAGCTGGGACTGTAGGCTTGACATTAGGCCCTTTTAGAAGTGCTGCGTCTGCACAAGGAGCTGCTGCTGCTGCCGCAGCTCCCCACATGATGTCTCTCTCGGGCAGTTTTGACAGCCCTGATCTTTGCCTACAGCAGAACGGTTATGAACTCCAGCTGGCAAGCCCATATATAGAGCATCACTTTATTTACAGTATCTTCTATGTGGCTTAAGTGCAATTTTGTTGTTGCTTTTAGTTTTAGACTTTCTGGGCACTGCTTTTCACTGTCCCTCTAGTGACTACCTAAGACTAATTTCATGGATTTATTGTGTCTAGATTTTTATTGTACAGAGGTTTAAAAGCACGTACAAGTCTATCTGTATTTTATAGTTGTCTTTTTAAAACAAAACCTGTTATTGTATAGTGAGGCTTGGACAGCAGCATATATTTTCCTGTTTTTTCTTCTTACAAATAACACAGTTTTTATATAGAGAAGGCATTAGACCATCTAGTCTATTCAAACCTAGTGCTCACAACCACAGCACAGGCAGCCAGCAGAGAATCTGCTCACGTTATTAGGCTATTGTAGACTTCATTGATTTCACTGCACAGTGTGGCCTATTACTGCAATTACTATAGATAAGAATAATAATTACTTTAGTCAGGAGTTCCAGGATGAGGCTCTTCATGTGTAACAATGTGTTTCTGCATAATTTTACAAAACTGGACAAGATCCAAAGTTCCACTGCAATGCACATTAAAAAGACTCAAAGACATGGCATTTTCATTGCTTGAAAAGAGAATACTGAACTTCCTGCTTTGGTCAGCCTGTTAATAGCAGGAGGAAAGGTGACTATCTATTTGCTTAGTGCCAATAGGCTCCCCTGCCAAAGAGTTGACAATCATCTGCTCTATAAACACTGATGTTTGAAAAGCAAGTTTAAAAAATCTGAATGTGGCTAGTCATGTTGAGTCAGATGATGGCCCACAAGATGTCTATTATTTATCTGACCTATTCTTTATACTACCTTTGGTTTACCTTCATGTTTTTACAGAGACTTCTCATAAATTACCTGCTCAATTAAAGTTTCACCTTAATTACTCATGAGAAGAAAATCAACAGTGAGTGGAATGCACCCGAGGAGCCAGCAGTCAGTGTTAGTACTAAAGAATATGAGGTGGCATGCATTACATAAACAGTTTATTCATCGTCATTAAAGTTATACTGCATCAGCACCAAGGCCACATTGAGAAACTCTCTCAGATGAGTAGCTCTAACTCATAGGACTTCTGTAGTCGTCATTATAGGCACAGCTATTTACAGGATAAGAGTCCAATAGCTGAAATATTTCTAAGAACAGTGGTCCAGTTCTGCAAGCCCTAATTAAATGTTGAATGGCTAGAGAAATAATTCCAACTCTATTAAGAACTCCTGGGATCCAACATTATATGCTACTGTTTCAGAGAGGGGAACCCTGAAATCTGAAGTCTTTTCCATGACATTTTAATTTTCCCCATTATCCAAAAAGATATAGAATATTGTTAAATGTTAGCAGACTCGCTCATAAGATCTTATCCTGCACATACACATGAAGTTCAGCTAGTTAGAGCAGCTGGATTCTACAAACAGAAGGCTCACAGCTCCATGTTATTGGCCAGCCCTACTTTGTTTCAGGGCTCCATCTATTTGCCTCCCGGTACTTCAGGTATCAATATATAGTTTCATACAATTTTTAATCACTTTGTGTCAATGTTTCCATTGATCATTTAAAGTGAAAGAAGAAACAGTTTTTCTGTTATAGCAGTAAGATCAATATTCACTAATTTTGTAGTATTGTCACTAAAGTTAATTTTGTTCCATTTCTAAGATTAGATTTAAGGACTGCATTCTTCTGAGACTTCTTTTCAAGTAATAACACTGCTTCTGTAATAACAACTCGTCACTCTGGTCATAATGCTTATTACAGAATCCTAATGCAGCTTATAAGCAACATTATTTTGTAAAATGTTTTTGTGGTAGGTAAAATGATATACAGTATTACTTTTGTAGCAGACATTGAGACCTATGTGAAGAAAAATGTACATAAATGTCTAGATATTGTTGCAGTATTGATTTACTTTAATCTTTGCACAATAAACCAAGGCATGTTACTCATCTGTTGTGATTAAACAACAGAAAAACAGTATTCCTAGTCCATCACATTATCGGTAAAGTTATGGGATAGCTACTGCACTTTGATAATATTCACACAATAAAAAAGAGTTATCATTCTACTAGCTGTTCCTACAAGAGCTACATTTTTCCTAATAACTGTGTGTCATTACAGTGGAGTAAACTATTAGGTAATGTATGATACAAAAACACTTGATGGAAGGTAAAAATATTTTCTTTGAGCAGCTATTTGAGGAAACAACATTTTGCAGCAATCACTGCATGTTTAATAATGGAAAGATAGTTTGAAAAGAGGATGTTGACCCTCTTTCTAGTGACTAAAATTTGAAGTAGTCTGAGCAATGGCAGTATAATAGTTTCCTGTTCACGTAACATGTTTGCACAACATAATGTTGCTGATAATGCTAACTAGTAAAGTGTATAACACCCAAAGGATGTGCATGTGTCCGGGAATTCCCATGGTCCTTCCTGTCTACCAGTAAAGGGTACTTGTGAGAATAAAACAAAACTAACATCTATGGGCTAATCATGCAAACTCTTATTCATACAGTTTGCCACTCTTCACCCTGTTGACCTGTGAACTTTACACTTCAAATTTCCAAATTTAAATAGTCAATTATGTAGCTAGTAGTAATCCAGCTTTCTGTCAACACTTGGCTCAGAAAATAAATAACATGCTGTAACAAAAACAATTTTAAATTTGATTCTATTTTGTGTATGTAACTGTTCTAGGAGAGTTAGAGGCAAAAGGTGTTTCTGCTCTGTCTTTGGGTTTTCTTTGAAGCCATAGAAACACGTACATCAGGTAGTGGTCTAGCTGCTATTGCTGAAAGCGGAGTATTTTGAACCACACCAGGACATACCAGCAACTTGCACTCACAGCGTGCTCCCATATGATTATTTGTTTGTAATAATTTGCTTGCTCATTCTTGCAGGAAAAATTTGCCTATGATTGGGGTTATATGTAGGGATCTGGCCTTTAGATAGTTTCTCCCTGCTTCTGTGCCTCGCTCACTGCTGTCAAGCAAGTATCTTCACCTCTCTGTGCCTCAGTCCTGCCTCTTGCTTGGTAAACTGGGAGCAGCTGTGTTCCTCTAGCATACTCTCATAAAGCGCTCTCAGATCTATGTATAAAAAGCAAGCTATCTTTGCCACAAACGGCTTTGTTTATTATATTAATCTGATTATGTTCTGCTATGGACCATACTCAGTGTAAGGAGAAAAATATGTATATTGCATATAAGTTATAACTTTGATACTACTCATATAACAAGATTGTTGAAGTTCTAAAAATAGTGGCCAGTGTACATCAGTTTTCCTATTTCCAGCTAATTTATTTTAAAAAATTCAAATATTCAATTTTGTACTAGGAAAATAGGCATCGAAACCAGATATATTTATTTTAGATAATGTAATCTGAATAAAAACATTAAACTGTGATATGTTTCCCCCAGGAATCAGCTATCTGCAAAGAAGCTTCAACATTCACATCACTGGGAGTCACAGCTGGAGCCAAATTTCCTTGAATTTTTAAAAAAATTATTAATAAAACCAATAGTTTGTTATGCAATCTCTCCACAGAACAATGCAGTTTCCATTCTCACTAAGACACAGTCCCAGAGAAGTATATATTATATGTGTATCTGATGCTTCGAAAAGGACAATAGCTATAACCCAAAGAATTTAACATGTGTGGTCTGCATTACTTATCACCCTTTTGCTAAGAGGGTTATGAAAGAAATGCTGGGGTCCAAAGTAGACAGTGTTTCAGCCATTGTTTAACAATGCATGTCATGGATGTAGGCTGTTAAATGGCACCTGATCAGACCTGTGGGAAATAGCTGCCAGTTTTTCAATGCATATTAACAAGCTGTACTCCATGTTTCAGTTCTTATTACTGTGGAATGCCCTAAAGCCTTTGTTTAAAATTAACAGCATGAAGATACTTGTTTTCCAAACATGGTAAGCTGCAAGTGTGGACAAGGCAGTGTGTTTCTTTGTATCTTATTTTCAAAGCTCTTCTGTTAATAAGGTTGTAAATCAAGTCAGTAGTCATGTCCTTCATGTTGCAGCTTGGTTTTCAGGCTTTTCCATGAGAACACAACGCTGTACTTCAGTAGACTACTAGAACACTTCAGATTTCTGGAAGTATTTGTAATTTTGATAACTGGAAGGAAGTTCCTGATTACTCATACTCATGTTTGTTGCAAGTTTTTGTAATTTAGAAATCCTCGTGTGCAAATCTCACTTCCTTCCCTCTAGTGATCAGTGAAGTAGCTTTTTAATATTGGCTGAAGAGCTTCATTTTTCATGCAGTTGTCCGTTCTTTAGATTCAGTTAATATATATCATGTGGCAAACAGTGCTAGGTGTAATACAGAAAACAAAACAACTGATATCTCAAAAGCTCCAACGTCAGAAGCAAAAGCTTCTGCAACAGAAAAATTAAGGAGAGGGAGAGGAGAGATGTGCCTCAGGACAATGATCTTAAGCACTTGGATCATCAGGGAAGGAATAAGCATTGTGAGTGTAGACAGCAAACTTTCTCAGACAATCTCTTGCTATTTTTTCTTTGTTCTCACTTATAATACAGACAGAATGAATTTAGAAATCTCATGAGTCTCACTTCTAGTTATTATTTCAATGGTAAAATATAGAAACAGACCAAATCCTGTCTGTCTATTCAGATATATTCAGAAAGATTGTAAAATATTAATCAAAAAAACAGTAAGGTTTGGGGATAAAACCAAAAGCAGGCATTCAATACAATTCTCATCTGCCATTGCTCATAGCAGTAAAGGGGAGAGTAAGACGTGGATGAAGATACACTGGTTGCTAATATTTGCTGCCCTTCCTGATGTCTCAACAAATTAATTCTGTAGCTGACACATCTCATGCCTGAACCTCTCCAGGGATGGAGTCACCTTTGTCAGACTGTCCCAGTTTTCTGGGGTTTGTGCATATTGATTCAGGGACTTTGAGCTGGGCATACTATTATTTACCAATGCCATCCAGTCTTCGATGGCCTCGGAGTACAGACCATATAATAATAGTTTCTGAGATACCATCTGTAACAGTAGTTACTGTGTATAAATTTTCCTCCTAAAATGAAGCTGATTCAGTAATGATTTCTTTGACTGATTTAGCCTTTTCTTCTGTTT
Source organism: Ciconia boyciana (assembly GCF_034638445.1). Taxonomy (NCBI): domain Eukaryota; kingdom Metazoa; phylum Chordata; class Aves; order Ciconiiformes; family Ciconiidae; genus Ciconia; species Ciconia boyciana. The sequence goes on along the minus strand of NC_132940.1, from coordinate 20,322,083 downwards.
ATGAAATGCCAGTGACAATTATTTTTAATGTTGATTTATTCAACTAATACTTTTTTTTTTTTTGCTTTTTTTGGCTTGTTGATGACCAGTTCTAAACCCAAGTTGTCTGTTCAACTGTGAGTGGCTGAACAAAAGTATGCGTTACTGTTCATTTCTGATGATAAGAGTCTGAAAACTTTTATGGAACAAATACTGAACTGACAGTTTCATAATACACATTCCGCACTGGTAAATTGAAATGCTCAAGTGTTCTTGCATGTAAAATGGATGCAAACATGAACAAGGTAAATTGATTAATTTATATACTCAGCATGCTGAGAATAAAAAGCATATGCATTATTTTCCATGTGCTTTTTAAAATCTGATTGGTATATGTGTAGCAGCACAAATTAGTATGTAATTGTCAATAAACTGCATATAGTTAGTAACACTGTGGAAGTAATTGCCTGAATTGTCTGTGTTTAAACAATGATGACAAAATAATATCACAGCCTATGAAATAAAACTATATTAATAGTTAAAAACTATAGTTAAATAGCTAATAGTTAAAACTATATTAAAACTAATCATTGATGCCTAACATATTTTGACTCAGGCCTACCCACTTGCCAGCATCTTTTCCAGGGATATATATGAATGTTTACAACTATGCCGTGACCATACATTTAACCTGAAAGTAATGGTACTGTGAGGATACTAGTGGCCAGATACCTATCGTTTCAGGGCATTCCTGAAACCCAACATAGCAAACCAGTTGGTAACCACAGGTACACACTACATGGCCATGTTCACCTTGCATGGCTTAGGCGGGTGTACTCTTCGCTGGGTAAAAACTGGCTGGATGGCCAAGCCCAGAGAGTTGTGGTGAAGGGAGTTAAATCCAGTTGGCAGTCGGTCACGAGCAGTGTTCCCTAGGGCTCAGTAGTGGGGCCAGTTCTGTTTAATATCTTTATCAATGATCTGGACGAAGGGATCAAGTGCACCCTCAGTAAGTTTGCAGATGACACCAAATTGGGTGGGAGTGTTGATCTGCTTGAGGGGAGGAAGGTTCTACAGAGGGATCTGGACAGGCTGGATCAATGGGCCGAGGTCAACTGTATGACGTTTAACAAGGCCAAGTGCTGGGTCCTGCACTTGGGTCACAACAACCCCATGCAACGCTACAGGCTTGGGGAAGAGTGGCTGGAAAGCTGCCCAGTGGAAAAGGACCCAGGGGTGCTGGTTGACAGCCCGCTGAACATGAGCTGGCAGTATGTCCAGGTAGCCAAGAAAGCCAACAGCATTCTTGCTTGTATCAGGAATAGCGTGGCCAGCAGGACTAGGGAAGTGATCGTGCCCCTGTACTTGGTGCTGGTGAGGCCGCACCTCGAATACTGTGTTCAGTTTTGGACTCCTCACTACAAGAGAGACATTGAGGTGCTGGAGCGTGTGCAGAGAAGGGCAACGAAGCTGGTGAAGGGGCTGGAGGACAAGTCTGATGAGGAGCGGCTGAGGGAACTGGGATTGTTTAGCCTGGAGAAGAGGAGGCTGAGGGGAGACCTTATCGCTCTCTACAACTTCTGAAAGGAGGTTGTAGCGAGGTGGGTGTCAGTCACTTCTCCCAAGTAACTAGTGATAGGACAAGAGGAAATGGCCTCAAGTTGCATCAGGAGAGGTTTAGATTAGATTGGATATTAGGAAAAATTTCTTTACTGAAAGGGTGGTCAAGCATTGGAACAGGCTGCCCAGAGAGGTGGTGGAGTCACCATCCCTGGAGGAGTTCAAAAAACATGTAGATGTGGCACTTCGGGACATGGTTTAGTAGGCATGGAGGTGTTGGGTTGACGGTTGGACTAGATGATCTTAAAGGTCTTTTCCAACCTTAATGGTTCTATGATTCTATGATTCTATGATTATTCTCTAAACATAAAAGCAAATTGTTAGGTCACAATATTGTGAACCTTCAGTATGAATACGAACAGCTGAAACAGCAGTAACTAGGGGTGGATATATGAGCAGACAATGGACAGATGAGCAGACAATGCAAAACTATCCGTCTGTGCTTTGATTCATAGAAATGAGTGAGCCAGGCACAATGAGAGATGGGCAGATTCATTACTTTGTTTCATTCTTCTGAAAGGAAGCAATATAAGGAGGACAGGAAATAGAATACGCAACACTTTTTTTTGTTTGTTTCTAATATACTCCTTTTGTGTTTTACTTTATCTTTTTTAGCCTGTTACACCAAATGTGGGAAAGAGAAAACAAATGAAAAGTGGATAAAGGAAAAATGGGTGCTGGAGATTGACTCATCCCTATTCACAGCCACATCAGATGGGGCTTGTACGATTCAGGTGGTCTAAATTGGGGTAGCCCCATTGTTACAGCCTGTTGGATAGACAGAACATGTCTCTGAAACTGCCAGGCTGGAATTTTTACAAGAGTTACAATTGACTGAAACCAGCTGTAATAAGATATGAAGTGGACAAATACACTCAGTAAAATCTAATAAAAATAAACCTTGTGTGTATGCCTGTACTTCAAGTGGAACTCTAGGCTGGCAGTAATCAGTCTGTTACTCAGGGACACAGGTCAGCAAAACATCAGAAGGTAATATGCAAAGTGACTGCAAAAAGATTATTCCTCTGTCCACCTTGTATATGCACAGCAGTGCACGCAGTTGGCAGAGTTGTGTCAGTGCTTCCTAGCAAACATGTCTGTCCACAGCTCTCACAGGCCCAAATGTCACCGTATGTCTATATCCTTTGTGTTTTTCATTAATATGTGTAGAACAGCTAAGCTGTAATACTGTAAAGCAATAACACTGTTCTTAGCCAAACAATAAGTACTTTACTTATTTATTTTCCCCCGAAATACCAAATAATAGTGGGTTACTTAATGGCTTTTCCTCAATGCAGTCAAGCAGCCACCTTATCAGAAAAGGCTGCAAACACCAATCTAGTCTAAATTCTATGCTCATGCATGCAATGATGGGGCCCAGTACAAAGACAAGTGTTCTCCCTGCTGCAAGGGTCCCTCTGAGACAGAGAAGGGACCCCAGAATATATTCCAGGGCTTGGCTTTGCCTCTCTGGAAGGGAGCAGATAACTATTCCTTATGCTCCATCTCCCCCAAGCCATAGTGCTTTGAAAACGTAGGATCTGGTCCAAAGTCTGGTAACCTTGGGTACTCTAACTGAACATACATTTCACGAACTGTATAAAGTGAATTTGCCATGCTACTCATTCCGCTCTAAGCCTTTAAGAGGATGCCAAAATGAAGAGGCAGGAGCAAACCCTGTATCTTGAAGACAGACATGTAATATGGTCCATGTCTGGTATCAATGATGTCACAGAAATCACAGAAGCAAAGATTTTAATTGGTGAAATGGTCCCTTCCTTCTTCACCAGAAAGCCAGCACTTTCCCTAAAGTTGAGTCTGGACCAGTTTTGGCTGAGGTGATCTGATCAGGATTTTAGTGCTTACCCAGGGTCTGTTTGATAGCCAAAATATTGTCCTGTCATTACCCGGCAGATTATTCCTGGTCCCTAGAATTACCCTAGTAATCTTTTTCTTTCCCATTCTATTTACTGTTATGATGCTATTCCATTCCCAGAATTGTCAGTAATCGTCTTACTCCCTCTGCCAGTTAGTTTCTGACTGATTTAGGAAACAGTGTAAAAATGTCTAAAGTGAATTGGGCTGAAAGACTGTAAATGATGCAGCAAGGAGCTATGCAGCATCTTCAAGGCTTTTAACCACAATAAAAATATTTACTTAACAATAATCTCTAAAGTATATTCTTTAGAAAACAGCTGCTCCAGTCAGTCTTCTCTGTTCATGGCTTAAAATTAAAACAAAACAAAGTAAAACCACACAACTGGAAACAAGAGATGTCATTAACTCTCCTTCATTTATGCTATACAGAGTCCAGCCTTGTTTAATTTAATGCAAGTGTTTATTCCTCTGGAAAAACCATGGCTGCCAAAATTAACAACTTGATAAATGATGATTAGCAGTAAATATGTTTATATTATGTTTTGTATGTAGCCCTTAAAAAGTCATAACAAAATTGAGTCATTGCCTCGACTAACTTAATCAGACATAGAAGATGTCTCAGATGGAGGAGGCAGTGCAGTGGAAAAGACGGAATAACAAACATAAGATGTGACCTCTTTTCAGACATACACTAAGGATGATCACAATTGTTATCTGCTTTGCCATTAGCAGGACATTGTTTTCTGAACACACTATGAGAAGTGAGGCTTGAGGAACATATGTAAGTAATGCTAGCTTCTGAAAAGTTGTATTTCTCCAGCAAGGACAAAAATGTCTTTCCAAACTAACAAGACATTTTTATAAGTCAGTCCCTATGGTACTTGGTTCACTGCAGACACTGCAGAACACGCAATGCCAAATTCATCCCTGGCATCAGAGCCAGTGCTATTACCTGCAGGATGCAACTGATGAAACTTGCAAAGGCTGATTCCCTTTGACATACTTGTGTGATGCATTTTAAGAAATACAGTTTTACTAGATAATGCAGAGAATGGGGACATGAAACTCCTCAAACTCCATCTCCCTGAAGACACTGAAAGGAATACTGTTTCGTTCTGAATCGACTTGAAATGTAAGCAAATGGATATTAAATGTTTCATTCATGAATATTTCAATGTGGTTTTTTTCTGACTGAAGATGACAAAACACGGTATTTTGCCATTCTGGCACTTATTTTTTTCAGAACTCCGTGAAAATGTCAATATTTCACTTGTGATGAAAATATATGTTTTAATGACATAATTCCCCATTCTGATTTTTGCATTACTGGGTGAGTTGACATGGACCTACTTTGTTTTAATAAGACTGCAGCCAAAATATTTTAAGAGTTAAACATTCATTAAATACTTCTATTAATATGAAAATGTTCACAATGCACTAACAAAATACTATAAGTAAAATCGAAATTTTCACTCCAGACATGTTTCTGTAAAATAAAGATATATTATTTACTCTCTCTCAAAGTCTGTGTAGTCTGAAACTTAACTGAAACTCCTCTCTCCCAAATGTGTCTCAGAGTTTGAAGGAACTGTGGATTTGCATTTGAGATTTAAGACTCTAACTGTAGCTATTTATTAGGAAGGATCCAGACACCACTGGAACTGCATTTGAGACCCTAATAATTGATTTGACAATCCTCAGCAGTGATTTAAAGTAACATAGGGACATGTCACAACAAGATGAGAAGACAGACTATTTGTTTTTCTCCTATATGTCAAGGTCAGGGACCCTATTGCCAGAAATAAAGATGTTTTTGTTTTCTTCTGATGATCCAAAATGTATGTGCTTAGACAGTATTTGAGAACTCTCTTGGTTGTGATGTCAAATCTGAAACTAGAAAGGACTTCACACTTTCATTTACTTAAGCAGACAGGAAAAAAAGAAAGAAAATAAGGTAGAAATATGTAAAATTTACTTAATGCCATAATGACAAGAAGAAATTCAGAAAGAGAAATCTCTTGTAGTTTAAGAGTACTTGTAGTTTAGGAATAATGATAACCACAGTTATCAGTGGACTCTGTCTAGGGCTAAGAAGGTCAGGCCATAAAGAGTACAATATAGAAAATATTTAATCATGTGCTTTTGTAATTCTCACTTGGTTTTAGCTGTTAGTCATACCTCAGGAAAGCAAAAGCCCTTCTTCATACCCTCAGCTCTATTTTCCAGTGCTCTTTCCTGACTCTTTTTCTCCATTATTTTTTGCAGCCCTTTTTGACAAGTCTAACAGCTGTGACAGCTCATGGCCTTGCTCGTCTTTCTCAACCCTGTTGGAAGAAGTTTATCTTAAAAAGAATGTATTTAAATCAAGGGAACTCCCACCTGTAGAGATTGTACCAAACTGGGGGGCAAAGAAGTCATGGTGGTAGAGGGAGAAGGACAACAGGTCCAACTAGACTTGGTCCAACTCAAGCCTTACTGAAGCCCACATAGCGCTTCCTGCAGCCCACCGCTGACTCCACCTTGGCCTCTTGTGGTGGCAAGTCATAGGCTGAGCATTTAGGGGGGAGCACACTGTACGCTTCCTGAAGGGGTTGGCTGTGCATAGTTTGGGATTGCAGGTGCTGTGATGCAGCAAAGGGATGAGTAACTATGCATTTATGACAATCTATCCATAATATACATCACTTCTGCACATCTTTCTCAATGTTCCTGTCGTCTTTTTCCTGCTCCCACACTTTTGCCACTGTCAGTTACCTTTCCTCTTGGCTGTGGGATGTAACTGTGACCCTGGCAGCGTAACCCTGTGCCAGATTTGGCCTAAGCCAAAGGTGCCAACACATTTTAAGCAGGAAAATGAAGGTATTCGTAGTTCCTCCCCATCTGAACAGACTGCAACCCTTCCTCAAGGCTATAAAGGGCTTATTCATCAGATTCTTAGCCCTGTGGAAGCATTTCTTCTCCCAGGTCAGTGGCAGCATGTCCTGCCACTGCTGTAGCACATGGTATTCCAGAAGGCAGTTACAGAAGCTGAAGAGTGAGCCACAACAGGTCAGTGCAGAGACCTGCCATGCTGGGAACCATCTGAGAGTTGTGATACTTGAAACCTTGTCCTGTAGTTCATTTCATGCCTATCTGGTAGACCAACATTTAGATTACTTCACCTAGTAAAGCATAAACCCAGTGTTCATCTGAAGAGAATAAACCACAAATTAGTGAGGTATGGGCAGTGTCTGTGTTCAATTTTATATATGCCACCAAGCAGTCATAACATAGGACAGTGGGACTGAGCTCAAAGTTTGTGGAGAGGGAGAACACAGGAGACACAGAGTCTGAAGTACTGGGATGAGGTGTGGTGTCAGTTGGGGTGCAGCACAGAGCTTCAGAGCCCTGGGCTGAGAGAGGTGGTAGGACAGGCAGGGCAGCACTGAGAGGCTGTGGCCCCAGTGCTGTTTTGGAGGCAGAGCAGACATGGTGGAGTAAAGCTTAGGGGCTGGGAGGATGATGGGAACCAGGTGTGGTGAGAAGGCAGATAGCAGGGCAGGGTTCCAGGGGCAAGGCAGGCATGAAGGAGTGAGACCTGAGGTGAGGGAGGACCGTGAGAATGAACCTTGAGCATAACGAGGAGGTGCAGCTCATGGCACCACTTCAGATGTGGGACAGGCACGGAGGTGTGGGGCTTGGGGCTGAGGGCGGCCACCAGGATGGGCCAGAAATATAGCGAGTCCCTGGCACAGCTACAGAGAAGACAGTCCCCGGCAGCGCTTCTGAAGCATGGGCACATGCTGAGGCTCAGGGTCTCGGGGGAGGGCTGCCAGGCCCAGCAGATGCTAATGAGCTGGGCCAGGACAGACACAGGTGTGGGGACCAGGGTGTGGTGAGAATAAGGAGCAGCACAGCTGAGAGGCTATGAAATGTCAAAATGCCCAGACCTTGGCTCTGTGCCCGGACAATGATAAAGAGGAAGGAGAAAGAAAGAAAGAAATCGCATAGACCAAGTGGCAACATGTTCTGTCCCATGATCCTCCCTAGAAACACTTGGCAAAAAATGGGTTGCTGTCTTGAGTGATTTGTGTCAAGTGGCAACAACATTTCTGAGGGGCCAAAAACCGTCTTGAGTGCGCCATGGTACAAGGCAAGAGACTGTAGCCTGATGCTCTATTTTTCTTTGTGGCAAAGCTGATTGAACAGTTTACCATTCTCCTTTTCCCCTTCTCCAGAAGGGGAAACCCCTCCCCTACTTAGCAGATGGGTTACCTTTTAATATCTGCTCTGCCATGGGACAAATCACATTTCTAAATTATTTTAAACTTCAGAAGTGAAATAGTTCATGGTATCATTATTGTTGTTTTTATTATTATTTTGCTTTTTTCTCCAAAATGTGTCCTTTCCACAGTTTAAAAAAGAAACATGAATGATATACTCTCTGTAGCCAGCTAAAACTGAACATCTAAAATCCCCAAAGAAATGAAGAAGGGTTGACTCCTATGTATGAAACTTGCTGAGTAATGCTACCCCTTAAAAAAAATTCTGCTCTAACTCTTGCAAACTATTTGGTATTCTTTCAGACCACATCCTCTAGAAACAGAAGATCTTACTATTCCATGTTGCATAACGTCTGTGGCAGTTGTGCTTTTTATCAGCTTTATTGGCACTTAATAAGTATACAAATATTTTCCAGTTCTTTTTGCTTGTTATGTCTCTGTATGGTTATACTAAATGCTGTGTCAGAAATTGCTATGAATAGGACACTGTTACATTCCTTAGCACTGAGCAGTACTCTTTCTTTAGAAAGAAGAGGTATAATTTGAAATTGAGCTTTTTTTCCTGTGTGCTGCTAACTATGCATGTACATATATATTTACACATATGTATATGCATATGACATTCATATGTATACATATGTATATAGCAATACATATACATACTGCTATATATAAAAGACAAAATATTGTATTTCTAAAGTCACTGTTCATATGTCCTATATATTAAATATAATATCTTAAACATAAAAGATTGTACAACCAACCTACATTACAGACATATGTTAGAGTTTAATGCCTACTGGTAACAAGACAGAAATAAACACCAAAATATTTAATTTTGTGTCATAGAAAAGAAAACCCAATAGAGAAAAATAATAGTGAAATCAGAAGTAAGGAACTGCTTTCTATCTACCTTCCATGTTTTAATTCTGCATTCCTCGAGAACCCTAAATTCCCATCAAAGTTGATAAAGTGCAGTAAAGTGAAAGTTGGGGTTTTAAAAATCTGTTCACACAGGTTTGTGAATGAATATTGACATGACTACAACAGTTATCTTTAGGACACTAGAATGGAGAGATGAAAGTTTGTTTACCTTGGAAACGGATCTTAGTGTAACAATAAGAATCGGTACACTCAGGTGATCTTCCAGGACTTATTTCTTTTGCTGGTTAAACATATCCGTGATTAAAGGTGTCCAGAAACACACAGTGAGATGTGGAAGCTATGATAGTGTGCTATTGAGTACATAACCTCTAAACACCCTGGAGGTGGGTATATAAAAATATTAAATTAATTCTCCAACATTTACCAGAAACTGCAGTGAAATCTGCATTACTAGAATATTAAACAGCAGCTAAAGCTGTGATATGTTCAGCTGTGACAATAAGAGAATACACTTTTCCATTTTAATAGAGTACCTTTTGAAGTCATATAACCTTTAGCCACTGTCTTTTACACAGATGGAATATATTTGAGAGAAACTTTGTCTGATCTCTACATCAACCTATATTTGTTGATTTCAATCCATTTGCCAAAGGCTTTTCTCCACTGACCCAGAAGTTTTGCTTATTATGCACATTACTTTACGCCACTTGTTTTGATGTGTCTCTACAGTCAATGAAATACTATTGTTATTTCATGTGACATTCATTTTACAAAACTGTGAGAAAAGATCGCGGCTCTCACAACTACATTGGAGCAGAGCAAATACACAAAACATATGCCCTGTCTGTACAGCAAATATAAAGATATATATGTTTATCAATATAAGCAAATGCACCATAGCTGTCAGCAGAACTGACAGATAAAGTTTGCAGGTAGCTTTGGCCAAGGCACTTAACTCTCAGTGACCCAGTTTCCTTAGCCAAGAATGAAAGACAGTATCACCTAGATCTCCACCTTCCTTTTACTGTGTTGCTCACATGAAAAAAAACATATTGTTGTTACTATAATTACTTTGGTTTGCTTTCTCCAAAGTACCTTGAAATATAAGAACAACAGATGCCTTGTTAGTGAGTCTGGTAGTAGGGAAAGAATACTAAATACCCTTACGTCTCATAGTTTCCTACTATACACTACCACAACGAAGAAGTACTTTATGGAATATGATCAGTAATCATTACAGTGCTGAACTACTTGAAGATATTTAGTTTGGGCTCAGAGGCAGGGAAAGCTCAAAAAGCTAAAATTTGGGTTTGATTTTAAATGCACAATAGGCATTTAACTATATCTTTGCAGCTCCCAAGATTTCAAAATTGTGATGGTGACTTCATGCAAAGTGATTATCCTCCTCAAAGCATTTCTGACTGTCATATTTGCTTATACTTGTGGTGGAAATAACGTAAGCACAGTATTTTGCAAGGAATTTCAATGCTTTTGGTTTTGATGCTGGTCAGAAGTCATAAGTCTCTGGTTTAGGAGACTGTTTAACTCCTCTTTGTACCATATGCAAATTTGGTATGAGATGGTACAACTAAACCAATATTGTGATGAACAAGTTTTTCACCTTTGGGAACTTGATTAAAATCTGGCTTGGATCACATACACAAGCAGTTTTAAGTTTAACACAGGAAGAATATTTATGATTAGCAAACAATATAATGCATAACTATTCAGTGCCCAGAATACGCAAAGAATAAGATACAAAATACTAAATGAGAGAGCAACTACCATGCACTCAGTTTGGCCAGCAACACTACAAATACAGACAGATATTTTGCGCAGTCATGGCCTCTTAATATTGAGATTGTAATTTTTCACGTGTTCTTCTAAGCTACTGAAAAATTTTTAAGCTATGTAGTTTAGTAATGATAACATAAGAAGTGTGTCTGTTTGCCTGATGATGCAAACCATAAAGAATGCCTGGCATTTATTCTTTTTGTTCATTTCTGAGCATTATTTCAGGTAGTGTTTGAGGCTATCTAAGTGCTAGACATTCTGGAGCCTGACTGCTTATAGGATGTCTGTCTTTATGCAGTATTGTGACATTCGGCATGTTTTTGCTCATGCAAATGTTATAGATTCAGAGAACTCTCAGCTCGGAGATTCGTTCTGAGAAAGCCTAGTCTTGTTGACTTTGAAGGAATGAAGCTGTTTTCATGGGCTTTTTGCATAGGGTTTATTTGTGGGAATTATACTGACTTCTCCTGAAATGGCATCTATTTGGTATAAACATTTATCCGCATGTTCAGTCTACACTTTGATAGCCCTGCTTATATAGTGTTTTAAACATAAGTGTGTGTTTATAATTAAACTGTGTATCCAGACTCTTCGAACACAAGTCTGTGCTCACACATGGGCTCTGGGTGAATTTGCTAGCACTGGGAAGAGGCCACTTGTGTGCCTTCTACCCTGTCACACAGGCTTATTAGTAGTGTGGGTAAGCTAAACATGGACATAGCTATGCCTGCTCAGCCCAAGTCTACCACTGCACGTCCCATAATACCTTGCAGCAGTATCAGATGACAGCCAGGTTGCTATACTGTTCCATCACTTAATGTTTCACATAGAAGTGTCTTATCAGAAATACAGGTTACCAAGGCTATCTTAAGCAGTGCAGGTATCTAGAACACATCAGGCTCTTAGCTTGCTTGGTCTTGGGACTAATATTTCATTTAGCAGCATAAAGGTAGACTACATATGAAAAGAGTGTTACAGGGTTGCTTCATACATGTTTCCAAATAAATAAATAGAAAGAAGAGATCTTTCTGTATAAAAACTTTGCAACATTTTCAATAGATTTTGCTTCCAAATTTATTATTTCCAAATACTCTGGAAGAACCAGAAATTCTATATTTGATGTCTTCCTGTAGGGTCTTGGAACAGACTGCTGGAGTGGGAGGCCTCTGGTAGAGTTCTGGGTACACAGGAGTCTGACATTAAGAGCAAAGTTATTTTGAGTTTGGAAAGATTTCAGCTATACATTTGACTTTAAAAAAACATCTGTCTTTGTTCATTTCCAGCATATTTATTTATTTTGAGACAGATGACTGTCATTAGCCTGTTGGTGGGGCTTGGCTTCCTGAGGCAGTGTCGTGCTCTCCACTGCTAGCTGTTGCTTTTTCAGTTTCTGAATGAAGAGCTTTAGGAGTCCCTCCGCCACCATACAGATGTTATTTCTTACTGTACTTCTGCACATGATCATATGACCCCACTACTCTGCAGCCATGAAATTGCAGTCTTGATTAATTTTCATTCATTTAATTTACATGTGTAAATCCTTTGGTATTTTTCAAAAAGTGGGGAAAAAAATTCAAAAAAGTAACAAATCAAGTAACAAGTAACAAAAATCAAGAAATTATCCTTTAGCCTGGAGAAAAGGAGGCTGAGGGGAGACCTTATCGCTCTCTACAACTACCTGAAAGGAGGTTGTAGAGAGGTGGGGATCGGTCTTTTCTCCCAGGTAACAAGTGATAGGATGAGAGGAAACGGCCTCAAGTTGCACCAGGGGAGGTTTAGACTGGATATTAGAAAATTTTACTTCATTGAAAGGGTTATCAAGCATTGGAACAGGCTGCCCAGGGAAGTGGTTGATTTGCCATCCCTGGAGGTATTTAAAAGACGTTTGGATGAGGTGCTTAGGGACATGGTATAGTGGTGGCCTTGGTAGCGTTAGGTTTACGGTTGGACTCGATGATCTTAAAGGTCTTTTCCAACCTATATGATTCTGTGAAATACCAGGACTCAGTAGCTTTTAAAGACAGCAGAAGCTGTGCAGACTTCTTCATCCAGTATACAAGACTGCCCGTCTTCCCGTCTTCTTATTACAGTATGGTGTTTTCAACAAACCCCGAGAAACTAATTTTTGGTTGTTTTTTCTCAGCAGTAACCAGTGTGGTAGGTCAGAAGTAGACAGGACAAGAGAAAGAAAGAAATCATGCTGATGCAAAACTTAGATGCTAAGAAAAAACTTGTTGTAGACTACACTGATGGAAAAATGTTGGTAAAACTCACTGAAGGCTCATCAGAACAGACACAAGCACACCAGGTCAGGAGCCAGCCCATTTTTTTCTGCAGTTGAGTTTATCAGTCCACCTACGTATTTATAAGTCTGTATTTGGATGGCATATTTTAACAAGTTAAAAAAAAAATATCGCTGGATGCCAAATCCCTCATTTTTCAAAATAGTTTCTACTAGTGCACTATCTCCTTGTTACTTATCTGGTTTCTGTTTGCAATAAAGCTGCAATAAATCAGCACATTCCTGGTACTGACTGGGTCTATCTACTTACAATTGTGGTTCAGCTAACAGTGGTTAAGAAAACTCCGTGAAGGTGGGTTTCTAAGAAAATAACAAGCTGAAGTGTTGGCCCTATAGCTAGTAGAAGGAGGAATCAAATTGCTTTGTTCAGCTTTCTTTTAACCAGACACTTACTGCACATATTAGTGGAAACACATTCTACCATAATAATTTGTCTGTCATTAAGTTTTTCCTTTTACCAGTGTGGGAAAAGAAACTTGTATTCAGCTGGCTTCACTGCTGGCCCCTCAAGTCTGTCTATTCGATGTAAGGAAGTCATTAGAGTTACTTTTTTTTTTCTTAGACTGCAATTTTGTGTGCTAGGGAATAGAAAAAATTAATTAAATGTCTCATCTGTGGCTTAAAAAAATCTATGCCAACAAGATGACTGGGAAGTTTCTTAAATTAAAAGTCATATTCTCCAGAAAGAAAATCCCTTGGTATCAAAAAATATCTGGTGTTTGCTTTTTGGTAGTTGTACACTTTCAATTCACAGACTAGCCAGTTCGTTTTCAGCGGTTAAAATATTATTAGTTTTTAAATTTAGTATCTTTCATTACATCGCTCAGTTCTCAAGTGCTTTATATTTCTCTGCTCCATGAATCTGGAAAAGATTGATATCAAAGTGGGAGGCTGTGGAAAAGGAAGAACATCTGACTCATGCAATTAGAAATCGTGGCCAAACCACTCTGCAAGGAGGAGGTAGAATGTCCTGGGAAAACTGAAAACTAGCTGTTAGAAACAAGAAATGCCAACTGTGTTCAATAGGTCTATGTGAATCTGTGTATTTGGTGTATCACTCCAAACATGTACTCAGCTACACACATTTAAAATTAATGTGACAGAAATTGACACAAGTAACAACTGAATAAATGAAACCAATTAAAATAGCTGCAAACTTACTAGGGCCTCTGTGTTTGAAAGAATAGTTTGGATATTTCCATATTAAAATTATGTTGACATCTGTAAATATTAAGAAGAGCCATCATTATGTAAATAAATCAGACATTTTCTTTTATTAAAAATCCATTTTTACATTCAAAAGTGATGCAATCATAGTTGTTTAATTAAAAGTTTGTACTCAAAGCCAACACTATTTTGGAAAAGAAGAAACCCCTTTTTGATTTTTGGAACTGTTATCCATGTGACTGTTGAGTCAGCTATCATCTTTTTATTATTACTAGATAGCTGATTTTTATTGCTTATTTGTCTTTATTGTATATGTGGGAGCTCAGTTTTTAACAAGCAGAAGTTTATACAGTGATGTCCTCTACTAAATATATCAGCAACTGAGATTTCAAAATACTTCCTCTGCATATGAAAAATTAAGTAATTGGGGCACCATAAGTGTGAGGATTGCAGCAGGGCATATGGGACCTCTCCAAATGCAGTAAAGTGGAGAGGCCTGATGGGACAGGAGCAGCACACAGACATTGCCAAATGCTGGCTAAGGTCACAGCCCTTGGGGATGGCCATTGTCACCTGCAGTAGGAGGAGTGCAAGAGGAGCTGGATATAGGAGCAGGTACTGAGTCTTGTTCCCTCCTTATTAGACCCCAGATTGGCTGAAGGGCATAGATGCCTGAAAAGATTTTTTTTTTTTTTAATGCAGTGGGCTAAATTACTCCATTCTTTTTGATTTGACTAGCAATAAAGACAGAAAGGTTTTCCATTGGAGCCGTGACAAACATTGCTTGGGCTGCATTACCTGTATGTAATGGCAAACATGAACAATACAGCCATGGGAAAACATGGATCCAGAAGATGCGGTAAAGGGGAAGGGGCAGCAAAAACAACTCTAGCAGATTCTGGTGAAACACCAACTGCAACCATTAATAACAAATCCTATGAATAATTATTAAAACCCACTAATAACTAGCAAGCAAGTCCAACAGAAACTACAGGAAAACCAGTCCTGTTAGCAATTACAGCAACGCCTTGCAAAACATTGCAGTTCTAGGGAGAGAACTAACAGCAATTTCTGCTCTGTCTGTGAACCCATGAGAGCCGAAGTCCCTGCTGTGGCACTGGGAGACACTATAAGAAATATGGAAGTCCTCTTAAAAATGGAGTACAGTTAACTCAGAAGCCACTGCAAAAACTTTTGAGATCAATAACTTACAAAGGAATGAAAGAGCCACCCAGATAGATTACTGTCTCACTGGGAAATGCCACACAGTGAGTATGAGGTGCAGGGCGGTGAAGCACTACAGACCACTCCATGGAGCCAATCTAGATAACATTAGCCCAAGTGAGAAAACTTTATGCCAAGAATTTGGCAGAAAACACCCCAGAAATCCAGCCTTGAGCAGTAGCCTGATAGTTCAGAGATTTGTATGCATGTGAAGACTGAAAATCAGACGTTGAACCCTTTTTGGCACAGTTGGGCTTAGGTTATCCTATGTATCGTCAAGCAACGTGAAGACTTAGCAGTTGCAAGAGGCACAGGGATGAAGAAAAAGAGGTCTTTTCTTGTTTTGTTTTCTGATCAGGAGGTGACGAGAGTGGAAGCTGCCCCTTTGTGTGGCATCTCATTCTGTACTTCAGATACTAGGGAAGATCCACCAGATAATCACAGAATCACAGAATCGTATAGGTTGGAAAAGACCTTTAAGATCATTGAGTCCAACCGTAAACCTAACACTACCAAGACCACCACTACACCATGTCCCTAAGCACCTCATCCAAACGTCTTTTAAATACCTCCAGGAATGGCGACTCAACCACTTCCCTGGGCAGCCTGTTCCAATGCTTGACCACCCTTTCAGTGAAGTAAAATTTCTTAATATCCAGTCTAAACCTCCCCTGGTGCAACTTGAGGCCGTTTCCTCTCATCCTATCACTTGTTACCTGGGAGAAGAGACCAACCACCACCTCTCTACAACCTCCTTTCAGGTAGTTGTAGAGAGCGATAAGGTCTCCCCTCAGCCTCCTTTTCTCCAGGCTAAACAACCCCAGTTCCCTCAGCCGCTCCTCATCAGACTTGTGCTCTACACCCTTCACCAGCTTCATTGCCCTTCTCTGGACACACTTCAGCACCTCAATGTCTCTCTTGTAGTGAGGAGCCCAAAACTGAACACAGTATTCGAGGTGCGGCCTCACCAGTGCTGAGTGCACGGGCACGATCACTTCCCTAGTCCTGCTGGCCACGCTATTTTTGATACAAGCCAGGATGCCATTGGCTTTCTTGGCCACCTGGGCACACTGCTGGCTCATATTCAGGTGGCTGTCAACCAACACGCCCAGGTCCTTTTCCACTGGGCAGCTTTCCAGCCACTCTTCCCCAAGCCTGTAGCGTTGCATGGGGTTGCTGTGGTCCAAGTGCAGGACCCAACACTTAGCCTTGTTGAACCCCATACAGTTGACCTCAGCCCATTGATCCAGCCTGTCCAGATCCCTCTGTAGAACCTTCGTCCCCTCAAGCAGATCAACACTCCCGCGCAACTTGGTGTCATCTGCAAACTTACTGAGGGTGCACTTGATCCCTTCGTCCAGATCATTGATAAAGATATTAAACAGAACTGGCCCCACTACTGAGCCCTGGGGAACACCGCTTGTGACCGGCGACAAACAAAATGCTGTTTGTCATGTCCATGTACATATGTGGGCTGCCTCTGTGACGATGTACATTTCTAGACTATGCACAGGAAGACAAGTAAGATGTTAACTGTTATTAAGCAACTGTGGAACCTAGTAATATAAGTCTAAAACTGGGATGCATGGGCTTGGCTCCTGGAAACAGTCTTGGAACATTTAATGGAAAAATATTGCCCTTCTTCTGACCCTCACTTGTTGATCATTAGCCAGTATCCTGCTGAAAACGGTGCTGAGAAAGGAACTTGAGAAAAAAAAAAGCCTTGGAGCACAGCATAGTGCAGAAGCTCTGGGGAAGTATCTTGGGAAGCAGACTGCTCCCACAAACCCTCTGCAACTGGCTGACTTTCTCCGGTATCAAGACAAATTTTGTGTAAGGTCAGAGAGCCTTGTGTTTTGTACATGCTGTTCAGCAGATGGTTGATCTGCTTCCTTTGTTCCAAGGTTTCCTGGGGATGATAATCCCCAACACAGTGGCAGGACAGGGGATTGAAAGCACCCAAAAAGAGACAATATGTTCTTTGGGCTTTTCACCATTTGAATGACTATATGCAAGGCAGCCCAACAAAATACCGGAGTTCTTCCGGGAATATGATCAGAGGGTCTATTTGTTCTTTTGTCTTTGGTAGTAAATGCAGCATCCAAATCTAATGTTTGTTCAATGACGTGGACTAATGAAACATTAGAAGGCTCCAGGAAGGCATGATATTATCTAACCACACTTGCTAAGACGCTGGCAAAGAGCGTGGGCCCCAGAATTCAGAGCACCTTGCTGCATGTTCTGGGCCCTGACAGGTTCAGAGTCTCCTGTTTATGCTACACAGAGTCCCAACAATACTTTAGAAACTACTCTGATTTCCCGGCAGGTGATACACCTTGGCGATCTCTACCAACCACTTCATGAGCAGAACTCTTGCAGAATGTGCAAACTGCCCAGGAGTCTCCACACCATCTTGGCTAAATGTCAAGTCAGGAATGAATAGACAAAACACATGAGGTAAAGCCTGAAGAATTAAACTGCCTTTCATCAAGAATTAAGATAAGCCCTCTTTAGGTAAGGTAAGATTTTCACTGCAATCTCCTGTTCTATTAAGCAACAGAGGAAATTTTTGTGAGGATTTCAATGATCACAAAAACATTAGCTGATTTGCTAGAAACAGGAAAGTAGAGAGTATACCACAGTGTAGAGAAGAGCTGTATAGACGTGCTTGGCAAGATACCAAGCCAAATATATAGCATCCTAGATTTTACTCTGTAGACAGGTGCTTCTGAATGGTGTTATTACTCCTGTGGGATTTTGGTTGCTACTCAGTGACTGACATAATTAGTTACTACTTTACTGTGTATGTATATAATGTGGTCAGTATAAACTTGCTGGTAAAAAACCCCTTGTACATAGCTCTTTCAAGGGATGCAAGTAATGTCTTTGCTATAGATAAAAGTTATGTAATTTCTTGTATTTTCTTAGCATTCTATTGCTTTTCAATTTATTAGTTAAAGTTGTCGAATAGGCTGTGGAATTCAATGCTACACTGTGAACTTATTCCAATGAATACCCAATAGAATTGGGTTCTCTGATTTTATTTTGCTCAGAATAGTGCTCACAGGCCAGAACAGCATCAGTATGAAACCTTGGCATACTTTTGCTTAGGGTTGTGCATTTTTGTTCAGTATATTGCTTGCAAACTGCTAGATGATGATGATTAGAGTCATAAAGACTTCCCCACCATTTCATGTGATAAGAAGGAAAGAAATACAGGTTTGTATAAAATATCTGTGTTATAGGAATCCACATACAGAGGATTTTAACTTCATTTTAAGATTGTTGTCTATCTAATAGAGCTGCTTAAAGATTCCAGAGGGCTAAGGTCAAAAGATTGTGGCCTTTCTGTTGCAAAATGGATTACATAAAGTGACGGTCCTTTTCAACCCTTCAAAGGAAGAAACAGAAAGCAAACTCTCATTTCTCCCCTTTTCTGCCTCCCCCTTCGAGACACAGAATTACACCCATGCTAAAATACAAACTCCATCCTGTTGTTCTGATCTGTTTCACTATACAGAAATAAAGGAATTTTACTATAATACCTGCCTACACCTCATATATAACATTTGACCAGTGGCTCTTTTAGCAATATACCATGTAACTGAACTTCAACTATTAATACAGAAAGATAGCTACAGGAGCGTTGATAAAGGAGGGGGAAGATGTTAGCTTTTTAATAAAGTCTTTGCCTAGTAGCACGGCTAGTCTTAAACAATGATTCAGTCCTGAACTGAGAATTTACTTTTGCAGATAAAAACTGAATATGTTAATAAATCATTAGCTATATGCTGGTAGTCTATGCCTAACTATTTCCCAAGCAACTGAAGCTCTTCTGCATCTTTTGCTTCTTTCCTGTCGTTACACAAGGAATTTTGCACATGCTCCGAGTGTGGCTCATCTGCTTGATGTGTGGCAATTTCTGGAATTTCCATATGTGCTCAGAGCCACTCATCATGTAATGCATGATGATATGGGAAAAAAGCAGAGCTTGGAAAGAGATATTTTGAAATCAAGTATAGTCACCATGTTTGTGGCTATGGATTCATACCAACAGCAGCTCTATCATGAGGCACAAGAATCTTTCATTAGCTCTCCTCTCTCTTTATTATTATCATGTTTGGAATGGTGAGTTAAAAATTTAAAACAGAAACTCACTACTAAATCTCTTAAGTCCAATAGTCATTAAGCTATTTCACTGCAAGAGAAGAGTATCCCAAATATGTGTTAAAAAGCACTACTAGTACAACTCCATACCAAGTCCAACTATTCTTACAAGAAAAGTTTTTTTCAGAAATAGGCTGAAGTTGCATAAGAAAATAATTTTACAGGAAACAATCATCAATTCCCCTAGCTTTCTTACATCTGTTTTTTTAAACTAATCTTTCTCTATTATAGTAGTTCTGTTAAATCCTCTCTATGCTCTATTCAATTATTTACTCTTTATATTTTACTAACTTTTAATAGCCTTGCATAAATACGAGGAAAAGAATCATACAGATGGAACAAAGAGAATCAAGATCAGGCAAAAAAGCAAGTAAAGACTTAACCAGAATTGGATTGATATTAGCTGCTAAATGAACATGAATTACACAAGGTGAATACATGATACAGTACAAAACCACACCAGCAATTAGGTCACTATTTCAAATGAAAATGCTGTCATGTTGGCAAAGTTTGTTAAGTGTATAAATACTTATGAAAGTAAATTTAGTTACATGAATCCTGGAAATAAATGAAAAACACTGAGCTTTTACTTAACATAGGATTCTAATAGTGCTCTAATACCAGAAGGTAGAGTGTCCCAGCTGACACCGCATTTCTGGATATTGCTATAGTTCTGGCTTTCAAAACTATTCAAAACCTCCACCGCTGCTCACTGAAGCTGAGTAAAATTGACAGCTGAAGGAACTGTTCTGTTTTGTCAGTTTTGGCCAACAATTTAGTATTGTCTCAAAATAAAGAAAATAAATTAAATGTGAAATTAGCACAAGGATAAGACGTGGTCAAAAGACTGAAGGTCTGTTACTTGTAATTTAGCTTTGTTAGTGCAAAAATTATCCTGCTATTGGGGTCTAACTTCTAGGCTGTATCTAGTATTGGCTGAGATGGGTATTGGGAGAAAACATACCTTGTATTTTTTATAATAAGACTGGAGATTTAGTATGACATTGAGATATCTGTGAATTTCTCTCACTGTAGTTCTAAAAACCTGAAAAGAGAAGGAACGCTCCAAATTAATTTGTACCTGCTTGGAAAAGCACAGTCATACCTGGCATGACATGTTAACCAGAATAAATAAAGAAAAGCACTGAAACACAGTCCTAGTAAAAACAGCAGGGAATCACAGTCCTAGTAAAAATAAACCCAATTTCAAGTAACTATGACAACTGATGGGGAAAAAAAAGCTATTAAAAACTAGGAAAACAAAGTTTTAAACATAAAACACTACAGTAAATTGAATAGAGCAATAATTTGTTTTTTAAAACTAGAAAAATGTAATTTCTGCTCAGACTGACTTTGATCCATTTTGAGCTACCACATATAACCCTGAGGAATTCAACATGTTTATTTAATCAAATGAAAGTGTAGAAGAACTGCACTTAACAGTGAATTTTCACTTAATAGTGACATTTTGATTACTAATAGTGATTTTAGTGTGTGTGCGTGTATTTTTCTCATACCAAACGCAAAGAACAAAAAAGTATGGAATGTTATATCTTTAGGAAGTAACTTTTATGTTTTGCCCTCTTTAAAGTTCTTAATCCTTCAGAATAACAGAATCCTCATCTCCAACTAATTTAAAGTCAAGATATGGGAAAACTGCCCAGATATGACCAATGTGTACATATAAATAATTACACATATACATATATATGCACCACAGACTGTCTAACTGTTTAAATGGAACTATTTAAAAGGAGTAGAATAAAAGCACTTCTTCTTTTGCCCACAAGTATTACTTGTATGATACGGTTTTTGTTGGACTATAAGTAGGATTTGAACTCCATCTACACTACCTAGAATTAAAAAATTAGAAAAAGAAATGAAGTAGAAAGATAACTACCTTTCCCTCCTAACTTTGAGAAGGCTAAGCACAGCCACATGATGGCCATTTCTGCTACTTCTGTTACATAACTAAAAGAACCAAAGAAAAACAGAATATCCAGAAGAAACTTTGGGGAGTACATGCTGCTTTTAAGATGGAGCAAACTAGAGTGCAGGGTTAGCAGTCGTCTTTCACTCCTATGAAAGTGTGACAAACTGAGAAGTTTTGAGTCCCAGGGACCAGGACATCCTTAGAACCACACCTGAAGGAGGAAGCTCATGCTTGGGAACTAAAACCATTAAGAACTTTCTTGACAGTTTAGCAATCTCCAACCCTGAAACAGGTTATGTTGCAGATGCTCCCCAGATGTGAAGCCCTGCAAGCCAGGGCTCCATAGCAGCAAGCCAAATGAGTTAGAAAGACCAATCTTTGTAACAAGATACTGCATGGTATCAGAAGCCCTTTAAAAAATATATATTCTTTGCTAATTATTTATTTAAACAGATCACAGTTTTCTAGTGAAAACCTGTTTAATAGAAAATTGGTGACCATTCCTACCTATCACCTTTTTATAAGACCCCCATTCACAAATGGAAGAAACCATCTATTTCTTACATAATTTGTTCCACTGGGCTATTCAAAATAAGATCTAGCAGATTCAACTAAAACTAAAAAGCTAAACCAAAAAAAACCTAGTCAGATGAAGGGAAAGGAATGGGAATCTCACATTCCATGTCCTCCTCCAATGTCATGAAACCAAAATAATCAATTTTTTAGACTCTATTAATCTTTAATAGGTCATCTTTAACAGACATTAAGAGCTGTGACATCTATTGACTTCAAAGAAATTATGCAAGGAATAAACCTCTAACATTGGTTTGTGCTCTATTTTAAGAACATATGCAAATTCCCTCAGTTCTAAATCTTTTTTCAAAGTACTAAGTCCCATCCTTAAACACTGTGCTGCCGGATAGACAAAACATCCTATGTGGATAGCATTCTAATAACATAACGTTCATTTCTGAAAAGAAGCAGCATGCTATTATTGTAAAAGCAGCTCTTCTTTCTGGAAAGGATATGCATGATCTGATGGCCTACAGATGTGCACTGAAAACCGCCTTTGGTCTCCTTCCTAGAATACCAGATGGACACATCAGGAGGTTCCTCTCATGTATGAGTGTTGCAGTCTATATGCTTAGTCACTAGAACTATAAATAGTCTTTTTTTCTTTTTTTCCCCACACACACCAACAGCATTCATCAGCCCCTTTCACAGAAAAATCTCTCTCACGGGAATAGCAACAGCTTGAACACATGGCTGGTTGAAATTGTATTTGTTAAAATTTACAAAAATATAAGTATATAAGGTAGTTTCCTAAAAAAAATTTAAAAAATAAAAAAATACTTGGAGTTGCTCCCCTGAGCTCCCACAAAGAAGCTTAGCTTTTAGTGGTTGGTGTGGGAGGAGATGGTAGGAAGGAGCTGGTAACAATTACTAGTCAAAGTTTCAGCCCCTTGTGTAGTCTGTCTTCTTCTGGGACTTGCCACATGTATTCTTTATTGCAAAAATCTGTTAGCAATGATTACTCAAGTTCTGCCAGAAAGCACCCTGGTAGGGATGTCAGCTTCCCAAGGCTTCTGCTGGGAATGGTTCTTAAAACAGCAGAAAGGAGCCTCTTTTAACCCTGTGTTTACTTCATTATTCTCAGCATGTCACCAATGATATCATGCTTCTGTTATATTGTGCTTTTACCAGAAAGCCATAAAGAAATTCAAAAGACTATGAACTGGCCTGGTTTAAAACTCATTGAAGAAATAATTGGAAAAAGACTAATGTTAACTTCAGAGGATTTCAATGCCAAAAGACTCTTTTCACCCTGAAGTGCATGACTCCTTCCTCTCTTTTCTGAAGAATGGTGAATTTGAAAGGGACCCAAACCTAAATTCCAGTCCCAAATTCTCCACATATTTTGAGGAAGTACTCATCGAGGTCTGAATTGTGTAGCTGACCCCACACTAATGGCTGAATCAAGCTTTCAGTTACAAGCACCTTAAGGGCGTAGGTTGTTTGTACCTCTTTTAAAAATTAACCTGTTTGATTCCCAGGTATGTAATTCCCTCCGCGCCCCCATGCACCATGGCAGGGGGCTGGGGGCTCGGGGGGGAGTTCACCTGTAAACTATAAAGTTTAACCAATGGTTTGCCTACAATTAAAAGCAGAAAATCCAAGTCAGTCATATTGCAGTTGTGGTTGCCTAAACCAAGTTTTCATTACAGAACTAAACATTATTAGGGTTTCTATTTGTTTAAATGAAACCCTCAGTTTTAGGCAAATTCAGACATCTCTTCTTTCCTTCTTTTTTAAATAAGACAAAAATATTTTCCTGAGCAGGTTACATAACAAAATATCTGAATACATTTTGCTAATGTTTAAACATCATTTTGAATTTTCTGTGTTTCATGATATTTTTTGCTACAAATGAAATAATATATGAGATACCAGTTGAATGATCTTCACAGCGACAGAGAAATAATTCAGTTTTCAGAAGACAGTTTCTCTCAAATCCATGTTAATTTCATACACATTTCAAGAAGTAACTCCTCTCCCTAGGCATCACAGACTTGACTCACATACTATGATGATCAGCGAAAAGCACTCTGTGTACTCACAGATGTTTTCTGTGACACATGACGGAACGAGTATGAAATGCCTTATAAGGTATTGCCCTGGTTTGGCCTTCAGCATATTATTCTGAGATTTTTTTGTATGATTTGTAAGAAATGAAAAGCTAAGTAATCCAAAACCTGCAGATGTTTTGGAATGAGGAAAAGCCTTGCAGGGATTAAGTGATGTGGGGTTTTAAACAGATATACTACACAATAATAGCTAGCTGTGTTGTCCCAAAAATGGGGTTCATTTACCCGGTGTGCAAAATGCCAATATACACACAGAGCAGAGGTATTTTATTGCATATTTGCACAGATGTGGGTGTCTGTTCCAAGACAGCACACCAAGCTTTCAAATGAACAGTTATTTATACACAAAGAATTAACATATTCAACTTCCTAACACACATGCAGCAATTCCATTAAATGATTGGTTAAAATCTCTTCGCCAAGCATGTAAATTAGTACACATGCTTAATTGTTCCTCTTCAACTTCATCATTTGAGTCAGTGGTATAATTGGGGTAGGTGGTCCATGAGTCGGTGGTCGCGATCTCCCCCTGCCGGAATTACCTTTCCCCTAGTTTCCTACCTTTTTGGCAGATATAAGCGGTTCTTCATGATTTACTAACTGGATTAGTAATACATCGGTTAAAATTCTGCTTTTGACAGCCACATCCTGCCTGTTAGACACAGGTACATTGTCTAAGTTCCTACGTAGATAGGGTAAGGCTCTACAATGGATTTCTATAGCAGCATCAATCATTATGGGAATTGTATACTTACATTTGATTATTACAACAGCAGTAATCTCCAGTGACATGGCTTAGTCTGCTTCATTATGAGAGATTCTTGAGTCTTTACCTTTTCATTTAATTAAAATAATACAGACTTTAGAGAATAGAAAGAGTGAGAACTCAGTCACAGGTTCCTAAGAAGGATAAAGCTTTCTTCCTCTTCCCACTTCATATTCTAGTCAAAGAGTAAAGCTGCATGACGTGAGTAAAGATGGCCTTCAAAGTGGGGGAGAAGCCCCTATTCAAAGAAGCACAGATACATAGCTTATAGATCTTATCTGTGTGTATTAGTAAGTATGGATACAATACAGAAGGTAGAATAACTACTTTCACAGAGCCTGTACCTGTTAATGTGCTCTATACCAATCATATTGCTTTAGGATACTTTTGTTATAGTCCTATATAAGTATATTTTTCAATTCTTCTGAAGTGCTGCTTCATCCAGGTCTAAGGTGTGAAATATATTGAAAGATCATGGTAATGTTTCATTGGAAATAACTGGTAGATAGGTAAAAATGTCTTTATCTATACTATCTACATACATAGGTTCATCCATTCCTACATTCCGTATCCCTTTATATATAATTTCCACATTATTATTTGCTTCACCATAATGCCTAGGTATCCCAGTGAACACTAAGACCTCAGCATGGTGCCTTCATACTAATAGTAAGAAGACACCTCAATTGCAAAGAGCTGAATAGATGAGACAGTGTGGAGAAAGGAGATACTTTTCCCACAGCAATATATAGGAAAATGAGATGCAAGAAGATGGTGGCCTCGGTTTTTGGACTCGGATATAGCTTATATGGAGCACTGAAATAAGTCAAGAGTCCACAAATCCCCTTCAATGCTTAATCACTTTTCACAGTTTAGACTCCGAATGTTCTTGCCCTTTTGCTCATTAGGGCTGTTCAGCTGAATTCCTGTTCATCTAATCTCTGTATTCTAGGATTGTTCCCTCTGCCCTCCAATCTCTCCTCTCCATTCCATTCAGTGTTTCTTCTTCTCCCTTACTGTCACCCCTTTTTGGTAGATTCCTCTCCTAGTAGAATTTCATCCCTGCTCCTAAGCATTCATGAGCGGCCTTGCTGTTCCCTCTCCTGTATGCTTTATTAGTCCTCCCTGCCCAAGCTCTCTCTAGCTTGCCTGCTCAAGCAGTAAATACTTCTGGGCAGATACTATTTTATTTCCAGTTTGTATAGTATCTATAGAACAATAAGATCCCTATATTAACTATTCTACAAATACACACACAAATAGTTACTTGAAGAGCTGAAATACAACTACTGAATTGAATAGGTGCAGGCATGACACAGTCTTCGATTTCTCCCACTTTTTTTTTTTTGAGCTGCTCAATTTCTCTCTTAACAGGAATGCTTTGTCCGCAAAGCAGCTTCTAGGATGACATGATTATAGGGGAACTAAGTCTAAGTACTAGAAAAGCTTGTACTTCAAATACTTTCAAATTTAATACTGCAGTCCAAATACCTTGTGCCTATTTTTCAGTTACCCACAACACTACTGGTTAAGAACATGCCTAGCCAACTTCCATCAAAGTATTTGGTTGTGTATAAATTCAATGGGAAGCGTTCATCATATGTTATACTTATATTTAAGAAAAACCCCAATAAATTTTTTTTACCCTAGTTCCATTGTCAGTAGAACTTGCTGCAGTTCCTACAATGTTCACTGACATTCTTCAGGGATACTGGCAGCCAGACAAGGGCAAAAAAGAAATGTCTGTGGACCATGTGGTTTTCAGGATCAGTTTTGAATGTAGTTGCACATTTACAGAGAAAAAGCTGTTAAATCTCTACATGCTAGTAGACACACCCACTAGTAAATGAGACAGTCCCTGTGACTGTTTTAACAATTCAGCACTTTGCCACTGTCAGCATGGTTTTTATAGTGCCATGCTACTTCCTGTCCTCTACTATTGGCTTTAAAACATTTTAATCCTGAAATTTTAAATACTAAATTAGAAATGAAAACTGTATCTTCATCAATTATTCAATTTCTTTCAGGAAACAAGATAATGAGATTGTTATTACAGCATCTGATACAAAGTCACTAAGGACGAGGATGCAAATGAGCCCAAAAGACCCAGTGGGATCAGTCTTAACACTTCCTGACTTCATTTGTTTCCTTGCTCATGATCCAGACAAACTAAAAGCCCCTATGTCAGTTCCACTTGTGATCAGTGACTTCACACCAGCATCAGAGCTGAACTTTACAGAAGAGACATATAACTTAAGAGCAATAGTTTGGCTCCTTGTGTTACAGGATCCAACTGTGCATTCCTTTGTTGTTTCAGACGTGCTTTTCTTCTCAACTGCTCGCTCATTTCCTTGGGTGCAGTGAAATACCTAGGTTGCCCAATAGGTTCCTCTGATATAATGTTATTTTATGGAAGTTTGTATAAGAATAGACAGTGGCTTCTAACCTTTCAGGGTGACTGATTTCCAGTCCCTTTCTTCACAGGCAGAAGTGTTCGTCATTGCTTCCCAGTGTTCTGCTCAGGGGTGTTGCCTAGCTAGTTTATAGTAATGCCAGATTTTAGAATTCCACTGCATAGGCCCCAAAACCCTCTCCCACGCAGGAACATCTACTGGCCATGCTCATTAAGTTCATCCACTGTCAAAAAGCTACCAGGGCTTCCAGGGCAGTAAAACCTGAGCACTGCGAGTTCACCTTTCACCTGAGGGAAACCACATGTGTAACCAGCAGTAGAACTATTTTCTTTCTTGAAGTTTCTCAGAAACCACATGGTCCACAGACATTTCATTTTTTCCAATTGTCTAGTTCTCAAGTGTAATACTCAGTGTCCCTGCAGAACATCAGTGTACATTATAAGTTTCTATGTATTCTCTAAGAGAGGCATATTGTACCTTCTAGATAAAGAAAGGCTGCCTGTTTGCCTGGGAAAGGAGAGCCCTTCATCCTGAAAGCAACTGAACATGCTCAGACTGGAAAAGCTCCTAGGGTACAGCCTGGGGCAGCCAGGAGGGAGATAGTAAGCGAGAAACTGTATAAACTGGGAGAAGGGGATCCACCTGCTGCAGGGAGCAGCTCTAGCGCCGGTATGACAGGTGATGGATAGAAGAAGGCTTTGACTGCAATAACAAGTGAGGTAGGAGCAGACCTGTACAGTTGGTCCTGCAGATCAACTATCTACAGTGCAATTCAGTGGTTTTACTGCAGACAAGTTCTAGCCTAGTCCTGTGACCAGAAAGCCCAACAGTAGTTGGAAGACATGGAGTGTCCAGGGGCAAGTCTTGCACTTTAGCTCCATCTGAAAGGAGTCCAGTTTGCGTGCTCTGAGCTTGCTAGAGAATATGAACCTAAGCATAACAAATGGGAACACTGGAGATTCACTTCAAAAGTGCATTCTTGATAAAAAATTTAAAAAAATGGTAAAGTAGATGCACCCAAAGGTTTTCCTAAGAATCCAGAGAATACTGTTGGGACATAATTTGAAAAAAGAGGAAGTCACCAGAAAAGGTTAGACATCGCTCCTGCAATGATACAGTAAGCAATACTGTACTTTTTACTGTTTAACAATACTGTTTACAAGTTGTCTTTTTAGTCTCCTATGTCCAGCAGAGCAGTATTTTCTATTATTACAGAATTACGTTTTTCTGGTTTATTATTTGTGTATTCTAATGATATAAAATTCTAATGATATACAACCCATCTTTAAGAAAAAGGCATAAGTGGGAGGGAAGGGCTCAAGTTCCTCCTCACATCTCTGGCTGGAACAGCTCAATATTGTGTCTTGCTATTTCTGTAACCATGAGGATGTGCCATGGTTTACTAAAAAGATAACACTACAGTCTGTAACAGTAAAAGTCAAAGTAAGTGGATTTGTCAGTCACCTGGAGAATAGTCATCTTGTCCTTCACTTAACGAACCAGTACCCCAGTAATTCTGAGCTGCTGCATATCAAGATCTGACAGGTGCTGATGTGTTGCAGTTCTCCAAAACCAATCCTGCCTATGGCTATAGACAGATTAGTTCACTCTCCAATTCTAAAACAATTTCTAATACCCTCTAAATCCCCATATAAAAAAAATTTAGTTTGCTTACAACTGGAGTGCTAACACCCAAATTTTGGTCTCCTGTTAACACTGTGTCAACACTTGAGACTTGTTGCCCTTGCACAGCCAATTTGATCACAGGAATACAAAAGGTGGGTTCTGAGGAGACAAGGTTCCTAATCACCATGTATTTGCATAAACCAGTCTTAGATATCCCATTTAGGTAGCAGGTCCCTCCACCTGCTCTGCCAGATTTTATGAATGACCCAAACTCCTAACTCTACAGTTTTCCCAAGCAATGCTGCAGTCCACCTGCATACTTCTAGATATACAATCATGACAAGTTTTATCTTTTTGTAGGTCTATTCAAAGCAGAGCTCAACACCTCTCTCACAAGGTCTCCGATAATGAACAGCAGCTTGTCATTAATGTGGAGAAAGTGACATGGGAATATACTGAGAGGTGTTAGGAGAATTTGAAGCTAACTGTTCTTCTAAACTTTGTGGAAGCATCATTCTGCCTGATACCTGTACGCTACCAGATGTCACCTGCCATTTCTTAAGAATCCAATTATAGCAAGTACATTCACCCATGGCAAGGCATTTTAGGTAAAATTAGATTTCTTAGGCACTTAAAACATTTAGGTAGTATAACAGTCAGATATTTTTGCCTCTTTTGCAATTTCCTTTTGGCAAAGACTGTGTTGGTGGGCTCGGCTTACATTAGGTTAGCATATTAGCTAGCTACCAAAAAATTAATTTCAAATGATCAAGTCTCTTGTGGCTTAACTGCACAGTAAACTGCATATTTTGGCACGAATTTAACATGTATAGAAATAGAATGGTGTCTCGACAATTGTATGGCATGCCATACAAGATTCAGCAAGACAACACAAAAATACTGAGAGAATACCTAAATAAATACATAAGCTCAAGTTCTTCAATTTTCCCAGAGGATAGAAATACCTATTTCCCATTAAATTAATGAGTATGGATTTTCCGTATCCCACTTATAGCTTTGACCTGTAAATATTTTTTAAGGGTCCCTATAGGGATGGCTTGTGAGATCCCCTGCTCAGTGGTTTCCGCAATATATTTGCTTAATTTACTTGTTCTTGAGCAACGAGTCAATAATCAAGAGTGCTACAGACCAAATTAGATGACCAGCTACTTCTGTTAATCCTATTATTGGGGTTATACTGCCACAGATGTAAGTAACTGGAACTGGTAAAGCATGTTTCTGGTAAAGCACAAGACAGTAGTATCCAGCTCCTGCTTCTAGATATTTGTGGAAAAAAACCCAGTATGATGTACTTCTGACAGAGAGCAGAAAATAAAAAAGCCATGCCTATTAAAAAAAAAATAATCAGGAAATGCACCAAGTTTCTGTTTCATAAAAAGAATTACATATTTTTCATAGGACTACCCTTTAGCAGTTAAATATATTTTTTCTTTAACGAAACCTTGTAACACAGACTTGACAAATGCATAATGAGTTGTCTAGAAAAATTAATTTTCTGAAAATTTAAAGAACATCCTTTTTATTTTTCTGACCAGTTAACCATTCTATCATAATTTTACACTGCAGATGCGTAGCTTTGCAACCTTTCAGACTCCTGTGTTTTATTCTTACTTTGTGCTGCTATTTAATAATCTCAACTGATATGGAAAAACCTTGCTGATAATATATTGATAAGTTGGGGGTTTGGATTTTTTTTCCCCCCACTTTTTCATTGCACTGTGGCTACAAGAAGAAGAAATTAATTAGATCTGTTTCTGCTTACTCTAATGAAGCACACTTGATCTTAGCAGAGATATACTATCATGAATAACAGTTAAAGCCAGAATAAGTAATTTTGGCAGAAATTAAGCCATTGAAAGAGTTCATTGTGAACAGGGCATGTTATGATACATTCACTCTAGACATTTTCAAAAGCGGAGTTACACAAAGAATTAATTTGAATCAAACTTGACCATGCAAAGAAG
The DNA here is from genome assembly GCF_034638445.1 of Ciconia boyciana. Taxonomy (NCBI): domain Eukaryota; kingdom Metazoa; phylum Chordata; class Aves; order Ciconiiformes; family Ciconiidae; genus Ciconia; species Ciconia boyciana. Next base: position 20,291,436 of record NC_132940.1, on the reverse strand, counting down.
AATGGCATTTACTATGTCAATACATTTATCAGTCATCAGTATAGGAACCTGATACAGCAAACGACTTCAAATGCAACTGGACTGTATAATCCCTTGAAAAATAAACTGGTATGAGCTCAGCTGTATGGGTAAACTAAACCCATTAGAGGTCAGGGAGTGTTCAACAGAAGCAGTTATGCAAAAAGAACAAACTGTACCCACCTATGAGTAGGCAGAGAAGCACAGACTGTCTGGGACATTTTCCAAAGCACAGGGGAGAAGTGAGCAGAGGGAAGGTGGCAAAGCATAACCAGGCCTTAACATCTCTCTTTGGATTGGGGGGGAAGAAAAGATTCCTAAGAACTTGTCCTTCCTCTTTGGTTAGTAGGATGCAGGCTGCCCAAGACTGAACAAATTACTGCCATTTAGAAAAGAGTGACAATAAACTATGAGGAAAAAGAGGTATTAATAAAGCCTAGACCAACACCATGTTTTCCACAGTAGACAGCTGGGATGCTATAGGGCATTACAACTCTAATTCACTAACTTGTTGAGCCTTATTAGCTGTGGACTAAGCCTTTTGTGCTCAGTCTTGCTGAGTAAAATAGACTACTACTAAATTACATTTCCAGGATTTCAGTATTTATCACGAAGCTTTCAACAGCACAAGTTGTTTTTACAATCTGCCCTTCTACAACATTTAGACTGATTTGCCCATAAATTTGTGAAGCCTTGTTATTTGTATATAGCACCTTTGCCCAAATGACACAGGTTTCATTAGATGCATAGATAGGATGCAAAGATGTACGGCCAGAAATTTTTTCTTTCATCTCAGATTATCTTAAGAGGTGTCACTAAAGCTAGGCTGAGGAGTAGAGCAGAATTCCATCCATTTTACTCATTATTGTTCTGCAGAGAAAACAGGCCGGACCAGTCCTAGAGGTTTTAAACTTGCAGCTTAAAGAAGTATCTGAGCAATAGTGTCTGCCTCAGAAAGACATTTTGTCTTTGTGAATAATCTCAAGCGTTATAAAACCTATCATAATATTTACATATAATGTCCTGCTGTGCAGTGACTGTTGAAAATTTGCATCTTATTACTGACCTTAAGGTTTTCTAGCTTCAATTTCCAAGTACTAGCTGGCATTATGAGTGCCTCTGTAGACTTAAGAGAACCCCCTCTTCTGCAGGCTGTTTCTTTTAGGATAGCAGTTGTTGTTTCTTGGTCTTCGCATCAACAAGTAAACAGGTTGAGTTAATTTATTATTGAACTAAGGAAGGCATGTTTTTCTATTCTAAAATTATTCTGTTATTACACTGATTATTTCTGTCATTACACTAAAAAGAAACAGTTCAACTCTCCATTTATTGTATATTGTTTCTAAAAGTGACACTGGACACTAAAAACAAATGGGATAGTTGAGTAATTAGAGAAAGTGAAACAATTGGAAAAGATCACCATTTTTCTGATTCTGAGTCAAATCAGTTAATGTGTCTAGCCAGGAAAGAGACTGAAGTTATTACAAAACGTATTGCTTTGTTTTTTTCCTTTTGCGCTTCAGCTGGAAGGAAGAACTACAATTACTTCTCTTGTAATCACTAGCATTAATTGTGCCTCTAGTGCAGTATTACGACACTTTAAATGTAAGTTGGTGCTACAGTGGTCTGATCTATGGTGAGCCAACTCCTGGAGCTAAGCTAGTAGAAAACTATTATTTTGTACTATCAGTTTTCTGGCAGTTCAGCTGTCAAAACTTCCCCTGAAGGATCAGACAAATGCCTATTCCAAAACATGTGAGGAAATGGGGCCGTGGCAGAAATAAATTACATTGGCTGAAGTCGTTCTGGAGTTGCACCTTCACTGTAAGATTAGCATTGAGCTGGTTTAACATCTGCAAATAAAAGCATCTCTTGTGAATCTATTTACTCTGTGCAACAACAATGCCCTTGCAGCTAACAATGATTTATGCTCAAACTTCTAGGTTCTTTCCAGCAAGACAAAGCCAGCAAACAGCTGGAGATGTGTGAGCTAACTCTAACCTAGCTTCTTGGTGTACTCATAGCGGTGATGTGATAGAAACTAAAAAAACCCTAGCATATTAGGAAAATTCAAAACTTCAGAGGAAACCTAGGCCAAAATTACATTTATGGCCTAAAGGATGAAAGGTGACATTCAACTTCGCAGTGGCAGCAAAGAAGATTCCAAGAATGAATCAGTGAGGGACTAGTCAAGTTTGAATAGTCTTGGTGCAGTAAATGGGGTCTTTGGGGCACACTAGGAGTTGTCAAGGGAGTGCTACAGGTTAACAGAGCTTCACAAGGCTGGAGGTAGAGGTATTGTCCTGGACTCACAACAAGCTATGTAACTGTGGTGGAGATGGTTGTGGTCTTGTGACTGAATAGGAGCTCTGAGATTCCTACCTCTACCTTGCTGTCTCCCAACATCTTCCTCTTTTTCTTCCTTCTCTCCGGACCACAGTACAGGACTTTTCCCCAGCCCAGCCCCTTACCAGGACAGCCTCCCCTTTTATCACCCCATCTCATCTCCCCTCCTGTAGCACTGCACCTTTTGGTGCAGCATCTCTGGCCCAGCTCTGCTACGTCTTTCCTCCTCTGGCTCCTGCCACCACTAACATGTGAGACATGAGGGGAAGCAAGGATCTCTTCCAGTAGCGCTAAAGCTTGTGATTACATTCAAAATGGCTATTCAACACTTGCTCAGGCAGGTCTATGCAATGTACAGCACAACCTATTCAGAGAGGGGTCACAAAACATTAGTGGGAGAACAGGGGATACAGCACAGGCCTCTGGGGTCCCACTTGAGCATGCTTCCTCAAAACCCCTCATGATGCTCTCCTGCATGCTTTCAAAGGCCTGTGCCACATGTCAACAGCTGCTTAGCCCTGTGAAAGACCCAGGGACAGAAAACAGAACAGTGACAATTGGTTTTGGTGCTGTTGTGTTTACAGCATTCTGTTCTAGTTTGTAAAAGCTGCGGGTGCCTGAGCAAGGGGAATTCTTGTAGCCCAAAAGAGCCTTTCCAAGCTTTACATAGAGATGATAGCCTCAATACCAATCACAGAAAAACAGGGGGAAAAACAAAACCAGGCTTGGCTAGCATTGGCTTTTTACTGACCCAGTTTGGGTTTCTGCCCAAACTATCCACTAAAGAAAATACCATAGAAACTTTCTGCACAGCATTTGTGTATCATGTTAGTCTGGGCTCCAATCCAAACTATCCACTAAACAAAATACTTGCTGCACAGCATTTGTACATCATATGTGCATTACTCTGAAATATTTATGGAACAGATCTTCTATGTAGTGGAAGGCTAAAAGTTCTTAACACAATTAGTTTTCAATCGCTCCATTTAATATCCACCTGTTCACTCACAGGTAAATAGACTAATTTCTTCTACTAAAATGCTTACTGCTTTTGGATGTAAACATTTTTTTAGTATTTTTCCTTATATTCTTACCTTATATATTGGCATCACTAATTACAAGTGTTTGAAACAGTTGAGTCTGGAAAGGGCTAAAGAGAAAGAACAGCCAAAAAGTGAATTGTTTAATAACAAGAACTTCTAAGGACTACACAACTACAGAGCAATTTTAAAATTTTAGAGCCCTTTAAAATTTAACATATTGGATTAAATTTTCAGCTTATGGGAAGTTGTAGAACTGCTGAAGATAATGGAATTAACATGAATTTAGTTCATCTGAGGATCAGGATGATAATTATATGGGAAAATAACCATCTATGACTTTAGATTGTATGTTGTTTTTTGAATCTGGTGATGTTCTGAAACTGTGAGACTTTCCCCAATTTCAAAATATTTTTTCATGTATTGCTTTTATATGACAGAATACCGATAGAAGAACGATATTTAAATGAAAACATATTTGCACATTTCTGAGGAAATTGTGCAAATTTCCCCATTTAGAAAGCCATGCGTCAGACTGTCAGTTCTTCTGTTCGGAGATGTGACTTCACTGACCTGTGACATCTATCCATGTGGCACCATTTTCTGGAATGACCATTCCAGCAAAGTAAATTATTCTTTTCAGTTTGGTCTTGGAAAGCTAACCACAGAGGAAGCATTCTCAGTGCTCACAGGCGATATCATTATTGCCTTAGTATTTATGTACGCAGTTGCACCACTTACACTAGGTGTACGAATTAATTTTCTAATTCCAGATAAAGGAATCTGAAGATTAGCATATCACTTCAGCAATATTACTATTTTCATTTGGAAAATCATGAAGTTGCTATATGTATTCACTTATGTATTCTTAAAAACAGTTTAGAAAAGAACTTCTAAGACTTCAGATTTTTTAAACAGAGGAAAATTTTATGAGCATTACAGGCATACTGACCTCTCTGACTGAACCTTCCCCTTTCCAATGCCAGTAGAGAGTTTAAAAAAAAATCTTGACATTTGCAATTTAAATATTTAAACAGCTCTCTTTCTTTGCCACATCTAGTCACTAAAATAACATTGTCCAATGTGAGCTGCAGGGTCACAGGTTCAGCAGCTGAGTAGTGTTTTGTGCAGTTGCTAAGTCCTCCAGTTTTGTCTCCTCTACCCTGTGCCCACTGTGCTCATTAGACAGTGGCTGCCTGTGACCTGCCACACTGGTGGTGCATGTGACTTGCCACACTTAACTCCATTCAGTATTAGAAACACCACTTAACGTGTGTAGTCACATCCAAACCCCACTTCTACTTCACTTTTTACCACTACCTCCCCTTTCTTACTATATTCCAAGACTGAGGAGTCAGTGAAATTTTATGTCTTCTCTGCATCTTCTCTCCTCATCATTGGGCAATGAAGCATACCAGTTACACTATAGTCTTCTGTGTATAAATGCCCTTGTAGCAGACTGCGTCTTGCAGCAATAGTCTATCTACACCGGTTGCAAAATAATTTCAGTAAGTACTTCCACAGTGCTTTTCATAGTAGTAACTAAAGCCAGTTGACAGCATTAGCAAAGAAATCATCTTCTAGCATGTATTCCTCACTGCCTGAGTTGAAGAGACTCTGGAGTTAAACAAATTCCTCCGCAAAAGGACCAAGCTCACAGTGTCACGTCATCACAAACAAAGCAAGAGCTGTTTCCCCTGTGTCCTGCAAGCTTCCCGAAACCTCTTGCAGTTGTTCTCTCTCCCTCATTTCTGAAGTGATGTAATTTTCATACTGATGGCAGATTGCAAACTGCAAATTCGAAGACTGAAGAACCAATCCATTTTATTTTCAAATGTTTTCATGTATTGTTCTGTCTGCTTGCCAGGCAATTCCTATGGACACTTTAGGAGAAGATAAGGAGAGAAACTTCTTTAAGACACCTGTAACTCTGAGAAAGTTTCAGGAATTTATGAAGATTGGCCATGTAGTGTTAGCACCTTTTTATCTCTTATCTGAATAAGTAAGTTTCTTCTTGGCTGTAGATACAACTCAGCTATTTCATAAAGGACACATGTATTTGAATTTTGACATTGAAAGCTTCAGACCAAACTTCTGAATTCTTATCACACTCTTATCTACATGCCTCACAGGTCTAGCTGAGTTTGTGGAACTGCACACAAAGAATAGAAATCATACCTCACTCCCTGGTCTGCCTTTTCTTACATGGCAAATAAAGTCAATATTGCAGTACAAACAAGTGGATTGAACAAACGTGTGTGTATTTATATTAATTAGCATTCCACTTTAGCCTAAATTATGAGGCTACGCTCATCTCCCCATATAACCATTAATTTTAAGTTGGGCTACTCTGGAGGGCCATTCAGAGCAAGACCTGTTCTATTTCCACTGACTGAAAAGGGGATGAGGTGAAACTGAAACTGCTAACCTCAGTATTTAAAGTTAAAAGTCTAAAGATAAGCCATGTGAATATCCTCTTATCCTCACAACTGAGGTAAATTCAGCATTGTTACTCATATTCCCCCTGTTCCACTTCATTTTCAACACATATTCATTTTTAATTCAAAGTAGCCACCATATTTCAACAGCTATTAAAGATACCCAAATCAGATTGTAAGTGGTTGCTAAGTTTTATGTTCTTTATGCTATAGTTACCTTATCAGAAACACTGGCTTTTGACTCCAGAACTGTTGATCTGAGCTTAAGCAATGTATGGCAAGCAAGTTTAAAAAAAAAAAAAAATTACAAAGAAGTAATCACTCTCTCACACTTTTTAAAATAGTGTTAGCAGATCTACTGGTTCAATGGTCTCACCATATCTACACAAAATGGTAAATTGACAAGTACTGGCCATTAAGTCCTACTTTAATATTTTGTAAGGTTTTAAAGTAGACTGAGGGAAAAAACCAAAAAACCCAGAGGTTTAATTAACCCTGCACCACCAAACTCCCAAAATATTTTGTCATAAAATAGGGCCTTATTGGAAACAAACTGTAGGATGAAAAAGCCCTGGGATATTAACTAATCACAGAATGGCGATCAGACACTATGGCTATCAGACTATTGCCAGTCTGAGAGAGATATATGTGACCCTATGTTGTATCAGAAGAGTTATTTCCAGCAGAGAAGAATTAGTGGCTTTGTGCAAGTCTTCATCTGTGTTACTGGAAAAATACTTGTCACTCATGTTAATGAAAGGAGATTTGAAGATTCCACAAGTGCAAAAAGGAGCTAGCAGTTTGATCAGGGGAACAGAGATCCCATTTGACAGAAAAACATCAGAGAGCTTAGCTGGTTTAAAGTAACACATGAAGACTCCCAAGCTATGATCTCTGTACATAAGTGCACAGAGGAGAAACAAAAATGAGGAAAAAAACTGTTCAGGTTAAAAACAAATTTGAGCACAAGAACAAATGAGTGCAAGGTGACTATCGGTACTTTTAGGCTGATTCTCAAAGGAATTGCATAGCTATTAGAGTAATCACACTTTAGAACAGTCCTATAGTGGGAGGAAAAAACCCCCCAAACATTCCTCATGAAATTAAGCATTTTATGAAAGATTACATGATTCAGCATCTGCAATAGTGTCAAAATTCCCACAGCTCTATGTTCCAACTTTTTTGATATACATCCCAGTATAACAGCATATTCATTGCTAGCTTACAGTCATAGAAAGTATACTTACTGTTGCCTTTTTGTCAAAGCTTTTAGGGAAAGTATACACAGGATCAAAATGAAATTCAAAATCAAGGGAAAAGTGGTATAATAACAAAAATATTATCTGTTAGAATTCTTCCAGTACATGTCTTTAAAGTATTACCATCAGTAAACTTTGGCAGCTGTGATCATAGTTAGGCTACATTGAATAATCTTTTGACAGGAAGATACTTGAACACAAAAGGTAATTCACCAGGTACTGCAGACAAAGGCAACAGTGTAAATTAGGAATTAAATTAACAGCAGGATTACATTAAGTCTTTTTTTCTTACAATTAACCTGGTGAAGTTTTGGATTGCTGCTGCAGAAGTTATTTCAGGACAAATTCTGGTTACCTCTTTTGACCATCCTATGTTGTAGTTCCAATGATTCAGCAGTCATTTGATTCATTGGTTTTCTCTTTATCTACCACAGCAACAGGCTCTCTCAAGTACCTTAAAGAGAGGTGAGATACTTGGATACTCCATTTTTTACTTGCTGCATGACTAATCTGAAAGTTATATTACAAAAAAAAATATCTTATTCAATCTCCCATGACTATAAAAGGCTGAGGATCCATGAAATCCTCATGATTATTTAGTATATAAGCATGTATAACTGGTTATATTTACATATCACTATGAAATTAGATAAATAGTATCTACTGTGGTTAATCTAAACTACCAATACAGTAGAAGATGTATAAGAAAACCGAACAGAAGATAGGCTTTTAAAGTCATAATATGCCCTTATCTTCCCCCCGCAATGGAAAAATCATTCTGAGGAAGGGCACACACATGACCAGCTATAGTAATTGCCATACTTAAGGGAAAAAAATAACGACACAAAGTAAATCATACCACTAACTACGGAAATCACTGCCAAAACAAGCAACAAAACACATAATTCTGAAGAAAGAGAAGGAAAGAGATGGAGAGATAACTGCACGACAAACCAACCACCAGGGAATAAAACTTAGAGCGAATCTAAGTCAGCAAACTGCAGCCAGACATTTTGGTCTAGACTGTACAGTTTACATAGAGGTCTGTGTTGAGGGTGTGACTCAGATGCATTTTATCGAGCAATTGTCACTGCACCATCTATTGTAGTTGCATAGTCTTTTTGCTGCTGTGAAGCTAGTCCTTCTTTCTCACCCTGTCCCCCAAGATGACAAGGTCTGGGGTACATGGATTTGACAAGCCCTAGTCTGTCTAGAATACATTACTATTAGCTCACTGGAAGAAAATAAGGTGTTCTTGAGTCCCCACGCTACGCTGTGCGACATGTCCTTGTTTGAGTCATGAAACAAGACTGGAGAGAAACTCTTGATGCACCCACCCATACTTATCTCTAAAATGGTCTGTTGCAATTTTCATTGAAGGGCAATATCTATGAGCAGTATCTATGAGCAGAAGCAGCACACGCAAACAAGTGTCATTAAGCAATAAATACTATCTTGATCATTTTCTTTATTAGTGCCAAAACCTTTTAATCTCTTGAGTGGAATGTGTGTATTTATTGTAACAGTGCACACCCAGAAGTGTCTCACTGAGGTTATGAATCCCAATCAGCATTATATTAAGTAAACAAAATTTCTCTTATCTTACTAAGGTGGAACATTTCCTACTGGTCTATTTGTCTTGTTACAGCAGTGAGGTACAAGCCCATTCTTTTGTCATACTGCTTTAGTATTTTATTTCAGGTGATCAGCAATTCCTTGGTCTTCAGCCTACTTTGATCCCATGTGGGTCAACTGGCTGCAATTTACTGACTACAAATGCATAATTTTTGTTTTCAATTTTATCAACATGCCAAGATTAGAACTTCAAATGTCACTCAGGATGCAAGTTAGCCTAGGTAACATTTAGATTTATCAGAAGTCATCAAAAGCCCTATAAATGCAGTATTCACAGAATCACAGAATCGTATAGGTTGGAAAAGACCTTCAAGATCATCAAGTCCAACTGTAAACCTAACACTACCAAGTCCACCACTACACCATGTCCCTAAGCACCTCATCCAAACGTCTTTTAAATACCTCCAGGGATGGCAACTCAACCACTTCCCTGGGCAGCCTGTTCCAATGCTTGATAACCCTTTCAGTGAAGTAAAATTTCCTAATATCCAGTCTAAACCTCCCCTGGCGCAACTTGAGGCCGTTTCCTCTCGTCCTATCACTAGTTACTTGGGAGAAGAGACCAACCACCACCTCTCTACAACCTCCTTTCAGGTAGTTGTAGAGAGTGATAAGGTCTCCCCTCAGCCTCCTTTTCTCCAGGCTAAACAACCCCAGTTCCCTCAGCTGCTCCTCATATTGGTTGAAGTTATTTCCTATTACGGTGAAACGTTTTAAGTTATCACTTAATTTAAGTTTGTGACATTTTACTCAGTGAAGCAAGAAAACTTGTACTGACACTACTGAGTCCTAACCTTGTAACTGTAAATTGAAGGTGGGGAGAGTGCTAGTGGACACCTAAAGGAAGATTATAGGATAGGCGTTCCATACAAAGAAAAGAAAAAAGCAAAAAGCAGTGCAGATTTGGAGATAAGAAAATTTACCACTGATATGCAGTACTGCAGTATACCATAGCGGTAGGAATGGTCAACTGAGAGCGTGTACTACCTGGGAACACTATGGTTAGGTTCCTTAGTCTACAGCTTAGTCACAAATGCCCCCAGAACACTGCATTTGTCAAATAAAGGGCTTTCAGGAACTACAACAGATGTCCTCAAGGACAAGCATGACTGACATTAGAGTTAAAATTTACCACTGACTATGTGATGACTAGAGAAAAACAAAGTAGGGACACTTAAAAAATAATAAATCCCTAAAATGGTAGTGGGATTACTTGAAGATGTCTAAGGAAGTACTAGCAGAAATAAAGGAGAAAAATTGAAGAAAATTATTACTGGGTAAATACTATAAGATCTTTTCACCTAAAGTAGAAGCCCAAGGAAATCCTATAGCCAGGAGCAATTATGTTTTTATAGAGGCATGGACTACATTGCCTGAAAGACATAAAAGCTAGAGAGAAAAATCTATGACTTCATACAGTTATTGTAGAACAAGCACAGGAAAAATTATACTGGCCTACTAACAGGCCAGAATATTGCCTATTGGCAGGGAGAACTGTGAAAGGATTTTGTAGATAGCTGAAAATAAAAAATTCAAGTAACAAAACAACATCTTTTCCTTTCTGTTTCACATGGTTCTGATACAAAGAGGGTAAAAAATCCTAGTTGTTTGTAACTGAAATCTTTACATATTACTGTTATTCTGTTATAGCAGACCTGTACTGAGAAAGAATGGATCTTGAAAAATCACTGTTTTACGAAAGCATAATGGTAAGCACAAATAAAAGATTACTATACAAATGCAGTGATTTTAGCCTGTGTCGAAGATAATAGTGTTCTGTGACATTACAGCTCTAGGACAGATTAACATAGTTTGTCATTGAGACATTTAGCATTTTTCATGCTTCAGCACATCCAGTGCTTCTATAAATTAGCCATCAGATATAACACCTATTATTTCTTAAGCAAAACACATTTCAGATTCTGCAGAGATCAGAATCCCTCCTGCCCCTTTACAAAGTAAGGCAAAATAAGTACAGAGCAATAGTACAACTGGTCATAGAGTCCCACTGACTGACCCGGTTTGCCATGAATTATAAAGTCTAAACTGCTAGGGTCCCTTTTAAATACACTGCTTACTTCTGAGTTTTTGAAGTATTCTCAGCCAAGCCCTTACAAAACATGGAATTATTCTTCTCTTAGAAGCCTGTTTGGGACAGGCAAGGAGAACAGCTTCTGCCTGCCTTTCTAATAAATAAGCCCAAACAAACAAAAAAACCCAAACAGTCCTACTTCCTACTCAGTCCTTACCATGTTTTATCTGGCTCACAGGACAACCATTTTCACAACTGAACCGCTGATACATCAAGGATATTGTCTCTAATTGAAACCTACTCACACTCTCATTTATCTTCTGTTGCGATAACTGAATTTATCAAGCTTCTCCTCTAAGAAACATTAGTAGCAACAGCTGGTCTTGCGAAGTCTTGGGGCAGCAGCTGACATGGAAGGTTCTTTTCCTACAATGCTATTATCTTTCCTCCAACTTTAAAGAACGTCTTCCTCCTTTGTTTGGCCAGAGTGTGGTTTGCTAATCCATGCCAGTGCCTGTAGATTGATTAGCTCAAAACCTTGTAAATCTGAGCAGCAAGATTTTACATCTTCCATGGCCTCAGAGGCCCAACTTTTACCAGTAAAATCCTTTGTGTATTAAAGACTAACAATATTGCTTCAGAACCTTGTCTATATGGTGACATTGCAGTCTCTGCTAAAGATAGATTACTTTTTAAAGAAGTATTAAGTTTGGAAAATAATTTAATTAATATACCTAGTATATAACAAATAATTCATTATTTACCATAAGAAATACTGGGGCTGACTGTAACCTAGTACACACTGATGCACAACTTCTAAGCTATTAAAAAAAAAAAAAAAATCACAACACTCTGAAATTCCCATTGCACACCAGTCAAGAATTCCTGCTTTAGGTAAATAAAATAATTCCATTTCAGTGGTCATATTAGGCATGCACCTCACTCTACAACAGAAAACTGCATTAAGGGGGATAAATCTATGATATGAGCCTATGTTCTAGAATTGCAAACATACAATGTATCTTCCACTGGCATACTGGTCATCTCTTTTCAGTTAGTAAATAACTGAAACTTCTTTACAAAGCTGATCCTTTAAAACAACAGCAGTGAGCCTTAGTGTAAAAACTGGTACTGGAGGAATTGTTGTTTTATCGGGAAGAGCAACCTGTGGCTGTAAGCATTTCTTGTTCCAGTTCCCTGGGAAGCCTCATTAGCAGATTTTTAATGTTCCTAGAAAAAGATGAATTAAGACTTCTTAAAATCCTTTCCTGCTCTGGATAGCTTTCTTGGCAGAAGATCAATTCATCCTGGTCTGACTATGTTCCACTGATCTGAACATATTTACAGTATGGTAAGTATTTGGCCCAGATGTCCTGGGATTTTTTAGGATGCAGCCAAGGATGCTGTACAATCATTACGCACATCCTACAATGACAGAAAACTAAATGGGAGTTATGGGCTATGCCTTTATTCTCATATTGTAGGCAATCTTGGCAATACAGATTTTTTGTATGGTACAAAGTCTGAAGAGTATTGTAAATGCAATTAAAATATTTTTGTAGAAGAAACAAATCGCAAGCTTTGACTGCACTAAAAATTATTTGATGGATGATAGTGGTAAGTAAAATCCATTCAATGAAAAGATCATTCAAATTTTATTCAGTGCCCTTATCTGTCTTCTTTATCCTGTCAATAAAAATAGTTATATATCTCAAGTTTATATTTTTGTGTTTTGCATGCCTATTGCTCTACTTCTTTGTCCTTACAGTGGGCTATTAAAAATATAACGTAAAAATTTACAGTTACATCAATAGTTATGTACAGATTAGACAAAGCCACTTATAAATCTAAGGTAGCTGCAGTGCAAACTCTACTTATTTCACTAGTTTCTTGTTTGCCACCTCCCCCCTGCCCCAAACTAAACCATAGTTCTAAGGCCTTCAACATCTTTCTGTGGCTGTTCACACATGTGCTGAAATAATCTTCACTACAATCTTTCTGCAGAAAGACATTTGCATTGTTAAACATCTTTAAATTGAAAATACCATTTGCTATTCTGGTATGAATAAGAGAAAGTGATTTATAAAATACCAGCAGGGAGCAAAGTTAAAGGACCAAGAAAGCAAGTTTTATCCTCTGGCTACCACAAATAATAAAGAAATACCAGAAATATATGCATCAAAAGATGCAAAACAGAATTATAGTTATCAGTTAGACTGGACAAAAAAAAAGAAGGGAAAAAGAAAAGAGTGGTTTACAGATACAATAATTCTTTATTTTTGGTAGAATAGGCAAGACCTGGATTATAACACCTAAATTAACTCATTTCAAAGAAAAATAGATTTGTTATTACTGACACAAGTGCAATTTTAAAGATTATTTGCTAACGAGGAGAAAACATTCAAATTAAATGCCTGAACAACTTTTTACAGGCATTTTTCGTCATGGTTCACCTAAATTAACTCCCTAAGGGGACTTATTATTTATGTATGAAATCAAGGTATATAATTGTACAGCACAGACAAATTTATCTGTAGTAGAACCTCAATTTGCATCAATAATTTTCTCTAGTATTGCTTTCCATCTTGACCAATCATACAAAGCACTTCGACCACTGAGATGAGCATTCAACTGCACCAACAACTTCTTTCCTTCCACTTCACATCTTGGCTACCTGACATATCTTAGATTTATAGTTATTAGTAGTTGTACTTTTAACCTAAATCTACAAAAATATAACTGTAAATAATTATATATTATTTCAAAAAATCCTTGATGGATTTTCTATAGATATCAGCCCTAGTTTCTTTTGGCACTGAATTGATTTTTGATATTTTTTTTTTTAATATATTAAAACTGAAGACAGTCCTGTGAAATGCTTCCAGAAATTAATGTTTAGAATAGGGATATGAGAATAACATTACTTAATTTAAAGCCCCAACAGCTCTTTTTATGCAATTTTATTCAGCCAACACAAGAACTAAATCCAGTTTCCCACTACTTGTCTGTAACATGAAAGATGACCAATCCTAGGCTTCTAGCTAAAGTAAAAGTTAGAAAAATGAAACTGCGAGCAAACAAAAGGGAAAGTTTAATTTGAGGAAGTTTTAGGGACCTTTCAGATAATGGTATAAAATTACAGTGCTTGGTCATTGAAAAGTGCTGGTAAATTCCAGAACTAGATTGGATTCTCCTCTTGCCTAACTCACCTGTACAGTTATTTATTAGGCCATTACTACCTCATTGATTTATATCATCCTGATCTAGTAGTAGCCATAGTATGAGGTGTATATTGGATGCTCTGTTAAAATCTTCAACCATTGGAACAGCTATTGGCTATTAGCAGATTAGTTGTTTATTATTATTATTTCCTTTTATTAACTTATTGTACTTCTTTTAGTATCTTATCCTATTTGCTGCTCCCAGTACTGCTTAGGAAACCTAATCATGTATCAAGAATCATAAGGTCCATCTCACTGTATAATATTAACTACCTACAAATAAAGAAGAATTAGGAGTCTTACTCTATAATTGAGGGTGAACTTTAAAAGCACTTACTAAAGAGCTAATATTTAGCTCAGTCACTCTCATGCCCACAGCAGAAGCCCTCTCCTGACTGCTGTGGGAGAAAAGCCAACATCACTCCTTTTGTTTCATAGGTTTTCATATGACTATGACTGGTTATTCACGTCATTCAAACTACATATTTGTGTATTGGAAGAACTTCATTATCCTTGCAAACACTCTGAAACGTAGCATTATCACCTCTCTGCCTAATAAAGAGGTGGAAAATACTTGCTTGCGAGATCGCAAAGGCTTCCTGTAAGCTTTATCAACTTTCACAGATTTCAGACTAAGCCACTTTTTAGATGATACTAAAAAAACCTCAGTCACAGGGAACAGTGATGATACAAAGGCATCTGGAATTTTAGCATTACACCACATAAAAAAGTATTTTGTAGAACCACCTCTCTTTATAATGAAGTAACATCCCACTGATTTCAATATCTCCCTGTTTCGCACACCTTTTGTATTCTTCCTCTCCCCTGTACTTTCCCCATTCTGATAATTTCAGACATCTGATCTCTTACAGAAAGAAGTTTCACTTCTCTCTGTCTGACAGATATAAATGCTTGAAAGAGGTCATTGTGGCTTATCCTGTTGTGGGGAACCTGACAGGAAACTGAAAATGCTATTTATGGCTCCAAATCCACTTAAATTTACTGTGCAAGCTACTAATTTCATTCCAGAAGGTGTGGGAAATTGATGGAGGTGTTGGTGCATTCTTAAATAGGCCAAGATATATTCTGCATTGCAGTCTTCATATAAGCAGTGTCAGGCAGTGTTATTGGGGTGACAGCGTAATACATGCCTTTTGTAACATGAATTATAGACACCTCTTTCGTGTGGGAGAGATTCTGTATCATCAGTTTCACCGCTTACTCCTGAACTCAAGCCCAGCTCTGAAGCAGAACAGACATTTTTATAAGGATTGTCAGCAATATTTCTTTAAGGATAAAAGGCTCGAAAATGTTAAGGTATTCACTAACCGCTGCATGAATTTTCCGCTCAAAAAACCCCCTCTTTTTTTTTTAAATGCAGTGAAGAAGAGTCAGGTTACGTATAAACAACCTCCAGGCACTAGCCCCCACTACTGTCCCCTTCCATCAGCTGGACCTAAAGAGCTACACAAATTTAATCAACTTCCACAAGAAATTAATGCGAAAAAATAAAAGGTATCACAAGTTTACAGAAAAGTGATTCTGACAAAAATTATGTCCCCAAAGATACATAGAATTGTCATCCCAGATTCTTCCTCCCCAGATTTAAGTGTTAGATTATGCTACCTTTGAATATATGAAGTTAGTAAACATAGCAGAAAAAGCAGAAAAGGAATATGTTGGAAAACTGGAATGTGGCAATGGTGTTTAAATTCCTAATTAATAACAAGGTTTTCTTTATAGCTTTTTCATACAGAAACATTTCTCAATACCTGATTTAAGTTCAGAAAACTCCCCTAACGACTTACCTACTACTAGAAACTTCAAAATATCAAAACAAAGTTAAAAGAGTAATGTATTCTAAATACTGAATATAAATATTCAGTCATGAAGTGTGATGGAAACCATATACAGACAGGTCCCAAGTAGCTACAAAATTCCAGTTAGTAACATTCCCCAAAATCTAAGCACATGCACAGTAAATTGCTACAAACCTTTAGTCTGGTCACTTCAAGACAGAGGAGACATGTAGGAGAAGAAAAGACTGCAAATTCCTGGCTGAGACTCAAGCCTTTTGGAAAGGAAGATGTCTTCTTTTCCCCTCCCTGTTCCCTCCACCTTTATGAACTACTGCTAAACGGTGGAAGGGAACCATGCTCATTCTCATTCTTAAGGTATTAATTGGCAAAGTAAATGAGATCTGCTACTGTTCCAAGTGGTCTTGATTTCTGTTACATAAAATCTCGTTTGACAATTAGAGCCTCAGAGTGATACGTGCAGGGTGTCTTCCTATCAGTGGCTGACAATCATTAATAGAGTTTTGTAGACATACATATGCTTTTATAAACAAAGATTTAGAAGAAATTTTGAAAACTTACTCCAATGGGTCCTTTAAAGAAAGATTTGGAGTCAAGAAGTGTATCTGGACGAAAATAAAAGCTCTCTGAAGCAAAAGCAGACTGAAATGTAGAAAATATAGAATGAGAAAGGAAAAAGAAAAAAAAAAAAGTGGGTTAAAGTAATGCAGTGGAAAAATTTGGTATAATCCCTAAGCAAAGTTCACATAAGCAGGCTGCTAACTGGAGGAATCTGTGGATTTAAAGCTGAGACAATCTTCTTCACCAGGCTACAGAAAACAACAGACCTCATCCTCGGCTAGGGGAGCCCGCATGCTTGCCTTCCTGTTGATGGTGGGCAGCTGACTGAGCTTGATAACCTCAGCCCTGACCTCTTTTCTGACTTGCCTCCTTGTCTTGCCTGCATGTGGAATGCTCACTTCCAGTTTGTATTCTGAATGAATGTAAGATTTTAGATAGAGACTTCAGGAAATCACAGTCCTGAAAATGAAAAAAGTCAGCAACACCTGGGTCAGGTCCACCATTCCATTTGCAAACATGATGCTCCCTTAACTGCTTGTTCAGTTTGAATGCCATTCCTTAAAAAAGATTCCTAGAAAATCTAAGAGGCCAAATGCTCAACAGCAAGGGAAAACATTATGTTCATTTTAACAGGAGTCTTCTGTCCTACAAAGGCTTGCTATAATGGAAAAAAAGTATTCCTGCTGTAGTCATATAATGTCATCAAAATTAGTTAATATTAAAAACATAAAAGAATTAATTATTTGAGCTGTTTATACTCTTAAATTACTTCAATGTTTCTCAGTTTATAAGGGCAGGGGAATATAAATTCCTTAGTGGGAATTCCCAGTGATGGTATTAGCTGTGTTCTCTTTTGTATATTAAGTCAGTTTGTTCTTCAAAACTATATGCTATAATAATAGCAGAATTAATTGGTTGAGTTTTGCAAGTTGTATCACATAAAGATTTTCAAGCCCTTAAAAATGAATAGACTTGGCCTAGTGATTTAAAAACAAGATTTTTCTCAAAACCAAGAATTCTTAGCAAAAGAACTTCTGAAATATAGCCGTTTTCCCTGTATCCCTTGTATTGTAGGTACAGAACTATTCAGACATGAGCTCAGCTTCCAGGTTTTGAAGGCACTGTGCTAATGACACTGTTAATAGGGAATAAGTCTGGAGAAGAGTGAAAGACCAAAAGCAGTGAGATAAATACACTGAGATGAACCGTATCTTTAAAAGCATTTTCTTAGTATGTTTTTATTAAATCAGAAGTCAAGCAATGGGAGGGAAGCTCTTAGTTTAATACACAGTGCTACAAAAAGGAGAATTACTAGTTCACTCTTGACAGTCTTCAGCTAAATAATATTGATTCCACATGTGGATTATGTCAATGTTGGAGATATTCCTAGGAATTTATGCCTTCAAATTATATAATTGTATTTTTGTGTCTGGAAATACCCATATAAATCATGATGTAATTCATGGGGAGTTGTCCTTTTTTGTCTTTTAAAAAATGCCTTTTTAAGAAAAGAGAACAAGGGTATGACTAGTACTTGTAAACAGAAGTAAAAATAAGGAAGGAATAAAATCATGCAGCAAATAAGCAACTGTCACAGATACAATAAATATAATAAAAGTCCAATGACTTCATGACCTGCTTCTGTTCCTCCTCACACGAGAGCAAAAACTAAAATAGTCCAAACTGAATTAGCTAGATTTACTTTTTTACTAATGTACACAGGCACTAATAAAACCAGGCCCATTTCTTCTATGCCTCACATGTTGTATAGCTACCTCCATGTTAAAAAGTGGGTGTATGACACTACAGAATCAAAATTGTAAATTTCATATTCAAAACTTAGTAATAGATGGTTTGCATAAACACTAGTGTTTCTGAGAGCGTGTTGATTACAAGAGGGAATGGTAACAGGCATTTAACATAGATCAGTTTAAATGAGGATCCAGCATTGCATTAGGACATGACAAAGAGTGTCCTAATGTGCTGAAAAGCTACAAGCTTCAAACTTCCCTCTTTCTGATGTCATGTCCTCTGCTTCTTCAGAAATCCTGTATCTGTCTCTCTCATAGACTTTTCACCTGCTGCTGCACATGAGAAACACATCAAGCAACATTTCTGCTCCAAAAACAGCACAAAAAGGAAAAGTTCAGTTGGTCTCAAATAAAGAGACCAAATGGAAAGCAAAAACATCAGAGTTTTGAAACAAAACCCTAGCACACAGTTCTGGTGTTGATTACTAGGGTTGGCTAGAGTCTGAGAACAATAAAGCAAGATTGTTTGGTTCTTCAAATACATTAAAATATGTGCTGTAGAATTTCGGAGTATCAATATCAGAACATTTGAAATGGATGTTTTGCACAAAGCACATCTGTCAAGCTGAAAATGGCATTTAGCAATGTCTCGTTGTTATCTATGTTAATATAGGTACCTACTTGGGAAATGGAAAAGAGCTGGTCTTTGGACCAGGTTCTACCACAAAGTAAATGCAGACTCATAATTAAGCCCATATTAAACAAGACCCAAAGACTCCTTCCTTTTTACTAGTAGCAGTGCATCCTTACCGATGGTGGCAAAAGTGAAAATGCACAGGTGAATGCATGCATTTTTATCACATCACAGAGACACACTAGACAACACGAGGCTTAGAAAGTCTGCAACACAGTCTGTGCTGTATGGTCATACCCTGTAACCCCACAATGGTTAACAGTTGGGAGTGTAGCTATTTCATACCTGGAATTTATGCTCTAAGAATTTAAGTGTGGATATAAGTAAGAAAGTTTTGTTTGCAATTTTAAACCTGAATTGCTGTGGTATCCACTGAGCTGGCTGTCAGAAGATGATTGCTGATGATACCTTTGCAGAGAGGCACTGATCTTAAGAAGAAAACAAATCCATGTATGTATGTTTTAAGCCTGCTAATGAGGCAGATACTATTGCTGACAGATGCAGGTCTCATATGCGGGTCTGAATCTCGAATACTTTGAACCTGATTTTCTCCTCCTTTCCATCATCAAATGAATTCCATAAAGCTTAAGCTGTCATATAGCCAGTGCAAGCAAGATTAGAATGTGTCCTTTTAATAGAGTTGCACAACTACATAAAGATTACAAATAAATGCAAATTAATTAGAAGTAGGTAATTTAAAACTCAATTGCAAGTTCCCAGGTTCAAACTTGTTACAAACCACATACCTTCAAATTATAAATCTAGGTTGTAATTGAAAAATCTTCTGACAACCTCTCTCAGATCTAGAGAGAATTTATGCTTCTTTAGGAATGGAAGGCAACTTTTGATCTGCCTCAGTAGTACACACTTTAGCATTCAGCTAGCAGCATAGAAGGAAAATCTCTGAACTTGAAGTAGGACAGAAGCAATTGACTTTTATTTGCTACCTTTCTTCTGAAAGAACTGTTGAAGGGAAATTAGTAAAGGATTGGGTCACTCATCTTCAAATCAAAGATACTTGAAAGAAGACAAAACCAAAAAAGCCATTCTACTTTTTGTAATAATTCCAAGAGCAATGACAAAAATACTTATAAAGCTGCGGTTGAGTCTCTGGGTATATCCAACTCAAACGTATTTTTTGCAATTAAAAATGTCATGAAGAGAAAATGAAATCTCTGGACAGATAAATATTTTGACTGTGAAGCTGGATTTACACTGAAAATTTTTGCTAATATAGTTAGACCTGTGTAACTTTCCTGGCCAAAGGCTTTCTGTATAGTTGTCTGCATATTCCAGCCTTGTTGTTATAGGTCAGTTCACTTATCTGGCACAAGTAAGCTATACAGGAAAAAACAAGAACAGATGTAATTAGTATATATTTGGCATATTTTTTCTTATATTAATTACCCCTGTGTCTGAAAACAAATTATGGTAAAAAATGTCACCTGGAACTACTGTTCTGAAGGATAAATAAAGTTAAGGATACAAAAATAATCTAATGTTAATTCTATCTCCATTGTTCTTAACAGTATCTGTTACTTTCCACTTCTATACTGACAGAGAGAGAATTGGGATAGTTGGTGGAACAGACCTGAAAGGAGCTGGAGAAGCCAGCTGGGTGAAGGCAATTAAAACCACAACTAACAGGGTAATTAGTTGCTGAACAACAACTATGGAAACGTGTAGAACACAAGCCATATGTGCCAACTGATCAAGGCAAAATGTGGAGCTATTATAGACACTAAGTAGAGTGTCAGTTTAACTTAACAGCATTTTTATCTGCAACATTCCTTTTTAAATAACAGATTTTTCTTTCAGAATTAAATAAGGGCAAGTTATGAATGTCAGTTACAGGTGGCAAAGAAAGAAGAGATGGCAAAAGAGACCAATAAAAGCTGGTCCCCTGCCTGCCTTTCTCAAATGGGAGACTACACTGCTGATCACTGGCAAAATAACCAAAGAGGCAGAAGAAAATTTGCCTGTTTCTTTCCTGGCAGCAAGAAAATGTGTTTCCCTGTGTCCTTCTGTTAGTTTCTTTCAACTTCTAATTTATTCTATGCCATCAAGTCTAAGACCAAAAAAGTGTCTGATTCCATCCTTTCTTTCAAGTAGCACATAAAAGCTTTTGTGAGTCTAGTATTTTTGGTTTGTCAGATTCCTGGTTCAAATGAATCACTGAGCAATGCATTAGTCAATTCATGGGCAAACCAGCCCATATTTATATTCAGGAAGTGTCTGTGTTCCAGTTCCTAGTTCTACCTCGTTTCTTTCCTAGAAAATGGAAGTATCATAATCTTTATCATATGAAGGTTTGGGAATTAGCACAAGCAATAAGAGAGGAAATTCTCAGTGCATGCTTAGTCCAAAAACCTCATTACAGAATCAAAACTGTTAGTTTCATTTTGCACACCACTACACATGACTTCTCAATTAATTCAGTCAGTCTTTTCAAACAAAGTAACAAAGAATAAACAGTGAACTTTGAATGAGTTTGGTTTTTGGACAAGGATCTCTAAAGTATTCAGAAATATTTAAGACAGAAGAACAGAAGGACTGGAGACAATCCTTCAGATTCTAGGGACATAGTTTTGGACTTGACACAAGATAGCAAGTCTGAATTAAGCAGAATTGTGCAGTAAGAGTTCAAAGACTATATCAAAAGAGTTTGGAAGCTGAAATCCAGCCAATTCTGGCCTCTCTTACTGGAATTCCACCTCCCCCATTGAATGACTGTTTCTGCCTGGCAGTACTATGTGTTTGAAAAGCTAACACCTCGGGTTCAAATTCCTCCTGAGATTTTAAAATTCCAAGGTGATACAATCTCAGCTCAAGTCTCTGCTGTATGTCAAGAGGTGCCTATGCCAAAAATGCCTCTCAGAGTAAGAGGAGAGAGGGAGGTAAGGATCCTGTGAAACATTTGAAAAATGCAGTTCAAGATTTTGTTTGCCTAGTCAGATTTTATGTTTTAATTGCAAGACTTTGAAGCTCTTAAAACTACAACCAAGTTAATAACAAAATAAAGTAATATTTAAGATTGGAATCAGGTGATCTAGAAATATATGCTTCTTTTTTCTAAAGCATTTCAGGAGAATTTATCAGGGCTGATCATGAAAAAAAAAACAACGTAGGAAAATGGAAATGCTACCGAGGACTGCAACAGCAGGTCCACAGTCTATTTTACTCTTCTTGGGACTGCTAATTGATCAGCACACTGTTATCTGCCTTCAATGTCTTGCAATATTGCACAATATTGTATTTCATAACAGAAAAGATCAGCATAGATGCTACAGATTATTCACAAGGAAAGGCAAAGCTACACGTAGCTAAATCTTTCCAAATCTAGCTAAATCTTTCCAAATCTTTCCATATCTATCAAAAACTAATGTGCTGCTAGTGCAGGGAGTTGTTATTGAGTTGATACCCAGTGTATACCCTGACCTTTATCGGCACAAAGGCATCTATGCAGAAACTATGCAAATTGTACAGTCAGGTTTTTTTCCCTGCATATAGGACTTGCACTAGAAAATGGGAACTACCTCCAACAAGATTAACTGCTGGACATACATATATGTGATTCAGCATGAGGTATCCTGTGTTGTATCTATATACCTGCGTGAATATAAGTATGCTTCTGCATCATTATCAGACACACCCTTGTTCTATTTGCTTCCCTCTTTTTATGTCCTCTCCCCGAAAGCCTAAGTGAAAAACAAGTAACAATTGCACTGAATAGCAGGGGAAGACTATACTTGCTTTGCATATTCTTTGAACATTAAGCTTATTGGGTATCTGAGAAGTTAGAAGAGGAGACTTAGAAGTCAAGCAGTGTGTTCAAGAGTGTTTTCAACCCTCTTCTCAAACAGTGCACCCTGTATCTGCTGAAGTGCTCCTATTTTTTTAATGAACTGGACTTCATTACATAAGTACGAAATCCCTTTTTATTTTGATGAACATCATTCAAGGACTTATGAATTCATAAACTAATTTCTCAAGTTGATAAGCATCATGTTTCTGAAATTCTTATGTCTCTGTCATGCATTTTGAATTAAATTGCACTTTTGTTACATGAAAAGCATGTTAAATGCCATTCAAGTCAAATATGATGATAGAAAATGCTAGGTTTGTTTTTATTTTTTTTAACCAGATCTAGTAAATAACTTGTAATACAGTGATTTAGAAGCTATTTTGGAAATGAAGAAGTACTGCACAGTAACATCAATTGTAACTTAGAGGCCTTAGGAGAATACTACAGTTTGTCCTACTCACTATAACTGCTGGGTTGTGGTGATGATTAGACCTTTCTTTTGAAGGGATGTCTTCCGTGCATCTTGTTCAGGAGAATCTGGTTCTCAATGAACACTTTGTTCAACTGTGTACCTATAGGCAATACTCAAACTCTAATTCTTCTAGGACATGAATCCCATAGGTAGAAAATGGTTAAGGGCTGTTTCTTCATAGAGAGGACCTGGAAAATCTCTGCTTTTCTCCTGCTGCATGCTCTTATTCCACATCACAGTATTAGTTACCGAAGTAGGTTAAGCCGACAGTTGCAGATGTACACTGAATGTCAAATAGGACTGGTTATGTGGAGAGCTAGACTTCAGACAAACATTACCTACACCTCAGCTGATTTCATTAGTGTATTCTATCATTCACCAGTGTCCAAGATGGACAACTGCTTACAAGGATTCTACAGATAACATTCCCCTGAGGTTATCACATTCTGTAGATGAAAAATAGCTTTTCTTCACAACTCTGTCCCTAACATCTTAATGGGAACTTTAGATGTATTCGTGCCAGTATTAGAATAAGTCCTTAAGACCCTGCTTTATAAACTTGGAAAAGTCTGAAAGCCCTTTGCCAAGTCTTTGGGAGTTATTAGGCGACAATTCACATCATTTGATTGTGGTACTTACCTGACAAGTCTTTGGTTCAAATGGCCCACAGGGAAAGATAAACAAATGCATATAAACTAATGATTAGCCACAAAATTCAGGGCCTGTAGCATTTGAGATAATTTTAGAATTCTTCTTACAAAGGAATCTTTATTGCAAAATTGCAATCTGTTTTAATGGTGCAATAGATGCTATCTATCTCATTTGTTTGCAGTTTATTGTGTCTTGTATGTTATGTTCCGCTAAAAAGAAAGGGAGAAAAAGAATGAGTGAGAGGCATAGCAAGGAGGAGCCTGCAATAAAAGCAGAGAATGGGAGACTGCTGAGAAAATCAGGGAGCGAACATCCAGCCAAATCTCCAAACTGAGTTTTAAAAAAAGCTTTTTCTAGGGACCCAAAGGGACTCTGTCAAGTTTATTGCAACCCAGGAAAGGTTGTGGGGAAAAGTGCAAACCTAGAGGACAGGACCGTGTTTTGCAGGAAAGAATTAGTAGAGAACTTTGATTTAATAGGCACTTTAATTTCTCTTCTGTCTTATTCTACTTTATCCTATTTAAAGAGTGCATAGTTCTGATTCTTGTCTAAATGCAAGTTAGTTTTGCGTTTATAAAACCCTTTAAAGTTCTAGAGTATGCAGCATTTGGAAAAGACCTAGGTGATATTACTGCAAAGTTTCCACTAACCTGGGGACCTGCCACCAGCAGACGTACTACTTACTACTAGTTCACCAAAGCACTGAGGAGCCTGAGTTTGTAGTTGGAAGCTTATGGTTTGGTATTGTTTTGGTATGGTTTTGACTGTCTAGATGTCTTAGATAGCCAAGTAGTATTTTCTCTTTGTATGAAAGGTACTTTTCCTCCTGTACTAACAATTGTTGTATCAATCAGATACCAACCACACTGTTCAAATCAAAAGGAAGCAAATTAGGAGGTAGGGGAAGAGATACATAGTCCAAGATGTTCCTGCTGGTATCAGCAGGAGTCAGTGTGGCCCAGTGTGGTTTAGATGATGGAGACTGATACCAGGAAACAAAAACTGCTCTGATGTTATTTTGAAGTTAAATATCATGAGGAAAGAACAATCATAACTGGACTCAAATAAAATAAGTTTTTCAAACTTAAAAATGTAGGCTATCTCTAGCTGTTAATAGAATAATCTGGAAGTACACATTCTTTATGAGCAAAAGCATTTGAAATTCAGACTGATCAATGTTATTCATTTTCAGTTTTTCTTTGTTCTAAGGAAAACATTCAACATAAGAACATATTTCCTCTATGTACTTTACATTCCGTTCAAATACACTCACAAAGCTCCAAACACAGCTAATCAAATAGCTACGTGTCAAAGTTAACAGTTTGGAATGCCAGCATTTAGGCTTTACAAGAGACCCTAACTTGACTCCTAACGCATTAAAATACAAAATATAATGACACAGTTGTTTTAAAATCCTTGAGACTTTCAGGGTTCAACATTCAGCACTTTGGAACAAACCACACAGCTCTTCTAGCTAAATACTGGTTACTGGAAGTTTCCCCTCACCCCTTCTTTACTAACTCCTAAATCAATTCACACAGGTCGGTAGAAGTGCACTCTGTTAGCCCTCTGATATGGTGAAAGAATGTATCTGGGTGCTGGCCGCTACAGGAGGATTGCTCCACACACAGGAATGTAATGCCTTAGTTCGTACCCGTTTATGCTATAATCATCGTGTCCTTAAACTGGCTGAGTTAAAATTGTTTATGACATTCAAATACAGAGAATGAGTATGTCTGTAAAGACCAGTGTATAGGTATTCAAGAAAACCACTTCAGACCTTCTCCTTAGATCAGATCTAAGATGTTTCTTTCCCTTTATACTGGACAGCTAAGAAACTGATCAGCAACAGCAATGTCCCTCCCTTTGCATAGGTTTTTTGGCAGGGCTAAAATTTTAAGATCTTTACACTGATCTCTATGATTTCGGTTGACAAATAACCTGAAGCAACAGAGAACATCTAATAAGTGATATGGTCTCTGCCAGTATTTTGTCAATACTAACTGACATCAGAGAACAGCAAGACTCAAATCCTTCTTTCACTCACAGCATCTGGAAGGTAAAATTCACTCTTTCTTGTCATGATGATGAACTCTGAGCTCAAACCAATGGTGCTGGCATTAGCCATTTAAGACTTTTATTATTTTCTTTGTTCCTTTAAAATAAAATTTCCAGTCTGACACTGGAGGCACAAATGCACTAATTTCAGTAAATGTTATGTCTAATTTACATTATTGTATTTTTTTTAAATAATGTCACTTTACAGTGATATTTAATTATTCAGTAAATTGTGAGCAATTATGTCAAGTTAAATAGATAATACACGTAGTGTTTGGATAGTGTTCTTTCCATTGTGATTTTATTAAAGAATAAGATATGACTTTAGCGGTATTTTTCTGAACAATATACCGTTATTTATTTTCAAAATCCCTAAACAAAAATCTTTCTTTAATCACATAGAGTAACTAATATTTTATGATATACAATTCTAGCTACCACTGGCATGCTTCATTTTCTGAGGAAAAGAGAAACACAAGGATATTAAATTCCAGTGATTACGATCATATATGTGTTCACGAAATTAATTGCAATACAAACATAGAAAGCTCAAAATAAAGACTGTACTGCGACTGATACATGACAATCATTACAAATCAGCCATTTCCCATTGTACAGAAAACTTTCAGAATTTTAAAGGCTGCCTCCAATCAAGGAGGCAATCAATGCTGAGTCTTGTAGTAAGCTATAGTAACATACAAACTGCAGTGTGCAACACTACTTAACTAATGGTCTTCACAAAGGAGAAAAATGCGGTACTGTGATGGAATAGAAAGATGACTGAAAGGACACAGCACTCTACTGTCGGAAGCTGGAGAAGCAAAGCCATATCTACCTAATGGTATTATTGGTGCACAGACTATAATTCAAAGTACATGATAGTGAAAAAGTTCCCTATATACTCCAGTGCTAAATGGGAACTTCTGATATATTTTTAAAAGTCAAACCTATGTTTGATAAGCTAATTGACTCTCCTTGGGTGTGATACACATAAGCAGGTTTGGGAAGTGGAGAAATCATTTCAGAATAAAGTCTCCTGGGCTGTACAACAGGTAAGTTACACTAGCATAGCAGGCTAATTATGTCCAATTACCAAATCCTGAAGTATTCTCCTATAGCTAAGCTGATTCATTTTCCAATTATCTTTAATCTACTCACCCCCAAGTCAGCAATAAAGGCAGCATCAACAAAGTAATGTAATGTCAAAGAACAGAGATGCAGGATATTAAAGAAACTCTCAATTTAATTTTGCTGGTTAGTTTTAGTACCGAATGGGTTTATGTTGTATCAGATTACTCCAAAAGAGACAGCTGTATTACAAGAGGATTAAACATTATAATAGCCAAGTCAAACAGAGTACAGTTTACTTTGTCCTCTCCCACAGTTCCTAAGGATGGGTTTAATGACAGCCTAGGGACTACATCTGTTCAAATTGAAGCTTTGTTTATTTTACCCACCTAATTGCCTAACCTTCGAGGCATGCTTACACCAAATATTTTTAAAGAACACTGAATTTGACTAGCACTACCTTCACTGAGAAGTTATATATGCCACATCTAGTATTAAAAAGTCAGCATTTTTTAACAACTGATGAGGAAGGGAAATCATTTTTACTAACTAACTGCCTAGTAAAATGAACTTTTTTCAATTACTTAATTAAAAAGTCATGAGCCAAGACTGGATTCAACATGAAAAAAGATGCTACCATTAATGTACATGCCTCCTTTTAAACAGGTTTCATTGTCACTTAATACTTACACTGCATTTTTTTTTTTCAGTTTGGCCACTTCCTCACAAACTCAGGCATGGGACGAAAACCTAAGTAAATAAGGTCTGGTAGTTGCACTTGTGTCTACCATCATTTGTGAAAAATAAATCTTATGAGAGAGATACATAGGAACTGCAAGATTAATTTATGTAATTAAGATATTCTGGGGTAAAGGAATTACTCGAAGAGGCTACTTCACAATTGTGGTGGAACACCTGGAATAAAGGGACGGCAGACAGCATCACAGTGTCAAACAATAGATTCAACCTCATAACAGTTTGGTTTGGCTAGGCAAAAGCATCTAGGCACAGAAGGAATTGATACAATTTAGTGTCTCTGTCTCCATAGTTTCTGTTGTGCTTCAATGACATTTATTACTACTTAGAATTACTTGCCCTCTAGCAGGACAGCGTCACTAGTAAATAAACACAGCTGTGTATAGCAGTACAGCAGTACCTTACCACTTCTGACAGCACATCTGTAGTATTGCTATAGCCACTCACTTTCTGAAAAGTCTTTCATGTGTCAAACTAAGCAAAGAGTAGTTTAAGTTTTCATTTACAAAGTCTTATTTACCCCAAGGCATCCCTGAAGATAACAGAAATTAAATGTACACAAACCTGTAGGTCAAATTCCTTTTTAAGAAATAATGCTGCAAAACAGTATTTTGAAAAGGATAATAAATGCATCACACATCATTCTGTGAGTAAGAAATAGGAAAGCAGCCAGTAATTTGGAGTTAACACCAAAGCAATGTCGACAAGAATTTTCAGTATGGGAAAGGCTCAAAGCCTCCCTCCCTGGGACACCTCCCCTGCCTCCCAAGCAGGCGTCATTTCCATACTGGATCCCAGAGCTAATCCAGACCCAAAAACTCCCACAAGATTTGTTCTTTTGCTAGTGTCTGTTTTTAAAGTATCCATATGATAAGTGAGGGGATGTGTGCACAACTAATGCAGCAACAGAACAAATTTTGAAAGCAGAGCATCAGAAAACCATACAAAGATTTGCTTCAGGATTTCTAATATCAAAGAGAAATTCATATTGTACATGTGATTCCCCTGTAAGAAATATCTTTTGCTGATTTAAATTTTTATATCAATTTTGCTTATTCATTATTTTGTTTAACAAGTGAAAGGAAGTCCCATTAATGTCAGACTTGGATTTAAATTTTAAACTAGTTCTATCCCGGTGCAACTTTCTTATTTTCAGTTAAGCTACATGTGATTTTATAAATTCACAAGGTAGTTTTAGAATCATACAATAATTTATAGTAGTTTAAGTAATAAGAAAATCAGAGATGCACAAGGAATTTACCACACTGGGACTTTCATTGGTGTGGAGACTTCAGGAATAAACACAACTACGTTCAGGTATAAAAGTTGATTCTTCACTCCATTACTGTAGTTTAATGACATTGCTTACCACAGGGATCAGTCAAATTACAGTAATTCAGCTTCTCTGCATCAAAAAGGGGACTCGGTAACCAAATTTAAAACTTTATACAAATCCTCTTAATTACAAATACTGTTATACAAATTTTGTCAATATAGACGTTTTTATATCAGCTGTTTGTAGTCTCTTTACTTTTTCTGACTTGATGTTCATTGGTGTAATCACCACCTACAATTCATATTACAATTAGGGAAGATGCAGCTGTTTAGCAGCTATAAAAATAGGCCAGCAATAATCAGAGTGCACT
Organism: Ciconia boyciana; assembly: GCF_034638445.1. Lineage (NCBI taxonomy): Eukaryota > Metazoa > Chordata > Aves > Ciconiiformes > Ciconiidae > Ciconia > Ciconia boyciana. The sequence continues at coordinate 20,262,168 of NC_132940.1, read as the reverse complement.
GCAGAATTGCTCAGTGACTGGAGTAGCTTTTGACCAGTGCATGTATCTAATGAACTCTCACACCAGTTCTCACATCCACCATCCATACCTTGATGCAGAACATTAGTACAAACAAGATACTCAGCTTTTAAAGATTTATGAAGTAACTACATACTGAATTTAATTTTCTGTATTTTTCCTTTATCTTCACTAGAGACTTTCCATAGATAGAAATTTTTCTTTGCTTAAAAAAAAAGAAAGCATAATCATGTGATTATGACACAAGAACACAAATTAGTAGAAAATCAAGACATTGTACATTCCTGACTTCACCATAGACTTTCAGCATATCCATAGAAGAGCTGGGTGAATACAGTTTCCTCCCTATGTATAAAATGGGTGCAATACAACCCACAGCATGTATATAATCTAAATTAATTGATTATTTTAAGGCATTTACATGCATAGGCAGAAAGTGTTGATGTAAACTTGCTCTCATTTCAAGACTTTTGAAGGGCTTTTTCCTTTTAGGAAGTTGATTGGAACTGAAAAAGATTGAAAGAACAAAGACTTATGCCAGCTACACACAGTGTACGTTATTGAATTTCACGGCCTATTTACTAGCACTACATACAGATATATTATACTTAACAAAACTGTTTCACTTACCAAATATATTAATTATAGTACTGCTAAAACACAATGTTTAAAAGGCAGTGGTATTTGTGAGTCTGTGTATCCATTTATAACACAGTATTTGATACAGCAGCTCTGCAAGAGAAATGCTAAGATAGATAAAATGCTTATAGAAGCAGATACCAAGTCAGAGATTGCTCCCTAAAATTCTGTTTTATCTAATTAACTATAATTCATTGTATAAGTAAATTAATTACCCAGTCGTATGGGTCACTGAGACAAATTAAACAAAGATCTGAAAAGCCAAGGGAAAGGAGAAATATCAGGAGCAATTTCATTTTGGAAAAAGCTCCCAGGGATTTCAAATCTTACTCACACAAGTAATTCTTACACTACTGGGCTTGACAATATTGGTGACTTTTATGTTAGCATGGAATGGTGAATGTTTTATAGCACTACAAAATTTCAAAACATTAATAAGTATTACAAAATTTTACTTACAATCTTGCAAAACTATCAGCGTAAGGAAACTGATCTGTTACTGATGTCACCCGAGGCATTCCACTTCAATGTCAACAATTATATATGATAGTACAGAAAACATGATGTTGAAATTGCTTTGCTAAGCAAGAAATTATTTTGTAGCTCTCTCTAAGCTAACCAGTTTAGAGATCTGGCAGATCATACAATAAAAATAAATACACGCATCTCTTTCCAAAAACCTGGAGTTTCACAGGTTTTGTTTCGCTTTTCTCCTCACTTTTCCCATAATCAATGTGTGGATTGGTTCCATGGTATGCATATCAAGGAATGAAAATCTGTAGAATCTGCTCGTAATCTGGCAAACTTTCCCAATGGTGAATAACCTTGAGTCCACTAAATTCACCAGAATGAAGAAGTCACAGAGCAGAAGAGGTCATCTCCTAACCTAAAGCATGCAGCCAGGCTTGCTTGTCTCCCACATAGTCTAAAAAGTCACAGTAAGATCCTGGCCTCCATCAATAGAAATGTCCCATTTATTTCAATATTTACATAGATTAATCTGATCTGCTTTAGATGCCTATACTAGGAAAATATGGATTTCACCTTAGGAATGAAATTTTTCTCTGCTGACTGTAAAATGAGCAGAGGATGACTAAATTGGTTGGAGACACGTAGAGTCGATGCTTACATTTTGACATTCCACTATGGGAGCCAAATTCTAAAAATCTAGACAAATTGACAGAGCTGGAACTCAGCATAATGCTTGCCTGCACGTAGCAACATATATTTGAAATGGGGGGAAAATTTTCTGTCTTAAATGAGCTGTTGAAATACCACTGAAGTGGGCAGGAAATGTGACCAGAATGTCACAGTTAAGTCACTAGCTGCTGAGCAGCCTTCCAGCTCAGAGGCATCAGTGCATGTCAGGCAGTTCAAGGTTCCTCTCCTCTCCCACAATGGTTGGCACCTGGAGTCAGGCAGTGCTGAGTTTCTCATTCTTCAGTCAAATCTGCACCGAGACTTGGTGAAAGAGGAGAAAGAGCAGAGGTGGCAGCAGCAGTTTCTCACCTCACTGCTTCTCCCTTGTCCATTACACCCTTCCCCTGCCAACTGATCTAGCTACACTGTCCCCTTGGCCTGCTGTCTTTCCCCCCAGCTTTCAAATTTTCCCTTCAATTTCCTTCCCTCAGAATGGCTAGCTTGGTAAAGTTCCCCTATTTTCTCTAACCACACAACGCCCCCCAAGCCCTGCTTGATTGCTTGCTCCATGCACATCCTTTTGCTCAGGCTCTGCTTCCCACCACTCTGGTAAACTGGTGGGCTCCTTCTCTCATGCCACAGCATGGAGCAGGACATCTAAAAGCCTAGCGTTAGTGAACGCTGGAATATCTTGCTGGAAATTGGAATAAGGTAACATTGGTCAAGCTGGTTAGCCTAGGCAGCGTCTGGAGCGTTCCCCACCTATCTCAAGTATGGGAGGTCATGACAGAAGAGGTGGGAGTGAGAAAGACGGGCAGGAGAAGGGGATACTGAGATTATCTCCATAAAAAATGGAAACCACCGCTGACCCACTTTCCATCTTTTGTGACTGAACTACAGCGAAATTAACTGGACTTAGACCCTAAAAGTGATTTAAAGTTTTATATAAGCACCTCTTTTCTTTGAACAAGTAAGCATTGTTTCTCTTTGTAAAGTCCTCTGGAAATCAACTGTGATCTTATAAGGTCATAATCCTGAAAATCTAGTCACACAAGATCCATATTCTGCACAAAGTTAAAAGCATGAAAGCTTTTTGGCTGATGTAATGCTGATATACAGCTGCATAGAGACAGCGCTGAAATGTGATCAAAAACAAGGCAGGAAAATTAGAAGGTGTATGGCTGGATTTTAATGAAGGTATGCTGATAATTTAAAAATCCAGGGTTTAGGTGCACCTCGGAACATGCTATATGAATTCTGATGCAAACTCTGGTTGAAATGGATAATGTAGTTTGGTCCATATGCATTTATTCTGCATTATGAGAACTGATTGCTTGCATCTAAGTATGTGTCAATCATGAAAATTAAAGGCAATTAAATATGAAACTTCCCCGTTAGTCTTCTCCTCCTACCTATATTTTCCAGGTATAAAACATTGTACAAATCAGCATCAAAATAAAAAGAAGAGTCAGCTTAACACTGTAAAATGCCTCTATCCCCCCTTAATTACAGAATAGGTTCTGCTATATAGTCTGTTTCCCACCTTCCCCGCAGAAGAATCATGAGCTAAGTGCGAATACAGCTCCCTCTAGAGCTTGAGTATTAGACGAAAACACAGCACGCAAATTCCCGTCTCCAAAAGCTTGGTTTAAGTGCTTAGAAAGGCAGCACCGTGAGAAAGATCAATATATACACCAGAGAGGCCAGGGAGCCTGTCGCAAAGGCTGCAGGCTGAGATTCAGAAAACCTTCTGTCAGAGACACCTGTGAAAATGGCATACCTTTCCAAAGTAAGCTTGTAGGAAAAGGCTTAACAGGTCCCTGGTTTATGGGAGAAGTTAAATACTCCCTGAACACTTGCACCTTATTTGCTGTCTAGTATGACAGGTGAGCCTTGACAGGATTCACGTATGCGTGTGCACAGAGCGAGAGAACAGAGATGTGAGCTAGCTGAACAGTTGTGTCAAACGTTTTGTGTGGTGAGGCAAGAATTGACATATTTAGCCCTTCAGAATTTAAAGGATCTAAACATCACTTCCGCAGGATCAGCTGCCCTCGAGAGCAGTCACTTCTGAGCCGCGGTTGTGCTAGCACCCCTCGCCCTTGACAGCCAGCCAAAGGTTTGCAGTGGTTGAAGCTGGTTGTCAAGTGTCGCCCAGTTGCACCCATATTCCATCCTATAGCCAGGAAGAGAGGGGTGGTACAACTGTATGGGGACACCGAGAAGGCGGGGAGACGCGGCCCGCGGGCATGTCCAGGTGTGCTTGCGCATCCGGGTGGGCCTGCGCCCGGGGACAGGGGGCCGGGGCTGGAGCCGCCCGGGGGACGTGCCGCCCCTCCCCTCAGTGCCCCTCTCCTTACAGTAATGCCAGTTTCCTCAAAGATCCCCTCCTCCGCTTGCTCAACCCGGACGTGCCTAAGCGCTTCCGCCAGCCCCCCTCCCGTTCCCCACGACCCCGTCCGGGCCGGTCACCGCCGCTCTCGCTGCGGGGCTGCCCCGGGGCGCCGGGCTGCCTCGCCGGGCTGTCCCGGGGGCGAGGTGTCCGCAGTCCCCGCCTCTCCTCCCACAGATATAAGCCAGCGCCTCCCGCCCCGTCGGCAGCTCACCGCGCTCAGCCTCGCCGGGATCCCGCCGAATCGCTCCCCCGAGGATGCTGCGCGCCGTCGCCGGAGGTCGGGCTCTGCTGCTGAGCGCCCTGCTGTGGCGCCTGGCCGCCGCCGGTGGGTAACGGCGGGCGGGCGGGCAGGCCGGGGGGCCGCTGGCTCGGGCGGGCGGGACAGACGGCGGGGCGCGGTCCCTCTGACAGAGACGCCGGACCCCAAGAGAGCCGCCCCGCGCCGGCGGCTGTGGCGGGGACGGCGGCTGTCTCGCGCGGGGCCGTTGGGGAGGGCGGGCAGCGGCTGTCGCGCGGGGCCGTGGCGGGAGAGCGGCCCTCGCCTGCGGGCTGTGGCGGGCCCCGGCTCCGGTCCGCCTCTGCTTCAGCACCCGGACGGCGGAGCGCTCGGGTCGCCAAGGGCTGGTTTCTTCTGGGGGGATCCTTAATGACCATAGCCCCGTCGGTGCTGGGGAGCAGGGGGGAGTCTCCAGAGTCCGCAGCTGCTGACCTGCTGTGACCAGGAGTGGTCTGCAAGATTTCTTTCCCTTGTCCCCAGTTCCGAGCTTGTTGGAGAGGCAGTGAAGGTTGTATTTAGAAAGTAATTAGGATATCGCTCAGTGAAACGCTTGATTTCCAGAGGTTACAGAGGTTGTGCGGGGTTTTCCGTTCTGGCTTCCTCCCATGCAGTTCCCCGAAGTAGCTGTGGCGTCTGCCGGGGCAGCGGGCTCATGGGTCACTGCAGCCTCCTTTCCGCTTGTGCGCAGGCCACAAGTTCATCCGTGGATAGTCCCTCTCAGATGTAAGCGTGTAGGGCAACCACTGATTTTTAAAGACTTTATCTTCCCAAAATAAATAAATGGGGAAACCAGAAGCAAATGCCTTCTGCAGCAGATACAGCCAGGGATGATTTTGAACTGCACCGCATTTATTTGGTGCTTGGACATTCTCATGAGTATCTTCAAGGTTTTGTAGCTTCTTCAGAGGTCTTGGATCAAAAGGGAAGCATTAGACAGAACTCCAAATAAGTTACCTCACCAACCTAGGAGTTACAAGTGGGAAAATAATTTGCTTCTTGTGTTTCTCGCTTCTGCCAGGACACATTCCTTTAGTTAGATGAGCATGAGCCCAGAGGGCAGGAGTGAGACTTTTCCCCCAAAAGAACTTTTCCAAGCAGCAATTAACAGCAACTGCTTCATTTAACTAAAAAGTGACTGCAGGGAGCCAGGAATTACGTATAATATGACTGATGGCACTCTTCTCTTTTCTGTATTTAAAGGCAATCCAGAACTACCAACAGCAGTTAATATAACTTGGTCTTCAATCAATTTTAAAACTATACTACAGTGGCAACCAAAACCATCAGGTTACTTGTATACAGTAGAAATACACGGGTAAGTAGATAACACCAAGGTGTGCCCATTAATGGCAATTGAAGAAGATGCAAATAGAGCGTGTTTGAATATTTCCAAGACTGAATGTAACAGGAAAAGACCCCAAACATGAGGATTTAGGAAAATTGCCAACCCAGCTGTTAATACTTTGTATCCAACTATAAGAATATCTGATTCAGGCTTCTGGTTTTGCCCACTTCAGAAACAGAGAGTTGAGCTTTAGGTCAATATTTCAGTTCTGGGGTTCGGTGCAGGCCAGCTGCACTGGAAGTCTAGGCCAAGATACTTTGAAGAAGTTGAGACTCAATCTGACACACCATGTATTAAATAGAACTTCACCTTTTTATGTCTTTCAACATGTCTGGACTGAGTCTTTCGTCTTGAGTCTTGGGAGGTGTCTGACAAATATGAATCTGCATTTTATTCTAATAGGTGAATCACAGTAAATGAATAATTTGTCTTGCTGGGTAATACTGAAAATTACCTTTGGTCTCTACCTCTGTCGAGACTTCCTCTGTTACAATGTTTTACGTAAGCTATGAAATATTGTGGATATAAAAAGTAGCCAGCTTATGTGAAGAGTCTAACACCTCTTTCAATACTGCGCCAAAAATTTCCATGAAGTTCAGTAATAAATCTGTGCTGTTCTTAGCTCCCATATTAATTCATAGACCATTATTAAACATGCCCCAAAGGGAAAATGCATCATCAACTGTCCTACATATTAATGAAAATATGGTACTGTAGTCTCTTCTGTCTGTAAAAGTGGCATAGAAATGAGAGCGCTCTCATGACTAACGGATTAAATACCAGTGCAATGGCCTAATGTGCTCTTTTATTCTTTAAGGGAGTGATTAAATTAATAGACTTAAAAGCACACCCTAGCAGAATGAATTTTATGAAATTTATGAATCTGGAGTTTCTTTCCAGCCATTTGTGCTTGCAAAAAATTGAAGTCTGTTTGCCTGAGATTAAGTATAGAATCAGCTATAGTTCTGATATGGAGACACTTCTTTAGACAAGTTGCTCTTATGGATGAAGTGCGCTTAAATGTTTGCTTTCTCATCTGTGTACATTTACAGAGTACGTTTGTTTGATCACACAGATCAAATCTCCTCTGTCCTTTTTCAAGGAGTCTCTAGGACACTATTACTAACTGATCTGTGACATCATAAGAAGTCTGGTGAAGTGAGAAGGGAGTTCAGGTGACTCTTAAATAAAACTTGACCTATTTGGAGGAAAACTCATTTGTTAATTTTCAGACAGTCGGCACTCTTGCTCTTTCAGCTGAGATCACACAATTTTTCTTTTCCTTAGTTCACCAGCAAAAACAGGGAAAAGAATTGAAGTAGTAATATCTAATCTGGTTTTCCATTCTTTCTCATTAGGAAGTAAAATGGGGAATTAACACTTTTTTTCCTGGTTTCATTATAATTTCTCAAGTAAATGGACCCACTTTCTATCATTTAAAAATCAAGAGAAGTGCATGGGTCATGGTTTTTGTCAATTTTTTTAAAATTGTAATTCTGCAGCAAAAATTGCTGCTACTGTCTGGTTCTTTTGCACCTGCATAGGTGCAAAAACAAGTGGCATGTATGAGGAGACATTGTTGTCACATTAAACAATTAATATTGGTATCAACAGAGCTTCCTAGGACAAATGATGTTTCTTAAGGCAATAGTTTTCAGATGCATCAGGGATAACACTTTCAAAGTGATTTATGCATCTTATGTTTTTTTAAATAAGTCAACTGCGGAAAAATCCCAAATCAGAACTACTTATGGTTTCTATTCAGTTCATAGAAAAGATTGAATTTTTACTTCATATATGTATCCAATAACACATTTCTATAACTAATATGGCTCATATCTGATTTACTTGATTCTACTTTGAATTGTGAAATATAGCTGTACAGAATAGTGGGGTTTGAGTTTTTTCTTCTCCTTTTCCACCTAGTACACTTGCAAGACTGTTCTACTGGATGAGGAAAATCTATACAGTTTGAGGGGAAAAACGTTTTTTAACATATCTAAATATGTAAAAGTCTGGTTGAAAAGTGTTGACGCTTCTTTCTTGCTCTTTTCAGACAGACATCTGACACCCAAAAAAAATGCATATTGACAGCAGAAACAGAGTGTGATGTTACTGATGTGCTCAGGAATGTAAAAGAGACCTATACAGCACACATACTGTCTGTAACGTCCTCGAGGATGGATAACTTTGAAGAACCACCTTTTGCAGTCTCTGAAAAATTTACACCTTATAGTCAGAGTAAGTAGGATTGCCAATTAAATCTTATTATAAACTGCCTCTCAAAATTACTTCCATTGACTTAAATGAGGTTTAGATTGGGCCTAAAAGTTTTTGCTATAGATTCTTACAGTAGCCTTACTGATATCTGAGAAGACGACATTCAGGCATAAAGCTTTCCCTGTTATAGGGGAGCGTGTAAGATATTAGTTACCATTTGTTTCTCACCTGCAGTGAGTAGACCATTTTATTAACATTGCATACTAGATGAAGATATTTGTTAATAATTCAGGATTTCACTGTATTACTTTGGCTCTGTAAACTTATAATAGATTTGAGGAGGGAAGGGAGTGGAGGGAGGAAGAAAAAAGAGCATGTTGTCTAGAAAAAATGATGTCAGTTTTTTAATTCTAAAAATGCTTGTTTAGCTGTTCTCGGAAAACCGGAGGTACAGAATTACACACAAAAAGGTTCCAAACTGAATATTGTGTTCCAAGATCCACTTACACCATATACATTTCCTAATGGAAGCTTTCAAAGTATTCGAGATATTTTCCAACATGACCTGGAATACAAACTCTATTACTGGAAAGATCAAAGTTCTGGAAAGGTGAGCTCTAACTCTACTTTTTACATATTCTGTAGCTGTATTATAGCTACACAATTTCTGTGCTACCTTAAGAGCTAACACTTTTGCAGAGAACACTTTCCTGAAATATTTTTTTTCCTTTACAGAAAGATGCAACAACAAAAAGCCATACATTTGAAGTAAGCGTTGACAGCACAAAGAACTATTGCTTCTACATACAGGGAATCATTCCCTCCCGCAGAGAAAACCGTAATGGTCAAGAAAGCATGGTGCTTTGTACCAGTGTAGGAAGAGGTATCTTAGATGGTAGGTATCTGGTGAAGTTTGTCATACAGTCCTTAGCATTCTAACAAAAAGACACTTCAATCCTCAGTATTTTTTAATACCTTTTTAAATTGTGATGCCTTTTATAGAATAAACTATTTACTGTATAAGTGAGAGGACACAGACTGAACATGGAAACTCATAGGAAGAACTCACATTAAGTAAGAGTCCACCACCTTTAGCTAGTTGGAGTTGGTTTTAGGGTTTTGCTAAACTGCTTTGATTAGTTTTAAATTGTCTGAGTTGATGACTGGTCACTGAGGTTTCAGATCTCATCACTAGCCTTCAGCTTCGTATTTTTGTTTTCTGATTGTTTTCCTCAGATCCTTCCAATAACAGGTCCCATAGTAAGTGCTTGAAGGATTAGCTCTATAACATAGGAGTGCTGGAAACCTACATATCCATTGACTTGTAGTTTGAACTGAACTTTAGTTATTATCTCAAAAGCAGATGATGAGACTAAGACTTTCTTTACTCTTAAATTACAAGGTCAGAGTTTGGCAGATTGACTTCTTTACTGGTAAATAGGTTAGTGAGTGGTCGGTGAATCAGCCAGTCTAATTCCAGGCAAACAATTTGGATAACACTTTCTTCAATATAAAGTCATCAATATTTATTAAATAATATCACATTGCTGTACTGTATCTTTCTTCTCCACCAGATAAGAATATTTGCACTCTAAGCAGAAAAGCTCTTCCAAAATTGGCAAATTAACTCTCTCAAATTAACGTTCTTATCTAGATATATATTTTTGTTTATCACAATAGTTGAATTCTAGTAAATTACAACTTGAATAGAAGTCTCTTCTGTTGGTGTTTTCTAGCTTCTAACCTAGAATAAATTTCCACTTGGACTTAGTTTCACAGAAATAATGCAGGGGTAGGGGGAATGGCTTGACTTATTCTTGTGGTGGTAGCATGGTATTTTAGTGCACTAACTAAACTAGATTAAAACCTAGTGTGAACCAAGTGAAATAAAGCTTTACCTCAGTTCGACAAATTCACATTAAAATTAATTCAGTTCACACTGAGGTGGTCACTCCACTTCTGTGATACTGTAAAATATGGAAAGCATTTTTGAATTCAGTGGAGAGGGTTTCTAAGAGTTTGTAGCACTGTGACATTATGGCTTCTGATAACTGAATCTTGGATTTTTTTTCCTCCCCTACAGAATATGGAGCAGAAGTCTTTATCATCATAGCAGTCATAGCAATTGCGGTCATCACTCTTGCCATTGTCCTATCAGTGATCCTGTGTAAACGCAAGAAAGCAAAAGCTGCAAGAGAAAAGGAACCGCTTAATGGTGTCTAAGGAAGAATCATAGTGGACACTAGTGGCAGTTCCAAAGCAAAAAAACCCCAAACAAACAACAAAAAACATAAATTGGGTAATTGGGTGGAGCCTTTTAGCCTCTCTGATACAGGAATTTTGAAGCCCAAACTTTATGTCGATTCAAAAATCCGTTAGTCACAGATGAAAAATCCAGATATCAGGAAGCCCCTGGGTCACTAGTGGCCGGAGGCTGGAAAAGTATTCTGGTGATCTGTTACAATATCCTAACCCTGCTCATATACTCTTCCCAAGCTCTTTCTATTGTCCTGTCTGAAACAGGATTCTGAACTAGATGGACCTTTGACTTGACCAGATACAGCCATTCCGGAAGTATGGCCTTACTGAGCCAGAAGATTTATGGTACTTGTGAGGGGAAAAAAACACTACTTTTGAAAAATATGTGTCCTTTACCTAACTGAAAGGAACATCTTTCTGTTTCTATGAAACAAAACCTGTATTTTTTACTTTCTTTTAACATTATTAACTGGTGAAATGATCTGTTAGCTCAGATGTGACAAAGATGCTACTATTATTTCTGCACTTCTTGGGTAGAATTAACTTGGTCTATTTATCTTTGGACATAGACAATCAAAGGTAAACAAACTGAAACTACTGTACTGGCAACTTGTAAAGAACACTTTTGAAGTAGGTAGCTGTTATCCATCTGGAAAGCATTTCTGGATTACACTATACCTAGAGTTATACAGACAGGGTAGTCTGATGGTTCTGAGTAAGTGTTATAACAAATACTTTGCAGTTTTTGAGTCAGTAGTAACTCACTTCATGCAAGCACTGACTAGGTAGCAGTATTTACTGCATTTTGAACATTATTTTTAATTAAACAGTTGGTGAAGGAATAATTTATGTGGTATACATTCAGATCATCTTGGTGATGGGATGTGGAGGTACCTGTTGCTTTGACTATTTTAGTATTTATTTTATAAATGAGAATCTAATTTTTATACTGGTGATATCTGTATTTATGATGGTAATTTATACTTTTCTAGTGAAATAAAGGTGACTGGGAAAATAAGACTTTTCCTTTTTTTAAATGAGGTGCGGCATTCATTCCAGAACTAAATTAAAAATAAATTTAGGAAACTTATCTTGTGACAGCAGTGTAGGTGAGCTGCCAGAAGTCTAACCAGGACTGCAAAATAGACTAACAGGGCACCTACTACCTGTAAGGATAAAAATATGAGAAGCCACAGTTCACAAACTGATGAAAAGTGTTGAGGAGTCCCGAGCTGCTTTTCAGCTGTCTACTTATGTGAGAGATTATTCAGTGTTTGCATTCACAGCTTCTCATTCCAATGGAAAGTATACTAGGCGTCTCTTTGGATGTATCACACAGGGATTCCCACAGCTGTGCCTGTACTGCTTGTGGTACTAATGTTCATTCAAGGCATTATGGGGCCTGGCCCAGAGATGAGAACTGCTGCAACTAATGTTGGTACCTACTGCTGCTGCTACCAATGGTCATAGGCACAAAAAAAAAAAAAAAAATCAAGTGAATGGAAAAAAAAATGCATCTTGTAGTTGGCACTAATTGGCTGTATATCTCAAAGCTTCATATATGTCTTAAAATAAGAGATCTATTGCATTTATGAGAAGGAATAATATAATATAAAATTAATATCCCAATCTACCAATTTTTACAGAATTGTATTTTATGTTTTTCATCCCTACTGTATTTTAGATACCTTCTTTGTATGGATTAAGACTCCTGTGAACATGTGAGTGTGGTTTATGGGGGTTTTCTTTGTTCTTTAATTCCCTTTTTTACAGAGGGAAGAAAACAAACACCACCATCCCCCCAGAAAAATCCCTCTTTACTTAATATTGTGCAATAAATGCTTAATGCATTTTCTGCTGCATGCCTTGTATGGAGGAGGAATATTACAACAGCAATCAAAAATATGAGAACTTGTGGGAGTAAATTTAAAAACATTCCAAAGTTGTCATCATTACTTCCCTTCCCTGTGCTGTTCTGCGTCCTCGGTTTCATTCAGTGCCAAGCTCAGAAAAGGGAAGAGCTCAGAGGAAAAGGAAAGCCTGTAGGTTACAGCATAGCATTTTTTAAACTAGACCATGCAGTTGCTTGTCATAAGCTACCTAGACTGATGTTATAAATCATACTTCATTACTTAAGAGATTTTTGGTTTGTTCTGAATATGAAGGTTGTTTTTATTGAAAGAAAGAACACCCACAGAAATGTGAACAAGTGCCTTAAATGGCATAAGAATGACCCACTACTGCACAAGTTCTGGAAACCTGAAGCGCTTCTGTTCCCTAGCTGCAGTATGTTGTCATCCAACAATGCTGAGTAACCAGAGTCACGGGGCTCACAGATCCTATTTCAAAAAGGTTTTTTGCTGTTTGTGGAGACAGTTGAGAAAGGGGCTTTTTATTGCAAACTTCTGGAAGTATTATCCTTTGGGTCGGTGTAGTGAGCCCACACACAATGTTTTATACAGAGATTTAACATTCTCAGAGTATCAGGGTGGGCAAAAGGAGTCGTTGAATAAAGGTATTGTCTCTAGGAAGGAAGACTAGATCCTATCTACAACACACATGTGGCCACTTCAGCACTGTACCAATTTAAGACAGAGCCAGCCACCCAGGCAATCCATGTGAGAAAGGGAAGGCTTTTCCTACACACCTAAGTTCCCTGGCTTATCTTCTAAGCAGGTTTCTGTAAGCAAGTGTGTTCCTACTGATGCTCCTGATGCCCCTGTTCTGCTTTGCTCCTTCTCATCTGTTGCAGAAAAAGGTATCCAGCTATTTCAAGTGGATGAAAACATTTGCCCAGTTCCCTGACACAGTACTTGTGTTCCCTCCTTATACAAACGAATATGTAACATTGCATACTGTAATAAGTCACTTTCATTTAATAGTACTGCTTTAAAACTACATTCTTCTTGTTCACATGAGCGACTAAAGGCTGATATTGTTCCGCTACTTTTCTGACAGCCCTAACAGCATTGCAGACAAAATTACTGCCATTACTTAAAGTGAACACATAGGAAGGACTTCATAAATGTATATATGATAGATATGGCAGCAAACAGCTTAGCTAATCTACTTATAGCAGACTCAGCTTTCCACTGTGAGAAGGCTGCTGCTGAGAGGCATGTAATGATAAGAATGTGATTATAAGCTTAACGTGCATCACTGATTATGTGGCAACTCAGGACAAAGAGTTGCTGCATTAAGTGAGTAAGAATAAACAGCTGTGATAGATTACCTTCTTGGTTCAGTTTTGTGATGCTGATTATTTTGCAGGGTAGTAGTGATTGCTACATAGTTTCAGAACCTTGTAATACACAGGAACGCGTGGGCTTTTGACAGTACCAGACCCAAGAGTCAATTGAGTAGTCTGCTAACTACACAGTATTTATCCACGTACAAATAACCTCGCTTTCTATAGTCTATGTTTGTCACTGAGGCAGAGGGAGCTGGTATTCATGTTTGAGGAAGACAGGAAAAACAAAAAAGAACAACCTGCTAGACAGGACAGAAGCAGGAACTGGCCAGCTGAAAATCTTTCCACAACCATTAGGTGTGGTGTTATTCACCATGGCATATGCTCTCTCACACAGTATACCCATTCCCTTGACAAAGAGCAACTGTCACAGAAAGCTGCCCTTCCCTTATTTGCTGGTCTGTGTCCTCCAGTGCCCTACGGCAGGACGCTTACAAAAGCTCAGGGCATAACGACCAGGACAGATGCGCCGCAAATCTCCTCTTCCTTTCACCTTATGATGAGAAATCTTCCCCCTAGTGAGATCCTTCTGCTTCTTCTGGCACAGGCTCTCATTCAGCCCATATAGCCCATTTCAGTATCCCCCAAAAGGACCCAGAAAGAACAACTTACCCTGTAATTCCTCAGCCTCTAACTGTAGCTGAATTAGGCAAGTTCATACAAAGATGTGCCTCAGGGGTGATTTCTTCTAGTAAAACCTGCCAGTACCTGGCAATAAAGACACAGCCATGTTGACTGTCTCTAGGGCTTTTACAGCCAGATCCTCTCCCGTATGTCCAATTGCAGGGATTGTGCCTGTTTCTCATCTTCTCAAAATTTGTGCCCTATTAGTGACATACTTCAGTGACTTGCTCCTCAAGAAGCTCACAACGTTTCTGCTCCTTACTTCCCCTGGCTCCTTTGTTGATGTTTCCATTCCTCTCCCCCATCCCCTAGTCATTTCCATTACCTGTTCTTCCCTAGAGATGAACCCACTGCCTCATTTCTGAAAACAGCTGGTTAGGATCTAATTTAAATGAAAATATTAGCACCTGAATAAATATATATCCTTTAATCAACAATCAAGAATATATTAATAGCATGGCAGCATTTTTTTTTACTCTCTACGGCTTCCCTTGGTCACCATAATTGGATCAGTAACTCCTAGAACATTCAATAGCACTGCTCTGAGTGTCCTTCTCAGTGCACCTAATTATCTTTAAATATTAATGGTTTTAGTGGCTTGTTTAACTAGCAGTGAAGTTATTAATCTGAACTCAAAGAATATTCACAGTTCCAGATCTCAGTTATCCTCACTGATGCATTTGCTTCTATTTTTATTTTCAAATTTTCTACCTTATTATTTCAATAAATATTTAAATAGCAAAGTACAGACATTGTTATATTCACAAAACTATTTCATCGAAAGAGGTTTAATTAAAAACCTCCTTCCTCTGAATAGAGAAATATTTTCCCAATGAGATCACATAATTTTTTAATTAGTTCTTCAGTAATCACATAACTCAATTAAAAAGCTAGTGTAATGAAAGAGCTAGAATGACAAGTGAGATTTTAAAACCTACTCCAATAAAAAGTCCTCATTATTCCAGGGGAAAAGGTAGGTGTTTTGGTTTTTGTTTTAAAGAGTGCATCCTTGATTAACACAGAAGGTTTTCCCTCTGCTGCCTTCATACTTTACCATATGTTCACACGAAATACGTACATCTCCACAGAAATGATACTCAGTCTGATTTCCCATCTTTCCACGTTATTTGTAACATGATCATTTGCTTCCATAAAGCATCAAGGGTGCAACCATACCATCGCATGCAACCGCTGCAGTTATCACTATAGTAGTGGAACCACGAACACCGCAGATCTGTTCCTTCTTTGCTCTTCACACGGCTATATCAGAACAGCAGCACTGCATATACAACTTACACTCTGTGAGCCATCTCTACAATATTCATTCTGCAACTGCATGCCTGGTATTATGTTTCCTGTGACTAGGAAAGGTGACCCCAAGTAGCAAAAAAAGGCATAATCAGTATGTTAACAATCCAAATTTTCCTAAATGGCTAGCACACTGATACCCAGTTTGAACCCAGATTTCACCAAAATTTGAAGGAAAAGGGCATGCGAAATTTGTTAATCTTCTCTTTCCTAATAATAAAGAGCAACAGATAGTTTGAACAGCTCAATGAGATCCGATAGGAAGGGCAGAGCAGCTCTCTCCCCCTGAACACTCTCCTTTCTCTTCCATTCAGTCCGTGTTTCCCTCTGCCAGGTTCTCCGGGGATCTTGGATTATAACATACATTGTCTTGTCTAGTTTTCAAGCACAGATGGCAACAAGGCCCCAGTTAACAATCCGGCGGGTAGCAACAAGTACTTATTTACCCATTGTTTGCACGATGGTGTTAAAGCCCGCACAAAACCATACTCCCTTCTCCTGACAAAGTTCTCCTTTAGTCTCAGAAAACTCAGGAGTACCTCAGAATTAGGAGATTTTCACATTGAACATTAAGCTTCTTACCAGACTTTCTTTCCTCGGTATGCTTCAAACAGAAAACAGATTCTTCTTGCTGCCCTTTTAACTCTTAAGAAGAATGGACTGAGAACCTCAGAGCAGGGGCTGAAGTCTTCTAGGAGCACTGGAAGATGTGTTACTACTGCACGTGGCATAAATTGAGCTGTAAAAGCCCTGTAAGTTATGTTGAAGTACAAGCTATGTTTAGAACTGTGATAACATGCTACCTGTCCAGCAGCAAAGGAAAAGAAAGGCATGGCTAGAAATAGCTGGAATGCAGCCGTATTTGTGGCTATTTGGCTTTACAGGGGCTATTTGGGGCTTTACATGCTTCGAGTTCTGCTGAGCTTGCCTCAAAAAAGCAACCCAAAAGACGACTTTTGAGGGAATGACCTTCCACTCTAGAGGCACAGGCACAAGAAGTTGGAACAGGTCCCAGGTGAGGGTACCGCATCTCTCAGGCAGGTCACCACACTATCTAACAACCTCGGGGACAATAAGATACATGGAAGACACAGGAACTACTACTGTCTATCAGACCCACCTGTTCAAGTACCTTCTATCCCACCAGCATGATGCACCCCAGTGCCTCAGAGGAAGTTTACAGAGGTAACACACTAAGCATGAAGAGATTTTTGTGAGTATTGAAGCACTAACCTCATGCAGCCTTTTCAAAATTCTCTGCTTAGGACTATTATAGATAACTATTCTAATATAAAACATCTACTTTAAATTTTTTATTATCTAGTTAGTATTTGTGGGTTAAAAAAAGACAAGAATGTCAATGTGTAGATTTGACCTTGGCCCTTAATTCCCTGCTAAGCTCCCAAAAAAACTGCTAATGGTTCCTGGCTTTCCAGATAAGTCCTGTTGCAATACGTAAGACTGCATCTGAGTTTTAAGCCTCCAGCACACATGCCTTTCTTTTTAACCATTATTTTCCCAAATACATTAGCTTATCAGCCCTTCCATAGTTACTTCATTATCTTTCAGAGTTTTACTAAGTCTGTCACATCAGCAGCTTCTGACACAGCTGTTTTTAGCTCTCTTGCTTTTGTGCCAATATATTCCTGCACTAGAATACCACAATAAAGTAAATAAATAAAGGCTACCTTATTTTGGGGAGCATCTTCACACTACTTACCTTGTCATGATTCACAACGATTAAAATTGGTCAAATGGATTTTAGCACCTGCTTGCACTAAACCATTCAGTCTAAGGAAATGAAGGGTATATTTGGTTACATAGAAGAATGTCTCTTCAATTGCATACGTGGAGTGTCTTTTCCAGAGCAGTATCCCCCAAATTTTCTCTAGTTAAGCTTAAAAAATTAGCTGTGATTTGTGCCAAACTCTAGTTATTTTAATGCAGAAAACTTGCTCAGTCATGTAGGTGGAGTTCCCTATTTCTAACCAAGTAAACCAATCTCTGCAGTCTTAGTTTTGTCCAGACAGCACTGACCTCATTTTTCCAGTTCTGTTCTATTTTGGTGTGGCATCATGTGTGGATGCCACTTCTCTCCCAGAATGAGGGATGGGTGGGGAATAAGGATGTTGGTTTGTGGACAAGGAGAGTGGGGAACGGGGCTGGTCACCACTGCACAAGAGCTCCTTTTGCCAGTAAAAGCCATTGTGTTGAATCTTTATGGTTCAGACTTGCCAAAGGTCACTAAGAGTGAGGTTTCTAACCAGTGCGAGAGAGACTGTGATTGTTAAGCCTGGTTTGTGAAAGATACATTCCACAGAAGTGGAGTGCCCAAGTTCCCCTTCTCTCCTATTTTAAAATACCAGCTGGATGATTATTCTTCAACTGTTGCATTCCTCGCAGGATTACTGGCAAAATGTCTTAGTTTCCAAAGTCAATCCCCACGGAATTTCACCAGATGTTTAGGCATATTATTTCTATTTAAACCCTGAATCTGTCATATTTTTCAAATTATTCCCTTAAGACAGCTTCTGTCTGTGAAGTTCCAGGCTGCTTGTCATCTGGCTCTGCTTTTGCATACAAGGAAAGAAAATGATACAGCAGTTCAAAGATGGCTCAGCAACTTTGAAGGTAACGTTTCTAAGGTTTTAATGTAAAAGACAAATTGCTTTCATAGTAACCTAGCTTGGCTATATTTCTCTTTCAAGATGAAACAGTTTCATCTTATATTTGAATGCACATGACAGGATGCATTTCATCAGACCATATAAACCAAGATATTATAGGAACCTGTAATGTGCACAGCCATTCTAAACTTCCAGGTGAAGTTTAAGGCATCATTAATAAAAATCTGACTGTAACCAGCGCAATAGCAAGAGCCTGGAACCACAACATGTGAAGGGAAAACCAACCAACCTCCTCCCAAAACAGCTGCACATCACTGATTCATAAAACTAAGAAACCTCTTTCCATGCTCATGAAAAGGACTCGCACAAACCAACTGATACCTACACCTAATAAAGAAGCAAATACATTATACATAGAAATAAGTGTTTTGAACAGCAGCTTTGTAAGCAGAAATTTGAACTTGCACACTGTTGATTTTCTTCTTGACAGACAAAAGTTGCAGTTTATTTTTTCTATAAAACCAAGGTAACTTTTTCCCCCTACTATTTTTCACAGTTGGATTTCAGGTGATCATTATCATGGACATTTCTATGACATCTCATAGTATGTATGATAATTATATATAAATTTTAATAATGGATTTTTCACTCCTATCTTGATAAGACATCTTAAATGTTTTTTCACCTTTCTAGACCACTTCAGAACACCAAAGATTAGGTGACGCACTGGTATCTGTTGAGTCTGCAGAGAGCTGAATCCTATGGAAGAATCACTAAATTAGTTCTTTCTCACAAGTCGTAATCCACAGGATATTTCTTCTTCATAGATTTAAGAAACATGAGGATTGAATTCCCTATTCTGCAGAAGCATAATAAGTCATTTAAGTTGTCAATACTAGATGCGATTTAATTAAGAAGCCTGTCAAGTAAGCGTCATGGTAGCACTACATGCTGCTTTGTTTTTCACTAGTCATCTTCTCTAGTATACAGTACAGAGCTAATGAAGTGGCAATACGTCCAGAATTTTCTTATAGCACAAGTCACTTTCAAATGGTGCTGAAGTAATCTTATATTTGGGCCGTCCAGCCAGGTGTGTCTACTCCACTCTATCTGTGCCACATTTGGGCAAGAAACATCCCTGCAACATGCATACTGGCTAGGAGGTAGCTTACACTGACAACTTTTCCCAGAAGAATTACAAGGGTCAGAGGTAGGTTGGATTTTTGTGTGCATTTCCTGCTGGGGTTTTTATTGGGTAAAATATATCCCATTATGCAATGAAGCATGCTTTGCACTTGGGATGGAAGATAACAAGATTCACAGTGATGTTCTGGTCATCTTGCAGCTTACTCCAGTCTCATGCTAGTCCTGTAGAAGGCACCATCACCTCTTGTCTTCATCAAGAAAGCTTAATTTTTGCTGAGAGGGGACAGCTGTCTGGAGCTTTACTAAACATTCAGAAATACTGGACCAAGGCTACTGAACATCCTCAAAAGATGGTGGATTGATCCTTGAAAAGGGGTTTGAATTTGTTGCTCCAAGGTTTTAGTTCTACTGTTCCAGGAACTGATGTTTTTCCTCTACATAAGGAAGAATTAAAGTGTTGAGGTATACAAACCAAGCATTTGGAATGAACTGAGTAGCTGAGAGCCCAGAGTTGAACAAGTAACAAACTTCACACTCCTCTAAATATTAAAGTATTAAACATCACATCCACAACACAGAAGTTCCTTTTTTTCTCTCCAGCTCATCAGCTAAGTTGAATGACACTTAGATTTTTAGACTGCATCCTTGGCTGAGGAATTTCCTTTCAAAGGGAGCTCTACCCTTTAAGAATGCTACACATATACACTTTTTGCAGAGCTAATCTTAGAAGGAAAAATCAGTACCTACGAGCAATAGAAAACACTGATCACAAGAGAAGACCCTTAAAAATCAGTTCATTCAAGCATATCTTGGTTTCACTCTTACACTACTGAGTTTCCAGTATCCTGATAGCTGGTATATCTACCACAACAAAGAAAAACATTAAAAATCACAAATACAATAAAGGTGGAGAGTGATTATCCTGTTTTCCTCAAAGCACAAAGATTAAGGAGCACTCAGAAGAATTACTACATTAAATACTGATATCATGTTAACCTTATTCAGGCCGGCACTCTTCTAAAAATCAAGAAACTTGAAGGGAAAAGAAGTGGCCAGCAGACAAAGGAGACAGAGGAGAGGTCAGAATCAGTGCAGACTTACAACAGATTAGTGCACCTACAATCCAATTGCTCTAAGTACATATCTTCAAGTACTGAGCTCATGTTTTTTGTTAAGCCTACCACTGGATGGCATCATCTGGCAGATTCCAGGGTGAATTTCAGACAGTACTATGGACTTTATAAGCTGAACACAAGTCAATCAGCTCATTAAGTAACTTGAGATTTGTTGAGCATGCATTCACTGTATTGTTACAAAATTCCTAATTACATCATCAAGAAACATAAAAAGCCTAGATATATTTTATCTTTAGATTTATTATTATTTCAGAGGCACTTAATGTCTTACATTTATATAGCGCCATTTCCCCCTCCAAAGCACTTTACAGTATTTACATACAGGAATGTTTCCCACCACTGTTGAAATGCAGCCATCTGACTATTACCAGTACCATCTTCAAAGCACCAACAGTTTGAGACTGAAAATATTCATCAGTATTTTGTCTTACTAAGATAGTTCAGAATTCCAATTTACAAACTTCCAACTTGTGCTATTAAAAAGACCTAACAGCTAAAATACAGTATCACAGTGCAATTCTGCAACAGAACTGAGACTTGGTTCATTTTCATTAGATTTTTTTACAATCTTTCATAAGACCAAGTCTATCTCAAAATACTTTAATGTAAGGCCTTTTGAGAATATCATTCTAAAACATCATTCTTTTTTACTTTCTTCATAAGCCTCCCTTACAATCAAGCACAGAAGAGTTATTTTTCTTTCCTTCCAGTATATTTAGAAACACTAAGTCCTGACCCTAAGGAGATACTAGCATCCTCAGTTTCAATGAACTTCAGGGCATCTAAAGGCAAACCTATTCCTCCTTGGTTATGGAGTTGGATTTTTAATATTTGTTTTGTTTTAGTTTTTAAAATAAATCCAAGATTACACAAAAATATGTTATTAACCAATTCAATTGTAAAGTACCTTGGGATTGGCTGCTGGGGTGCTATATAAGTGTGCTGTGTGTGGTTTTGCTTGTCAGTGTTAAAAATACATTAAAGTATCCCAACACTACTCCACTGCAAAGTCTGCCCTAGTCACAAGGATAATAGCAACTTTCTCATTTTAGAGATTTTTTTTTTTCTTTGTCTCTCTAAAAGGCTACTAAAACATCCCTTCCAAGAGAAGAAGTTGCATTTGTGCTGAGAACTTTCACAAAAGGAAAAAAAAAGAAAAAAAAGTATCTGGCATCCCTATTTTCACGGTTACAATTAAAAAAAGACTACCACCTCACATACAGCGTGCTGCTACCTGCTACATTATGGCTGATGTGAGAATCTGAATGAACAGAAAAAAATTAGTAAAGTGAGATATCTATTTGCCTTCTTGTGGACCAAGCACAAAAATTTATTCTGGTACCCTATTCTCTTGAATATGCTACACTTCAGAGAGGCTTTTTTGATTTTCATTGATGCATTATACTATGAATCTACTGTGGTCACTAGATTCTTATACCAGGATAGCTGTTTACATTTGAGCACTATGAAAGAACAGTAGTACTGACAGGTATGGGCAAGAACTATGATAAAAGTAAAAATATTAACAGGTAGCAATTTCAACCTGAAAGATGATGACTAATCAAACTGGGTAAAAATTAACAGACAGCAGTGCATCCAAGTACATTTCCATTTTATAAAAAGTTGGTTTTGTTTTTAATCTAAACCCTTGATAAAAGATGCAGAGAACAGATTTATTGCATATTTTATGCATGCCTTCATGTAGTGTATTCCTATATGTTATACAGAACACTAAAAAACTATTAGACCTTCACTGTACAACAGGTATGGCAAACTTTTGTTTTAAAGCCTAAACAGCAATTCAGTTTGAGTTATACTTCTATTCCCTGATCACAAAAATCACCTTGCTGCATTTATGTTTGTCAAAGTCATATGGCAAGCACAGTAATCATTTGTATGGAAAAAAACGGTTACAGTAAACTGAAGAGTTTGGTTTCTTCAAGGGGATTTGGCAGCTGGAACAAGAAAACCAACAGGGACTAGAGATCCTCAGACAACAGCGAGAATCACTGGCGAATAATTTGTATCAGAAATCAAGAAACCTCATGACAAATAAGAGAACAAATGCAAAGGATGAAAGCATCATTTTAGGCTTCACAGCCCCGAACTCCAAACAGGAAGTACCATTATCACTTACTTTCAAACTCATGTCTGAAGGGCAGCTAAAACCATGAGATCTGATTTTTTGAAGAGAGAGAAAAGGAGGAACTCAGAAAAAGCAACTGCTGTATTACAGGACTGAACACACACAGGACAGACAACAGTCTGCTATTTCACAGATTAACATTTTTGAGACCATTCTAACCCCTACCTATTTCAAGAGAAGAATGATTGGACCCACATTCTTTTCTCTGTTTCTACTTGTGGGAGCCATTCATTTCTTCAGAACTGAAAACATGCGCAAGATTGTCTGATAACAAGGAACATCACTTTTCTTTTCCCTTTTGGTTTTTTGGTCAGTCCTTTCCTCCCTCAACCTCCTCTCAACTCTTCATTACCATAGTATTTCTCTGACAGAAAAAGGGCAGCTGGGGTGGGGGATGGATGAAGCTCTTGCTAAATTGGGCAAGAATAGGATTGCTGAGCACCAGAGAGAATTGCATGGACAGACAGATGTTAAAGAGAATCCAAAACCCAGCAAAGAACAAGCTTAATTTTTTTAGCAGAAGGAATTAGTTTTGTCTTTTAGGTTCAGTCCATCCTTTATCAGCAAGGGCATATTGGCTACATCACAAGGCTTGGTCAAGGAAAAGGCTTTTTCACTTAACAGGGCACAGATCTGAAGACGGGAGAATGTCCTGCACCATGTGAGATAACTCAGAAATATGCATAGAACAGAGCAAAAATCCAAGACTGCTTTGCAGGAACAAGAGAGGTAGCAACCCTAATTTTAACAGGGCTTTTCACTGAAGGGAAAGAAGGTCTACAAAAGTCAAATCAGCTGATTTCAAATGGTTTGCATCCCAGGATGAATCAGGTTACACTGATTTAAGCCCAATTTAATTTAGGCAGGTTTTTAAACCACAAGAATAAGGACATTCTTAGTACATATCAATAATTAAACCAACATATACACAATTAGCAATATCCTACATAATAGTAAACGCTTAACAGCTTGTTTTGGGTTATCCTAGTTAATTTGTTTAAAAAACAAGCTGAGTAGTTTTATTGTACAATGTCTGCCATTCTACACACTTCCTGTAATCATCAGTCTTTGAAGCAGTTCAGTTCATGACTTTAAGATCCAAATTCAACTGTGTCTTCAGTTATTTTCTTGAACTCGTAGTTTCCTCTGCCATCCATATGCAAGTAAAACTGAAATAAAAGAACATGTTATCAACCATCTAAAAATTACCAGGTCTATAAATGCCTAAATAAACTATATTTTAAAGTAGTTCTAATGCAAAATCCTAAACTCAGCTAACCAGAGGGTAAGCTTCTCCCACCTCATGTTTCATTAAACTTAACTGCCTCCAGAAAAAGAGTTAACTGTTTTTGTTCATATCATCCATCGGTCTGCTAATGGTCACACCTAGACTTAACACCGCTATCTTGGCTTTTGTGACAATATACTTAAGGTACACATTCATCTCTGTATTAATTCAGCATTTTTCCACACACATAC
Source organism: Ciconia boyciana (assembly GCF_034638445.1). NCBI lineage: Eukaryota > Metazoa > Chordata > Aves > Ciconiiformes > Ciconiidae > Ciconia > Ciconia boyciana. The sequence continues at coordinate 20,238,159 of NC_132940.1, read as the reverse complement.
AGTCTGTCTGCATAAAAAGTAGTAACAATAGTAAAATCTTAGTTTGGAAGAAAAGTAGTCCATGTATTAGAGATTAACTTTTTTTAATGTGTAGATATATTAGGCATCTTGAAAGCAAAAACTCCATGCTGTTTACTGGATTCTGGTTCAAGGCTAAGAAAGAAGACTGTATTATCTAGTGAGCCTTTCATATTTTTAAGGCTACTTTTACAGATACATTTAAGGATTTTTGGTTACTCTTCCCTTCATAACTAGAAGTGTAAGAATATTTCAAATAGTGCAACTGGATTAATCAAGTAAAACCTTTTTAAAAAACACAGAACATGACCTAGTAGGATGTAAAATGAGAACACCTTGAATTGTAAAGTCAATTTAATAGAAAGTCAAACAACAAAACCCCTACCACCTACAGGTATCCTTAGCTAAAAGCAAAGACTACATACATCATGATGTTTCCAGAGTGACTTTCTGTGGGAGACAGTGAAGAGAGTGATGCCAACCTACATGAAGAATACACACACAAATAAAGCAGTTAGTTTTTTTCATGAGTTAGATGTTACTTATTTTTCAGCATGGTATCAGCTGAAGAGCTTAAATTCATAAACACAAACTTCAAGGCTCTATTATTAACAGTATACATATGTAACCGTAATACAAGATTTTGCAGTAAAAAAAAAGGCAGGACGGATTTATCTTCAATTGATTTCACCATTCTTTTACTCCTAATGATGGCAAAATGTAGAAAGAACTGGGCAAAGGAGGTAAGGTAGGAGGCAGGTAAAACATTAAACCTGGTGATTAAAATAAGTCTACTTTAACAGCAAAAAAAAGCCAAAACCACAAAAGCTATTAATGAATTATAAACTTAAAGTGAATTTAAATTCTTTTTAGAATTTAAAGGTGAATAATCTTCCTCTGTTTCCTTGCAACTCAGTTAATTATGTATCCCTAACAGTAGCACCAATTAAAGGGCAAAATGGCTCTGATGATAAAACAGGATAACATATTTTCTTTCTGCAAGGACAGATTAACCAGGAATTCTATTTTTCAGTAACACGCATTAGTCGCTTGGCAACAGTAACTCTAAAACAAAAGTACAAATGAACATTCAAGTTAACTGAATAACAAGTATATGCAAAACAGACTTAGAAAATTGTCAGGGTATTGATATTAATGTGGTAAAATTAGTTCAAGAAAGAATGTCCATTCTTCTGCAGAGTCCTTATCTAGTATCAATTCACTACCACAGAAGGCTCCTTAGGTTTCCACTTCAAGTTTCAAGCACATATTTCAGTGCATGCACAGTTTTGCTCCATTACCATTCTGAGAATACTGCTACTCAATAATTAATGTTATTTCAAGCCCATTCTTTCCCAGGCTAGGGGTGTGAAATTGAATTTTATTGATATTTCACATGGCACTACAGGGAATCTGAAAAGGTGAGTATAAGAAGGAAAGGAAAAAGAAAACTATATTTAATATCATGCTTTCCTAGAGTGCTTGGCTTTTCATATCTCAAAACAGATAGAAATGTGAACTTCCAGCCTTTCACTTCTGTTGACGTGGCCAAAAGAAACAACAAAGTATAAAATTTTAGATTATTTGATCTTCACTTGACATTCTAAGAGTTTATCTGGAAAAGTAATGTTACTTACCAGTTAAGTAAGAGTTCTGATATACGGAGGCCACATGTACGTCTAAATTATCTTAAGACTACAAAAGAATTACTGAATTCTAGTGTGCATAAAAGGTCCTTGCATGCCCTTCTAAGCCTTTTTTTTTTGTAATCTGCACTAGGTGTAAGGAAGAGTGCATCTTGCATCATTTTAAGTTTCTGTTAACATACAGAGGTATAATTCTAGCAACAAAGAGCTTACCTTTCGGCAGTGGCTGTAAATGTAGCCTTCTACATCAACGCTAACAGCACTGGTGCATTCATCCAGAATTGCAAACTGAGGCTTATGATAAAATAACCTTGCCATCTGGAATGCAAACCAAAACACTACTGTGGATACAGAACTACAACCAATAATGCAGTGTTAGAAGTTAAAGTAAGAATTAGTGTCCAAAAATGTACTGTAGCAAGGGAATTTCCTTTAAGTTGGCACCCACTGAAGCCTGACAGTCTGAGAGCTGTATATTATCCTTCCTTTTTTTTTTAAAAAAAACCAATTATTTTAGAACTTCTGTTTATATAACTGGAGTGTAAGGTGTGGTAAAAGGGCAACATTTCCTATTGAATTTTGAGTACAATAGGCACTATTTTAGGCTGTTTTCTCAGTATTCAGGTATTACACATTTTGGGGGTTTCTTCTTTAAGTAAAATATTAATATTTAGTTTAAAAAAAAATGCTTACAATTCAGATTACATTTTCAACCTATGTCCTGTATTTGTTAAATATGTATGCTTTAGAGACATACTGCCATTCTCTGTTTTTCTCCCCCGCTGAGTACATCCATCCAATCCTGAACACTATCCCAGCCTCCTTCACGTTCCAAGATTTGACCCAGCTGGACATTATCCAAGTACTCCTTCAGCACCTTTTATTGAAACAGGAATGACAAATAGACCTTAAGTGAACTTAATAAAGAAATTATTGAAAAAGGTTATAAAGGGTTATACTGGTGTACTATCAACCCTGATAAATATTAAAAACAAACTAAGTGCAGTGTTTTTAATACCAATTTCAGTATTTTAAAATCTGAAGCATTACTCATCTTAAGCAAAGCAAAATGTTAAATGAACGGATTATCATTACCTGATCAGAAATCCCTTTCTTTCTCTGCTCTTCTAAAGTATCTGGATATATAACTTGATCTCTGAGCGTTCCAAGAGTCATATATGGTCTCTGAGATACAGTTAGAAACAAAAAGGTACGTCAAATATTTCTAAACATAGTCAAACTAGGAAGAAAGAGAATACTACTGTCAATTAAAGTGCTTTGCCTCACCTGTGGAACATAGAACAACTTTCCTCTTACAGGTTTTGTTAAACGGCCACCAAACAAAGGCCACAACTGCAACAAGAAAAAGGTTTAAACTTGACCAAAAAAGTCCAATTACAACAGTGCTTTGGATTCTTCTCCATTTATTTAAAAAAGTTCCCTTACCTCACCAAGAACACGAAAAAGTGAGCTCTTCCCACACCCATTTGGCCCACAAATCAGAACGTTTGCACCAGATCGAACCTAAAAATGCAAAGCCAACACATTAAAAGGGTAGTGAGAAAGTACTGGTGAAAGCTTCTACAAATAATAAGACACGGTGGTATTCTCATAGGCTTGTACATAGTACTTTCTGACATTAAAATGGGTAATTTCCACCAATAATGGTTTTTTTCCAACTAGTTTAGCACCAACTGCAGCTGGAAGAAAACACACTTGTAACAAACACATTTTTTGGGAAAATAGCTTATTGCCTTTTTTTTAACTAACATGATGATTAATTTTGTTCAAATTTAAGCACACCATATAAGCACCTTCCATTTTTGTTTGCACATTGTTTTATAAATCAGATTACCTCTGAAATTATAATCTTCACTTCAAAAATTTTATATGAATATGGCTTTTTACGATATTAAAAAACTTACCTCAAAGTTAAGGTCTTGAATCAAAACATCTCCATTAGGTGTCACCAAAGGAACATGATCAAACCTATTTGTATTGCAACATTAAAAAACAAGCAAACAAACAAACCACCAAAAATCAGTTGCCTAAAAGCAGCTAAATACTGCATGCTTACTCAGAGATTTAAGGAATAGGGCAAGATTTCAGCAGTAGTTCATTCAGTACACTGTCCCAGTTTCCAACTATTAACAGCTAAGGAAGTTCTTGAACCAAAAGTGGTATCCTAATGTTTAACAAACATCTACAGATTTTTTTTTTTTCCCTTCATATATTTGTTTTCTAACTCCTTCTAAGCCTTTGGTCTCCAAAACATCTTGTGGATATAAACCTACATTTAAGGATGCACTTAATTTTAAACCTGCTAGTGGAAGTGTATTCTATTAGTTCGAGGATACAGACGAACGACTTCTCTGCTCACCTCCCCCTTGCTTTTTTTAAATAATAAGAATAGCTCTATCATCTCCTTTCCCTCTTCCCTTCCTATTTCCCCTCTGCTCCACTATCTGCTTTCTACATTGAGCAGATTGAGGCTATTTAATCTCTTAACTGGCTTTACTTTATGCCTTTAAGTAGTACTACTATGTCAATACTATGTTCCTCAGACTGCAAAGAACTGAGGAATTGACTGCTACTTGAGCAGTCTTGAATTGACTGATACATCAATGAACTGTCCAAACATACAGAAATACAAGCAAATATTTTGAAACTGAATACAGACTTGCCCCTGATTTCTACAGCTCAATTACATCATGGAATAAAATCTGCAACCAACATATTTCTAAGAAGAAATTTGATAAAGTGTTAACAAAATGGTCTAGGAAGTCATATTCCAAAGGACAGCAGGAAATGTTACCAAAAAGGCTAAGTCCAGACAGCATATTATGTCTTCTGCTAACATGAGAGGACAAGGACTGACCTACAGAATAGAAATGCTGAGCGGGAGGGAGGTGGAATTATCTGTAAATAAACTATAGTACAACAGGAATTGCATATTTTAATAATGTGTATTAAAACCTCTATTAACAGTGGTAGAGGGAAAGACTTAAAAGCCAGACTACGTTAAAAATATTGAAGTTGTGGAAGCTTTGTAAACGTACTTGATAAGGTTATCAGCGTTGATAATTTCTCCAGATCCAGGTATCAAAGGCAAAGCTTGCTTTTTATCTGCATCTTAAATTAAGGAAAAAGTATTAGAGACTGGAGCACTACACAGAGATGCACATATTTCATATTATGACACACCTACCTTTTTCTTGCGACACCATAGTACGCTGATATTTGCCACTATTCAAGTCCTTCAGAACTTGCATTAATTCTGTAATTCGAGCTGTGAAACTAAAACAAATAAACGACCTATAAGTAATTAATCTTTACAAGTTTTGGAAATCCACAGAAGCTCTAATGAGTACTCTAATGTCAAAGAGTACTCAAAATGACGAAGTTACTCAACCCAGCATAGAAACAGAATGTTTACATTCTAGAGTTGCACTGAGGTTTTCCAATATTCACAATATTTACAAGAACCTTTTCCTGTAATAGCCAAATATTTGATAACTTTTCTTCTTAAGATGTAAAAAAAAAAGTTTGGTAAATAATCAATACATAATTGATTTACGAGCATTTAACAATGTCTTTTCAATCAAACATTCAAACTCTATGCTGCTACTATTCAGATATGAAATTACTAGTGGATGTAATTAGCACGTGTTCAAATATGTTTTCAGCATAAAATGTTTTTAATTTCTAGATTTTCAGGGTGCTGCAGTGAACAAAGCAGATAAAGTAATTTTGTTTTAATTCTACAGTCAGTTTCTTAAAATGAGATGAGAAACAGCAATAACATAAGTTTATGAAAGACTATTTTACATAACCACTCTTAAGCTTACCCAGCCAATCTTGTCATTTCACGGCCTGCTAAGACTATTCTGCCCAAAGCTTGAGACATTCTCAGTAACATTCTTCCACTTTGGTAGTAATCCTAGAGTAGAAGAAAGTTTCTTTATGTGGACTAACAAAATTTAAATTTGGGAAATTGTTTTAATTCTGTTCTATTTACCTCCAAAAGTTCTGCATGAGTACTATTCTGATGACGAGGATCGGCCAGGTTCAAAAATGGACGACTAACAACTAGGTAACCAACCACAGTGGCAAGGTCTGCAGTTTAAGAGTAAATATTAAGCTACACATTAATTGAAGCAATAAGAAAAAAAGAGAATTCTCATGTAAAAAGTTTAGCACTTTGTTATTTACAGCAGTCCATTAGCACTGGGCAAAACACTTACATTTGGCAATGATAGTATCAATGAAACCCATAGAGAACCGGAACAGGATGAAATTATGCAAATGTTCCACCTGGTAAGTTACAGAAGAAAAGCGGTCAAACTATATTACCTGTTTTACTATCTTTTATTATTTTACAGAAGTTTGATTCCAAATATAGTTATTTTTCAGTAAGTCAAATATACCTCAACAACATCTGTCACCTAACTGTGACAATCACTGCACAAGTATCCCTGCTCGCAAAGACTTGCGCTCTAGATCGAACAACCTACCTGTGAAACTAAGCAGCAAGAGAACAGTAATTGTGGTGGGTGAAAAGGAGGTCAGTGGCAAGAGAAAGACCATTCTATCAGAAACTTGTGTTCTGCTTATAACCTACTAATTTATTTTTAAATCTAATGACTGTAGCAGCATAAACACCAAGCCACTATAATTCAATTTACATTAATATATGTTAAGAATCACCATGATAAAATTTATTGAAGTTTTGCTTAGAATGTTTTAAAAGATAAAAGAAGTCTTACCAGTTTACGGAAGGTTTTGTGAATAGTCTGTTTTTCTCTCAAGTTTCCATTATAAAAAGCAATTTCTTCACTAAAAAAAACACACAAAACACACAACAAAAAAAACCCACCACCACCAAACCCACAAAGAATGCAACTTCATTTTGTTAAAGACAGTTTTTCAAAAAGTCAGCCATAAAACCCAGGAATATAGTTCCTTCAGTTACCTTATGAAATAAGAGCTTGTACTTTTTCACAACAGTAGAACATAAGCTTATTATACCCCAGCTACAGTTTGTCTTTTGAATTAGGAATATAACGCACATACAAATTATTTAATAATAATCTGCATAAAAATGCAAACATTTTGCTCAGAACTGATCAGACTTTCCAAATATATTTTAATATACAGCTTCCGTTTACACCACAGTATTACTTAGTCACTTATATCTTGTCATCCAAGTAAATCTATACCTGTTTGTAATAAGCCGTGAGTTGACGTATCTGTACTCCCCTTCATATTTTTGTTCTATAATAGTCATCTTGCCAATCGGTCTCCTTAAACGTGTAAGGAAAAACCCCGAAACAATCAAGTACGCCATCATGCTAGCTGGACCCTGTGCATATCAAAAAAGAATAAAAGCTTACCATCTAGATGGTCTCAAACTGCAACATCTGTACCCAAAATGCTCAGAAAGCACAAATCCCTTGATTCTCACCTCCCATGTGCCTACGTTACCAATTCAATTACTCTTGCAATTCCCATCATGTTCCTTTCTTTTGTGCTGTAGATACTGTTTTACTGATTTTACTAATTCTCTGTCCCCAGATGCCCTTCCCATCCCAGCCTTCTACTCAAGTTTTACTACTCAGCCAGTGCGATCTCCATGTTCCACTGTCCTAGCTTATTTCACTAATAGTTTCCTGGTCCTTTCTCATTTCCTCTCCTTCATTTCTACCTACTTCTTTTTCTCTGTATTTGCTACACCCTCATAGCAGTCAATATTTCAATCCATTCCCTTCTTTGATCCATATATCTCCAACACACTTCCTGTTTCTCTCAAGCAGTCCTGGTAGGGATCTCTTACTCTTCTGAATCCTAATCTGCAATAGACCAGGGCTCCCAAACAGCATGCTTACATATTACTGAAGTGTGGCATGGCATAAAACCAAGGCATAAACTGCCTGTAATAACTAAGTATTATAGAGAACAATGCAAAGACATCCGAGACTGGAAAAATTACTGAGGTTCAGCTAAGCCTTACTGCAGTCTATTTCTACAAAATCTACATCATGTGTCCCAGAGCTACTTCTTGTCAAACCCTGAACATTTTTGGTAATGTATCATTTTACTAAGCTGAAGAATTATTTCTGTAATGATTCCTCTGCGGGGGGAGTGGGGAGAAGAATATAATGGTCATACAGCTCAATGCAAGGAATGGCTCACCTTTATAGAGGCTGTAAAGAAACAGAAAACTTATTTTCTCTCTTAAATGGAAGTCATGCAAGATAAAAGCAGCCAGAAGGGTACTGCACTAAATGGGATTCCCAAGTAACTGCTAGAAGAAAATAAAGAACTTTCTTGTTTCTTAAAATAGTTGATCAAATGCCTGCAAACTCTGTTTTTTATTTTGCTTGCCTCAAGATATAGAGCACTACTGCATACAAAACATTAAGTGTAAAGGCATATTTTCAGTATATCCCTTCAAATAATGGATGAATCTATAGCTAACATCTAGAGTCCTCAGACTCCAAATAGGTACAAGGCTATAACCAAAGAAGGGAAAATTTGCTTATAGCGCTAAAAACTCCACTCAATTTACCTGAGCTCCTATTGCACTTGTTAGCTTGAAGATATACAAAACTATATCCAAGAAGGGCTGTAAGAGAAGCATAGAAAAAAGCATTAGAACACCAACATAACACAAATATAAAATAGTCCAGAAACCACCAACCACCCCAAGAATAGTCATAGCTCTGCATGAAAAGCACAAGACTGGTTAACCTATTATACAAGCTAAATGCTAAAACAAAAGGAATCTCAGCCACATGACATTTTCCTGAAAACATTCACTCAAGAATTGAGCATAAAAGCATCATGATCTTCAGATAAAGTACATACCGTATAAAAAAAGTACTTCACCTTTTTAGGTCTGTAATAACACTTTGCTCACTAAGCAAAATTGGAATTCTTAACTGAAGTAATCGTGAGAAATACTGAGCAGAATAATGCTATATAGTTCACTATGTACCCGATAGAAGCAATATTCCAATTTGCAAGCAGCCTCTTCCATACACACTCTCTCAAAGCTAGAGCAGCTGAACCACAGGTTTTGTAGCCAGAAGTTTTTGAACAAATTAACTTGTATTTTGCTTTATACCTCTGCTTGTATGAACAACATAGCATCAAAAAAAATTTAGTCTAAAAATTTCAATAGTATTCTACTTCATTACCTAAAACCCCTAAAATTTACACTAGAAACAGAGGCAAGTGCTTATTCAACCACACCTCCCTAGCCAAAATAATATTCGTATGTAACTAAAAGCTAGCCATTGGTTTTCTTCTGAAACGTAACTAGCTGAGAAAGCTTACTCATCACAGCTCATCTGCAAAAGAATGTGTTAAGTTCTTTAAAAGAAAATTTAATACAAATTGTAACAATCCACAACAGTGCTTTAGCAGAGGTCATGGAAACCACAGTATGAAACTATCATAAAAAATTTTTTTTAGCATCATACTCCATGCAATACACATATAAATGCAAGCAATTGTTTTGAGCTCTGACATCACATCATAAACATCCACAGCTATTACTCAAAGTTCTCTCTGAAAAGACCTACCTTGCTGAGGTTCGAGTACAGGTCCACTACACTGTTACAGAATTTTTCCACATCCTGTGTAAGGAGTTGATCTGGATTAGCTATTCTATTGTCCAGATTTCCCATTTTGTAGTACGTATAAGCTCTGAAACAAAACAGTAGCTAAGTGGCAGAAAAAAATTAATTACCTAGGATCTCAAATAACTGGAACCTCCCTGCTTCATACAACTGAGATGGAAAGTAGTGCAAACATTAAATGACCGTATGGACTCAACATAGCTTGTGCTTCTGCCTGAGTAGATCCACATTAAATCCTGCAGAACTGTTTAAGCTCCAGAATGTCTTAGTAGAAGCTCAGGCCCATGCTGCTCTATGCACTGCTGCTGCACTTAGAGTTAGAAAACCCTCACAAACTCTGCATCAGCACAACCTGACAACCAAAATTCAGTGCAGAAGGACATAAGCAGCTACTCAAGTTCATGCATCCAATTCAGTCTGCAAGATTATTAGCCCTATATGAAAGCAACTGAAGTACTTTGGGAGCTGACCCAGTAATGGAAGCAGTACAGTGCACTATTGTTTTTCCTAATTGAGGCAACTTTGCTGTCTTTATATCTGTGCCATATGCAACCTGGATAAGCCACTCACCCTTAACTCCAAGTTAATTGCAACCGAAAGCCTTTTCTGAACAGTACACCCAACCTATTAAGCACCTTGCTACCTTCTTACTATGTACTTAAAATTATTTGGTTTGATTTTAATCAATTTAGTTTTTAAAACCCTTAGACTTTAACAAGGTGTTACTTACTTAAGATATTCCTCGTACAGGTATCTGGTAAGCCTTACTCGGAAGCAAAGTTTCAATTCATTCAGACCATACTTTAGGAAGTTATTCACTAAGGAGATCTAAAATAAGAGACCATATTTCAATATTTAGCTAACAAAATTTAATAGATCAGTTCGCAGCATAGATTGTGCAAACACTTTAGAACAGGTGAATTCTCCCCGTGAAGTCAATAATACTATTAACACACATAAGACCAACCATATAGCGTCTGCAGGACCACTGATTAGGTTTCTGTCTACATTTCTGAAAACTCCAGTTCCCAGTGGATCTCACCACATCAAAGGATTTAATATAAAACTATTTTCATATAGCATATCTTCAGCTCTTCTGACAAGGTCTAGAAAAGAGCTACCATTTGACAATCACTACCTTAAATTCATCAAATAGTTTTTAAATCTATTGTAAACCAATTACATTATCTATTAGGTAGTAACAATTATTTCTATCTGGGGCAGGTCAGAGCTGTTGACAAGCTGAAGGGAAGTTAAAGGGTGGAAAAAAACATAACAGTTCTCAGAAGAAGCTATAAGAAATACAAAAATTAAAGACTAAGAAGGAATTGTCATCTTCAATGGCATCAAAGGAATCCCACACCTACAATGTTGAAACATCACCCAATCCATAAGATGTTACTATACAGTACTACAGATGGCACGTTAAGCTATCAGTCAAAATCGCCATCAACAAAATCAACCTGAAAACCCAAACATATCTGTCAGAAAAATAGTAGCAATCAATCAACAGGGAAACATGCGGATAAAGTCTCCCACACACTGGAGCCAGAAAATGAAATCCATCTTAATACAGACCTGCGTGTAAAACAACTAATTTCCATGCGTTTTAAGACACTCATTTGAGATCTTTTCCTCAAATTCTTAATTTACATTTAAAATACGTTCTACTAAAAGGCTGGCACAAGAAAAGCACTTACAGCAGGCATTGCGGTGATGAAGTTGAACAAGTATTTCCTGAAGTCTTTTCTGCTGCGGCCAATGATAGCACTGTAAACGACCATCAGCTAAGAGTTAGTTGCAAGAGAAACAAGGAAGTATAAGCTAGCATGTCTGAAGTGGACAAATTCTCAGTGGACCACACAGAGGTAAAAAAAAAATCATCGTGGAAACATGTAATATCAGCTGTAGGATCAAGTATGACAGACTTCTGTAAGTTAAGTGGTAAGTGACAGACTAAGCAATTATCTCCCTTCTGTTCCTGCAGTAACTGCCTGCATTAAGGGCTCAGAAATTCATGGTCACAGAATACCAGTTCGTTTCCTTCTTTGCTTTCATAGATTCTCACAAGAGAGCAACAAAGCAGTCCTTCCATTCTACAAAGCACTGAAAGACTCTCCTGAAATACAATATCATTTTGAATTACACTTCAAGACAAATTCTGACTTGCTTCAATTAGCAACAACAGCAACAAGAATAATCAGTCTAGAAAACACTTTCTAAAACATTAAGACAGAAAGCATTGTGTTTCTCAATCGAAAGAGCAAACAGCTCAGTAGGAAGAAGTAACAGTCCTAATATCCAAACAACATGTCTGAGTCTATGCCATAGAACCACTATGCCACTATTCTGAAGTGCCTTCTTGGACGTTCAGATCAACGTAAGATTTAGAGTCTTCAGTGTACAAAATATGACCAAAAGAACTGAAAATCATTTAATATGTAAATTTTGGTTAAAAAAAAATTGTGTCCAACAGCAGAAAAACAGTTGATTAAAAATGAACTTTTTTCTTTTAGAAAATATAAGGATCCCCCTCCCTCCAAAATTGCAACTATATCAGTTTTCCAACTGTTTCATGTCTGAATGTGTGTTCTGACGGATTACTTCCCCTGTTAAACATAAGAAAGAATGCTTAAAAATAACAAGTTTATAGATACCTTTCAATGACTGTTCCATTTTGAATCATCCAAATATCACAATATGTGCGGACTACCAGCATCACAGCAATAAGCAGCAAATAACCTGTCTAGTATAAACATAGAAGCATAACAGTTAAACAATGGATAAAATTCACCACTTTTTTCTAGTAAGTGGTCCAACCACATCTAAGCGGAAAAATATTACCCTGCTGCCCCCAGCTAATGCAATATTTGCTTACTTTGCAGGAAACACATTAGCATACAATATTTTTAATAGAATACTGATTACATTTTTATGAAGAAACTTTGTCTTTTTAAAAGGTGTATTTGGTTGATACACATACCGGACACATCTTATAAGATGGAACACTGCAGGGATAAAGAAGTTACTGCTATTCCAAGACACTTTTCTGCTATAAGCACAGGGTCATATAGGTTGCAAGGGACCTCTGAAGGTCACCTACTCCACTCCTCACTCAAAACAGGGCCACTAGTAGCCAGTCACACCTTGTACCATTGATCAAAAACCAACAGTCCAGCCAGTGGTCCATCCACCTCATGGTCCAGTCATCCAGCCAATTCAGTTTGCCTATCAGGGTGCTAGGGGAGACCTTAGGCTCAAGGCCTCACTAAAATCAAAGTATTCAACATCCTCTAGTCTTCCCTTATCCACACTGCCAGTCATCTCATCACTGAAAGCAATCAGGTTAGTAAGGCATGATCTGCCATTCATAAATCCACGCTGGCTGTTTGCAGTCACTTTTTTTGTCCTTCATGTGGTCGGAGTTAGCTTCCAGAAGGATTTGCTCACAGCCTTACCAGGAATATGGTAAAGCTGACCAGCCTGTAGCTGCCAGTATATTCAGTTTTGAAGACGGAAGTGCTGTTTGGGTTTTTTGGGGATTATCAGTAACCTCTTCTGATGGCCATGACCTTTTGAAGTTGATGGAGACCAGCTCTGTCAGCTCTCTCAGAGGCATTCCCATCCATGCTTCTGCCTTCTGTGTACTTCCTTTTTGTGAATGAGCTGAAGGTCCCTGTTCATCCAGGCTAGCTAGCTGCCATGCTTGTTCTACATTCTGTACATTGGAATTCATTGCTCTTGTGTCCGATGTATGTTGAAGTTCTAATATATTACAGTTAATCACTTAAGTTCTGAGCTCAACTAATGCTCTTTTAAAAAAACTTAAGTGTTCTGGAAAGCATGAGAAAGATGCTGAGGGAAACAATTTTACCTTGCTAAATTCTAGTCTGCATAGCTTTCCTGAAATGATGCTTACAGACTTTCTGACAAATTCACCTTCTAATAAGGGTTGGCCTAGATATAAGTTACAAAAGCAAAATTACGGATGAACAGCATGCTATTTAAAGATAAGAAGCATTTGCACAGAGAAGTATACTACCTTGCATCGAATCAAACAAAACCTGGATGCCCTTTTAAAAGAAGACATGCTACAGATAGCAGTTATTAGCTGACAGTAAATGGCTTACCTTGAAACCAGAATGAACTTTTGAATTGAAACCAGAATGCAACTTTTTAGTGATCTAACAACTGAACATACATGTAGAATTTTATATTAATATGTTGCTATTTTAAAACATATAGTACAATTTAGTCCTATTCAAGCAAGGTATATGCTTTTGTTTAATTTGTGATGTAATTACAAAAGAAAACTTGACTCCAAAAATGCTCATTTTTATTTGTGACTGCAGGCAATGCTTACCTCTTTACAAAGTGTTCTAGGGACCATTATTTTCAAGATTCGACATATTCTTGCGAAAAACACTCTGTCCACCATTGCTCGCTCCTTCTTTCCCTCTTTCTGCTTCACACAGAACAAGCAAAACAAGAAAAGTGAGATTTTTTGGTAATGTATTATTTAAATGTTGATGTGATATTTTCCCTATCCAAGTTATCTACAGCTACCTTTCTTCTGCAGCATTTGCAATATTTTCCTCCAATTTAAGACTTGCTTACACAAGTTAAATGAAATGTAAGAATTGGGAGCGTATGCCCTCACAGCTAACAGAAATCCTAAGTAAGAGTACTAAGCTATCAAAACAAATTGCAATAGGAAGTAGCTCCCATGATACAAAATAATATTTATTTCAAATGTAGTTAAAAGTGATACACAAACAATGCAGACCATAGCATTAAAACATCCAATTACAATGCAATCTGCCATCTCTTAACATTGCTTGTCTCTAGAAGACACCATCAGCCAGTATTTTTAAAGATGCCTTCCATTATTTGTCTAGACCATCAATGGTTTGAACTCCTTGACTGTACAGCCCAAACTTGCTTCAAGTGAAACCAGAATTTGTTATTCCTTTAAAAACAGTGCAACACACTCCTAGTGAGCTAAATCTACCAGACTCAAAACCCCTCCTGTACCCAAACACTTTTTATTTGGGTCAGTTGCATTTGTTTACTCTATATAACCCAAATCTTCTGTCTCGACTAACCTGAATACTTTTTAAAAAGCTAATGGTCCAGGTATCTTTTCTTTCTTTCGTTTTCTTTCTTTCCTTTTACAGTTGTGACATAAGGATTCAGTCCTGAAAACAGACTAAAAGGGCATACGTGTGTACTTAAAACAAGTCCTGTCTAATCAACCTAATTCTGCTATCTTTGCTACCCAAGGCTCATGTGAAGCACAAGTTATCAATGCCTATAGTAATACTACAACATACTCAGACAGCAAGCCTGAAAGAAAAAACTAGGGATACAGGATATGGAAGACAAAAAAAGTAGCCTGTGATTCACCATTAATCAACTCAGACAATCCTATCAAGCACTCTATTTTTTTTTATTTCCAAGGATGATTAAACCACAGAAACTTGCACAAAGAGCCCAACTTAACCTCCTGACTTACTGTTTACATATGTAACATGATGGGCAACAAGTGCAAGCTCTCAGCCCCATCAAACACAAATTTACTCTGAATGCACTGTGAATAAGCCTACACCTGTTTTTCATGGGATTAAGTCAACTATAGTCCTGTCCTTTTCAAAAAACTATGTGAACACAAGCTACAGATAAAAATTCTAGCCAGATCAGATGCTATATGGTAGATGATAAAAATATTTCAGTTAAAAATTATTTACGCAAAAATTCAAGCAACCCCAACAACTTAAGACTACTGTCCAGGCCTAATGAAGCATGACCCTACACATGTTATTGCTTTTCTGTAATAGAAATGACAAACACAATGTTTGATGTGCAAAATTTCTAGGAGTACCTGACTAAAGATATTTGATGTCTGATCTGAACCTGTTTGTCCTTTCTATTCATCTCATCTCCATTTCTACTTTTGCGTTGCACTTAAATTAATTCCAATATCTTCTTTCCCAGAGGTTTTTTTTCCCTTAGACTGTTAATTCCTCATTCAGTATAATTATATCCAAGATGGGTAAGAATAAGAGAAGGCTAGTTAAGACCTGTAGAAATAGGTATAGCTATGCAACATACAAGTGTTTATGGCAGATAGTGCAGTCAACGTCTGGCTAGAAGTTAACACAATGCTTGCATACAGCTTTATATTTATCCAGTGCAAGCCTTTTCTTAAGTTTTCAGCGAAGACGGAAGTATGCGGACTAGTTATCTATTCATACCATCACATCACCCAATATTTCCAGTTATGGGCTCTGCCCTTTGGATTAACTGTTGTATTTTATTTGAACATGAAAAAAAACCTTGACTTATAGGGATATAATCTATCCTTTTCAAATAAATGAATTAACAAACACACAAAAGACCAGCGAAACACCAAACCTTCTATCAGAAGTCTGAAGTACTTTTTAGAAATGGTCAGACTCTACATCTTGTTCCATACTTTTTTCTTTTAAATAAAAAGCAAATACAAGTCATAAAAAAAAATCTACAGGCACCTTGTTTGTTGCTATTTGTACAGCCAAACTTACAACACTAGTCCTTAAACATTCATAAGGCACAAAGAGATGAAAAAGCACTCGGTATACATCAAACGCATATCATTACGCAGTCAAACTTCAGCCATATGTGATTAACCTGATTCTTCCACTTGTTTCACCACTGCAAGTCTGAAAGTATCATTCAAACCACACTTGCACCATAGCCATCATTCTGTCCAAAATAAAACTACAATTACGGGACTTAAAGTTAAAAATATTACCAGTATTATTTAAAATTATCAAAAATATATTACATGAAGAAAGAATTACCTCATTGTTCTGCAACACTTGTTTTCCACTTCTTTTACTGTAGAGGAAAAAATAAAGTATTTTACTTGTTATTAACACACATTTCTTTGTCTTGATCTCTACACAGAAGAGACAAAACGGAAAGCCTGGGAATATATCCCTATCTATTTCTTTCAAAGCAGTACAGTGTCTTCACAAGAGGTCTACCTTTTATGTCAAACTTTTGTGTTGTTTTTATACTATTTCAATGAAACCTTACTCCTTCCAGCATTCAGTTTCATGTAGGGAAACTGTCTCCCTGTTTCACCTCCGAGTTTTGCTTTACTTTGGCTTTTGTACCATGAACTCCCAGTGTTTTTATGTTTCTAACATATACTTTGCAAGCATGGCTACATAGTTCCACTGACCACAAACAAAAACTAGACAAATGCAGATTCAGCAACCCAACTTTGATGTTTTTGCACTATCTACATAAGCCAACCAGATTTGTTTTGCATTGTATTTGACTTTCAAATAACACATTTTACTATACATAAAGATTATTTGTTCATAAACATGCGCTGCAGGGGAAAAAAAGTCAGATCCTGTGAAACCAAGTTGCTGCAAAGGTGTGCATTAGAAGGGGAGCTAGTTTTTTATTCTGTCCTTTTTCCTTCCCCTGCATTTTACAGAACAGTTAGAGGAAAAATATTTATCAACTAGTGCTAAACAAATTCAAAAGTACAATGCTATTCTTCTTCCTCTCCTTTTAAGAAAGGCAAGCTGACATATAAGACAGTTATAGTTTGTCTGTCTGCCTTTCTGCATATTCAAACATCAGACAAGCACATGAAGCTGTTGGGAGAGCTTATGCATTTATGTAGTTTAAAAGTGACAGCTAACCATATTAAATTGTAACCTACCACTTCTCAACCATCATACCAAAACAGTGAGAGCAGGCTGCCTTAAAACTACAATATTCATACACTTTCAAGACAGCACCTAGGAAATTACAGGGAAGCAGAAACTATGAGAGGCACTGCTCCTTCTGCCTACAACATCAAAACAACTGCAGACTGCCACACAACCAGTTATCCCGCAACTTCATCAACAGTATCATTTCACACTTGTGCTTTAAAGCTCTGCAAAGAAAATATCTTAAATATCTGCAAAGAAAATGAAACCAGGCCTATTTTAATTTATGATGATTAGCAAGATCTATGAATATCACTGACCAATGAAGAGAAATAATTATTATGGAAGGAAGAGGCAAGGTAGCAGAAGAATGAGAAAAGAAGGCAAGGAGGAGACCATGCAAGTGAGAAGGGAGAGATGCCAGTTTAACAAAACATAAAGGTAATGGTGAGATGGAAGCCTGAGAGGAGGAGAAAAAAATCTTGTAAGACTACTTGTGCAAAATACAGAACAAAGAACACGAAGGGTGGCAGAGGGCAGACTGGGGGAGAAATAACTTAATGAAAGTTCAGAAGAGATATAACACTTAATCAGACCATGATGGAAGCATGTCTGCAGAAACAGTAACAGTGTGCAAAGTCTAGGAAACAATCTAGTTAGAGACTACATCCTCGTGACGTAGGGGCAATGTATTGCTGGTACAAGAAACTTCTCAATACATCTTGTAATTTTTCAAAGTGCAAAGACTGACCTATCTTTTAAAAAGTGTCCTTGCGTATGGATTAGTCCAATCACATCTGGTTTGGGACTAGGAGAAAAGTAGTATTCTTAGGTGTGAATAAGTCATGATCAAACCATGTGGGCATTTCCCTAGATTATTCACGACTTGCAGTAATGCAAAATGAATGTATGCTGCTCTTCCAGATATGCTATAATAATTCCTACCTTTGTTGCTTCAAGGCCTGCCAATGTTTGAAGTCCCAACACTCGTAATACACAACTATTTCACCTTTAAAAGGATCAGAAGTGAATACATTAAAATAGTAACATATTAAGAAGATGATGAGGCCCAGAATTATTCTGGCAGTGGAATACTTTGATGTATTTATTCATACATTTTTTTCCTACAGTAACTGTTAAGAGAAATTCAGTAGCTGAAGCTACTGAACTGAGCTGAAACTGATTATCCATTAAAGAGAAAGGACTGTTCAGAAACAGTGATCTTATATTTAATTGTGAACTCACATTTAATTAGAATTTACATTTATAAAGTTTAAGATAAAAATTAAGTATTTGTAAATTCAAAACCTAATGAAAAAAGAGCTTTAACAGTATTTTGTTCTCTTTTTCTGAAAAAATTCATGCAAGCTCAAAACAAGACTAATACTTCAATAAGAAAGGAAACAAACATATATGAAGTATGGATTATCTAGAAGCAGAAAAATAAATGTGGCTACATAGCTCCAAAAATGTTGCTCTTGCTATTAAAAAAAAAAGCCATTGTTATTTTAACAAGTAAAACCATTTTACTTGCAACAAAAGACTGCCATAGTTCTGCCTAGAATAAAACTTCTACAGGCCAATTACTGCAGAACTTTTCCCTCTCAAGAGTCTCATTTTTTCAGTCTGATACCTCTTGGCACTACTCCAGACTCTGTTATACTATTGTAGAACTTTTTTTGAGAGAACTGTGGTTGCATTCTCATTGAATTTTAAGACTAAATAACAGCCTCAATTAGTCAGCAAGAATACAAGACGACTATCCGGTTACAGCAGAGAGCTCTAACATTTGGAATAGATTCAAGCTCTCTATTATTCCAGACCTCTCATTTACTTAATGCTGGAGCATCACAAGCCTTACTGGTGAAGGAAAGTAAGCACTACATGCTGTCCAAATTCTCTACTGCAAATAACTCCTCTGGTATAGGAGACATCGTTGAACAGCACAGCGTAAGGACTGCTTGGAACAGAAACATAAGGCTGCCTTTTACTGCAATGTTAACTTTAGTGATTACCCTATCCACACATACTGCTCTCCAGTTTGAGCTAAACTGTGCTTTTTATTATCACAGGAGTGCCTTGAAGCTCAAGTGCTACTGATGCTTGACTTGGTGATGTGGTAGGGTAACAGCTGTGATACAGCTCCGGTTAGTACAATTCATCACATGCTTACTAAATATTACTGCAATTCAGGCACCTACTATCAAATTGCAGAAGAGCTCTACTCTTGATCTTTAGTGTAGTTACTCTCACTTCATCACAAGGTACTCACAATGAAACCCTTCCCTGAGCGTATGTATTGAGGCTGAAGCTGGAGTGGCTGGGACAATGAAAGATCCCAAAGCAAAAACAACTTCCAGACAGTTCGAATGGGAGTAGCACTGGATTCAGCAGTGATGTGAAAGGTGTCCCACAGGGAACACATTTCTGTTCCTCTCTACCTTGAAGCCAGAACTGTGCAGTGACTGTTCACCATTCATTTCTCCCCTTTTCCTTCTATATCAGAAAATCCTAAGATTTTTCTCCTGCCCTTCCCTGGATTTGGATCGTTTTTTTACTTCCAGCCATCAGCTCCCCTGAGGCACTAGATTTTATCAAAAAGAATTCAATAGTTACATTACAGATACTAAGAGAATACAGGACCTTGCTTTAGGTGACCAAAAAAAAGGTATGGTGACAAAGTAAGACTACAAGAACAAATATTAAAAAGATGACTTTATGGCAAGAAAAAAAGAGTATGGCATACACCATAAAACAAATCTCATCCAGGAAAGTATATTATTACATTTTTGAACTTCTGAATGCCTAACTTTGCAGCTTAAAAATAATAATGTGATTTTAAACGGAACCATGACAGTTTACATATGGAGAGACTATTTTGAAAGCATGAGTCAAGCACAAATTAATACAGTAACATTTACTCAAAACTACACAAAAACTTGTATTTTGAACTGCTCTAATTTATTTCTCTGAAATAATAAAACCTGTAGAAATACAAAAGCTAGCTTTCTTCCAAGCTCCTACTGTACCAATAGAATACAGACTTGTGTAGCAGAATTACTTAACTTACTCATCTCCAATGTCTGCTTGCTTTTCAGTTTTTCGACACTGAAGATGCTTGACTGAAACTAAGTTTACTGCCAGGGAGTTACGAAAAAAGACCTGCCAATACAGTAATGAAATAACAGACTTCATTAAGTAGCAAGTACATAATGGACAGACTTTTGAGCCTCCTTCATACCCTCACAGACAAGGAGGAGTGATGATGGTGAGAGGTTTTTGAAAAGGGTTACCCAGACAACATATAGAAAAAAAAGATGAGAAAAATTATGGTACTAAAGTATTTCTAACACTGAGCCAAATCTATTGATTTTAATAGGAATAGTTTTATAGGACTAATTTTATCTATAGATAAGGATAGGAACACAGAATATTCCAAGATGAAACAAGACTTAAAAAGTGTTTCTGCATAGTTTCTTTACAACTTTCCATGGAAGCATTAAAGATCTTAATTATACACATCTCTCTGCCTGCATTCATCAGGTACTACTGCTACACTAGTCAAGTCTTTCTCCAAACTTCCACAGTCTCAGGCTTAAATTTTAAAGCAGTCAGTAAGTCAAATTCTACTTTCAATGGCAGAACTTCATCCATAGATCACCATGGTTGATGTAGCAACCCCCCTGCAGCAATGCAGATCACAAAGCCAAGAACAAATCATATAGAATGAGATACAAAGTACTTTTGATTCAGATGCTCTATCTATGGAATAAACTTCCAGAATACCTAGATTAAGTAACTCTAAAAATCTTCCTCTATCCTGGGGATGGGGAGAGAAGGAGCTTCTATAAAGACTTAGTCCTATTAAAATAATAATTAAAAACCCCCTAACTTTCATCATCTTCACACAACCATCTATAGTAACAAAATATAAAGGTCAGCATGGGTTTAATCTATATAAATTTTCATGGTGTTTCCTCTGACTGCTACCTTAATGCTAAACAAAACAAAGCATTCTTTCAAAATTTTCCTCTATGCTCATAGTGTTTAAAGTCAGACTCAAATTAAACGAACACTTCGGTGACTACAACAGGCATACAGGAAAAGCCACTTTTAACTACAGCAATGTCTTAGACACTCCTTATCAAGGTTACCATTTCTGATAGGGAGTACTATGACCAGTTTTGGACCCCCAGTTCAAAAAAATATTGATAAACTTGAGCAGGTACAGCAGAGGGCCATCACGATGGTCATGAGTATGTAGCACTAGCTTTCCATTACCCAAGAGGCCACCGAGGAGACAGAGCCAGATTCTTTACATGGGCATGGGGCAGGGGGGGAGAACAGACATGAACTGAATTGGGGAGGTTCTAACTGGATATAAGGAAAAAAATAATTAAAAAAATAAGAATCACTATTACAATAATAGAGCATTGGAACAAGTTCTCCAAAGACTCTGGAATCTGTCATGGGATGTTTTCAAGATCTGACTGCACAAAGCCCTCAACAACCTGGTCTGAATGTGATGTGGATCCTGCTTTGAGCAGACACTTGGATTAAGTAACCTTTTGAGGTGCCTTCTATCCTAAACCATTCTATAATTTTACTTTTATGAACAGGCCAGAGATATAATGCGATATGTATAATCTGAAAAAGTTTCAAGAAAAGCAGCATCTCAGATGTAGCCTGCTACCTGCTATTTAACTGCACACAGCTTTTACAGCAAACATACATGTAACAAGTGAAGAAAGTTATCAGCAGTACTGGGATGACACAACTACACCAAACTTTTCATTCATACATGCATGATAACTGAATAGCAACTCACTAAAGATAAGTAAATAGGCAAGTACTTACCCAATAGACAGTAGGCAATAGAACAAAACATCTTTCCCCAACATCGAGAAACATGATTAGCCAAAACCAGCAAGATGTTTTAAAGAAACTAATAAAGAGTTCCAGGACTCTGTACAGGCACTTGGCAGCTGATGCAACTTCAAGGGCAGCAGCATAGCACAGGGGGCAGGCAGAAAACTTGATGATAATACCACGCAATTTCAGTCTCCAAGTAAGTGTTGGTCACAGCACTCACTCTTTGGGTTTAACTCTATTTCTGCACCAGACAAGCTATTCTCTCTAAAGAAACAAGCGACAATGGCGGTTACTCAAAAAGGATCATTCTCAACATTACTGAAGAAAAAAGTGATTCGAGAAACTGGGCAAGCCTTCAAGAGGCCGTTGAGTCTAGTTACTGAAAGGTCTCAGGAATACTAGTTCTATGGTATTTATTAGCAAACAGGAAAAAGTTAAAGGATTACTATCTCTAGAAATACCTGTCTCCTTCAAGAACAAAGTTCAGTGGAAGCAATCTACACCAAGCTAAGCGTAACAACAGGGAACTGCAGATGAAGAGAGAGATAAGCAAGACCTCCACTTTAATGACAGGTGAGGAGGAAATAAGAGTTTGAAAATGTTATGTTGTGCTTAACAGCAAAAGCAGCTACAAATTTCAGGTCATGCCACCTTCCTTCTGTAGAGTAGGATGACTAGCTTCTGCCCAACACAGTGCAAAGGAAAGATATCTGTTTTAGGGATAAGTGGAGCTTTTCAAAGAGTCGTTACTTCTAAGCAACCTTTGTATTTGTATTTTTTAGACCTTACATTCTAGAATGGCACTGGACAATTTTCATAGCTTTAAAAAAACCCATGCAAGATAAACGATTTTGTAATAGTTCATGATTATTTGTGCAGTTTTCAGGTCAGTTTTGCAGTCAAGATACTACTGTGACATTGTAAAGAGAGAATACAATTCAAATGACTAAAGATGGAATGCAACAATATACCTTGTTACGGTGTGAAGAAATAACAGCTATAATGAGAAAAGTATAGTGTCGCTCATAGAACACTCATTGGTAGACACAGCTTCATATTGCATACCCCACACAGAGGAATAGAGAGCAACAGTACAGTTATTTCAGGTCAAGGGCAGCAACCTTACTCAGAACCCTGGGCACAGTCCAAAAGCATGCCCATTTACGCAGTACACACTGAGCGCACACAGAAACCAAGAGCACAATTTTCTTGGCTCTAGGTTCATGGCTAGTCGCAGTATAACCAAAAATAATGTGAGGGTAATGCATTCAGGCAACCAAGAAGGGGACTCTGAGAAGGTCACAGACAGCTATGTCACTGCAAGCAGGGGCTCTGAATTGGTCTGCATTGCTAAAGCTCAAAAAGTTTCTACAAACATTTGAGAAGAAGGTAACAAAGCAGAACTGTTGTAGAGGAACTGAACTATGTTCAGCTCTGGGACCCCCAACAATAAGAAGGACATGGACCTGTTGGAGCAAGTCCAGAGGAGGACCACAAAGACAATCAGAGGGCTGGAGCACCTCTACTACGAAGACAGGCTGAGAGAGTTAGGGTTGTTCAGCCTGGAGAAGAGAAGGCTCTGGGAAGACCTTCTAGCAGCCTTTCAGTACCTGGAGGGGGCCTACAAGAAAGCTGGAGAGGCACTTTTTACAAAGGCATGTAGTGATAGGACAAGGGGTAATGGCTTTAAACTGAAAGAGGGTAGATTTAGATTAGATATAAGGAAGAAATTCTTCACTATGAGGGTGGTGAGGCACTGGAACAGGTTGCCCGGAGAAGTTGTGGATGCCCCATCCCTGGAAGTGTTCAAGGCCAGGTTGGATGGGGCTTTGAGCAACCTGGTCTAGTGGAAGGTGTCTCTGCCCATGGCAGGGGGGGTTGGAAGTAGATGACCTTTAAGGTCTCTTCCAACCCAAACCATTCTATGATTCTATGAAATTCTAAGTTTCAGTAGAAGTCTGCATCTTGATAAGGAAGTAACATGTAAAGAAAAACCTTAGAGCTGCTAGTTTTCCCTTAAGCTTGTGCTCTGGCCTGAGCTGTGGCTGTAGCTCTCCCTCATGGATAACAGTGGAAAAAGGCTTCTAACTAGTTCCCTGCAAAGTGAAAAAGGAAATCATTTCACAATGTTACACACACTTACACTAGATCTTGGCTTAGACAGCAATCATTTTATGCAAATTAATATGAGAGAAACCACTAATTAACTACCCAGGCCCAAAACAAAGGCAGTCTGAATGCTAGGAGTAGGACTGAGTCATCTGGTTTCTCCTCTCTCCATACCCTCCAGCTGAAGACACGTTTTCTGAGCCCTAGGCAGGTTTTTCTACAAGACTGGACTTTAGATGCATTTTCTAGTAATCCTATCCATATGTTTTGTCTTTTTTTTTTTTAATGCTAATGCACATACAGCAAGTAGTGGACTGGACAGTCACATTCACATTCTGGATAAACCTACTTTAATGTAGTTGTGTAGAGATTTTTTTTTTTTTTGACACCTGCCACCTTTTCACAAAGCAGCACCAGTTCCCTTTTAAAGCTTCTACATACACGGAAGCAGTCTATTAAACTGCAGCAATGTAATTTCACCCTTCTTGTCAAACAGTCAGGGGGGACTCAACTAGAACAGCTCCCTTCCTGCAAAGTACACTAGCAAGGCTCACCCAAACATCTTCAGAACCTAAAGAAACGAGGCAAACTAACAAAAGAGAGTGACATCCAAATATACAAAACCAGAACAAAAACGCATGACTTGCTTCAAGTTACAACTGCCACTTGCTATGTTTAAACTTCTGTGTTATATTTGAAAGCTCCTCCAAATGTCTGAACACGTGTCTATCACTTCTGATTGTATCTGTATCAATCACTGCCAAACAGTAGGTTCACGAGCAGTCCAGCTGATAACATAAGCAGAACACCTACTTCCACTCTGTCAGAAGAAAAAGGCTAAGAAGCCCAATGACAGGCAAGTGCACAGGTCATGTGTCACCCAAGATGAACTGTGTAAAACCCTATGTGATATACACTGTGTCAACAACTCTGTTGACCTCTCTCAACTCAAATGAGCCTTTGCCCTTGCTTTAGCCATGTCTAACCTCTAAAACCCCAAGCACACATTGTTCTTCCCTTACCTATTTTTTTCTCCACAGGAATGATGCCAAACATTGGGTTTCAGAAGTTCAATTTATACAAAATTAAATCTCCATACCCCAGCTTCCTCTTGGATGCTAATGGCCATGGCAGGATGATAGGAAAGGCCAGTGTGTCCAGGAGCAGGCTCTAAAATCTTTTGTCACCTCTCCATATATTACAAATTCCTTTCTATTAACTCTATTCTGTTTCTTCCCTTTCCCTAATCTTGCAGTTCCAAACTCTTTACCCAAATTACGTTCTATTACTCCTTTCAGTCCCTTCTTCCAGCAGAAAGCTGTATGAGTTAAAGACCTTCTTTTTGAAAGTAATCCAAGTTCATTCTCCACTTGTGTAAGTACTTTATTTTAAACTACATGGATATTCAGGAACAATTCTCACTAGAGGGATAATGGACAATATCCAGCTCCTTTATGTAACACCCTTTAAGGTTTTATTTCTGAAGCAATTAAATCTTAAGCAAATATTCTGTTGCTTCTTGTTTGAGGTAGTAATGTCTAATATTCAAGACAAAGCTCACAAAACAGACATGGGATTAGATTATTGTGGATGAAAGGTTAACATATAACTTCATTTTATTTTACATATGTTGTACATTACAGGCTTTTTTTTCCTTAGACAATCCTATACTGTATAACCCTATTTCAGCATTTACCATCTTTTTAAGTGTTTATATTTAATATGGGTTTAGTGTCTCTGTTTAAAGAACTACAATGTTTAGGTGAACCAAATTGGAGAAGCAGAAATGTAAAGGCTGGGGGGCAGGGGGGTGAAGCAGGGCTCAGCATTTCAACAGTTTTGACCTTTTTTTTTTTTCCACATGGCACGAATATGAACTACAATCCCCACTCATGCATTGTCAGTAAGGTTGAGACCATTTGTGTTCAATTAAAATAGTAATTCACAACAACAAACTGCTATCCCTCGTAACAGCAGCTGTTAAAAGAAGAAATATTTGCTGTTTGTGTTTACACATAGCCAGACAGTACTTGTACTACAGAACAAAACATCATTTAGGAAAATAGTAAAGATTAGTTCAAAGTTTTATTTCAATACTTTTTATTACTTGAGGGGAAAAAAACAAACATTCCAAAAATCAGTCTTTTCAGACCTTGCTCATTGACAAAGTCTTGGGCATTAAACCTTTTTCTTGATTTTAACTGACAGGGGACAAACTACAAAGAATACTGATCTGATTTCTGCTGATCTTCCTTCATTCTTCCACTCTATAAATCTTTCTCCAGTATTCAATGGTGGAAAAATAGAACCACAGGTCTTTAAAACAGATTTTATGAGTCATTTCCCTAAATGGAAGCAACATTTTACACTGTCAAGACACTCATCATCAGTGCTGGAGTCACTTCTGTTTGCAGAAACAGCTCATGATGGATTAAAGTCATGATTGTTTTTTCCTGTATCATATACCCAGGATAATGTAGTCTCTCAAACAAGACAACTTACAATTCTAAAAAACCCAAATACTACAACTGAAGTCATAATTGCATTTACATATAACAACCTCCCCCCCACAAGAATAAATTAAGTTTTTCCAAGGAAACAGACTCTGAGGAGAGCAACTCCAACAGAGAAACAGGGCATTTTTCTTTCCATGCTTTACTCCAAGGAAGTAATGTGGAATTTTACTTTTGAACTTTGGCCAGCAGTGATACTGAACTATTGCTGACATTCCAGCAAAACTTAAAAAAAAGCTCACAAGTTACTATAAGCAAACAGTTCTATGTTGTTCTATTTTGGAGGATTTTAGAAAGTTGTGGTTAAGATATATTGTGAACTGCAAGTGATACTACCTCTCAGTTCTGCAAAACTGATGAGTTGATGTAGTAGCTCTTACAGAAGAACATCTGTGACTAATCCAGCTACCACTAATTAAGTGATCTTTGACCTACTAAGGTAGGTTAGCATAACACATATACTTAATTATTCATACATTACTACTTGATATGAGTTGTAGTGGACCTTGCCCCTATTGTCTGACAGCAGAAAAGTAGGTGAAAGTTGCCTCTTCTTTCCTTCCTGCTACCATTTCTATAACTGATTATTCTATATCAAAATTAACACACACAATATGAAAAGTCTGTGTAAGATAACTTTTTTGTTACACATTCAAACACATGTGATTTGCTAAAAGAAGTTTGGGGTTTTTTTTAATTTGTATGTTATTTGACTTTTCAACTTTGGCCAGCGGTGATACTGAACTATTGCTGACATTCCAGCAAAACTTAAAAAAAGCCCACAAAATAAAACAGAAAACAAACAGTTATTCCAGGAAAACATTATATAATAGCATATCTTATTTTGAACATAAAGTATGTCTAAGCATAAATACTTAAGTGTGTATTCTTAAATAACTATGTGAGAAAGGAAGAAATTTTGCAGGTAAAGTTTACAGTTGCATTAGAACACTTCCATGGTTTACCTGAATGTTAATGCCAGTGTTTTGCTGTTTATATTCAAGTCTGCAACATTCACCTTTGCCTTTAGGAAGCTCAAAACTAGAATTTCACCTTCTGAAATTCATCTCATACTAACACAACACAATATTTTCAGGCATTATATACCAAGGTGAACAAAGGGATTCACACACATGAAACTAAATCACCACTATTCCTCACACACTTTACTCAGTTAACCTCAAGCAGCAGATACACTACCAGTCCTCTTCCAAACTATCTAGATGGCAAGTGAAATTCTTCTCTATAGGAATAAGTAAATAAATTCAGGACAGCCCTAGTCTCCCAACTTCTCTCTCTTCCCAAAGAGGCAGAGAGAAATACAACATAGAAATTAGAGGGTACACTAGGACCTGGAGATTTTTTATCATTACTGCACAAAGGTTTACCACTTGTTATTATATGTCAGCATCATATGCCACCACAACTATGCTGGAATATGTAAAGATTTGGCACAAAGACAATTCTTTCCAAAAGTATGCTATAATTTACATTAGCAAGAAAGCATTAAGAAATGAATGATACATGAACTAATCAGACTAAAGGAGGATGAGGCAATGGCAATAACTGGATGCTTTTGTCTAGGCTGGTGGTATAGGCAATGTAGCTTACCTACCTGCCTAGTCTTGATAGGTAGCATTCTGTAAGGCTCCTGGCAAGGTTTGCCTCACAGGGAAACGCGGAGACAAGAACGAAGATGACCAGTGGGCAAAAAACATCCTCAAAAATAGCATTCAAGCAGCTGTACAGCTATTATGAAACAACTGAATGTTGGATGTTAGAGTTTGGAATCTATGGCCACAACACAGTACCAGTAGTAAATAAGACCTAAGCTATGGAGGGACTCAAAAGCTTAAACCAACACACACGAACAAGTGGAACTATCAAGTTTGCAAGCATGGTACCTATTTTAGCAACTGCATTTCTAATAGATTTGAGAATGCAAAATTACTTGAGAGAGGAAGATTACAGCAGCAATTTGACAAGGTGTCAGAAAGACTGCAGTACAGACAGAGGAAAAGGGACAGATCAGGTCAGGTTATCTCAACTCCATTCAACTGCTGAATTTATGAATTATGTTCCAGCTAGTTATCTCCACGTTGAATTCTCACTAATCTTGTAACAGGGTTTGGTCCACCCAATATATATGAATGCCTCAGATTTTTAACACTGTACCTAGCAAAATCAAAGATTCATACAGGAAGGACGCATTCCAAATATAGTCTTCAGTATTAAGGCTAACGCTCACTTTTTGTATATTGACTCTCAATCTAATAGATGCATTGCCATTGTCAAGTCCTGCAGAGCAACATCAGAAGATCTGCAAGCAAAATAGTTTATGGCGACAACCCAGGACCCACATTATATTTATTTCAAGGACAGGGAGATAACTCTGGACAAGTTCTAGCATGCTCCTGTCAACTGAATGCTACTAGTAGTGGAAATATACTAAATGCACTTCAAAACTACACTGGACTTGCATCTACATTTGAAGATGTGCTCCAATCTGAACGTAATCTAGTTTGTGTGCTCCAACATAACTCCTCAATAAAGGCAGAAAAAGGTAAGCGTGGACAACTGGAAGATTCACTTTAAAAGAATACTCTTGATCTGAATTAAAACACAGATGCTCCCAGAACATCTGTATGGCCTAGTCTTTCTTACAAACACCATTATAATATATTAAGTGTAAAAATCTTGTGCTACAGTGTCAGTAGCTCTCCCAGCTCACCATTTTCATGCCTTTCTATATAGCTTTTCTCCTTTTTTACAACAGTATTTCACTAAATTAAGCAGAGATACCTGAAAAATATCATCCCTCCCTATGATTTTGATAGAAGAGTAACTCTCAGCAATAGTTTGGGATCTTGTTGTTTCTCCTCTCATGCAAACAATGTAAGGTAGCAAATGCATGAATTGTCAGCAGCATAAAAATTTCTGACATGTATGACAGCTACCTAACTTCATTAAGCTCTTAAAGATATCATATACATGAAAGGAATTAGGTAAATAAAACTGGACTGTTGCTTAATCACAGGTATGTTATTACTTAAGTCTGTTGAGTAAGCCCATTTCACCACCAAGATAAGTTTGTAGCAACTACACGACATCTAACTGTACTACTGTAACATACTGGGTCCTTAGCACATGGTCAATAATCTACAGCCACAAATACACTAAAATCGTGAAAGGATTGAGTCTGAGGTATATTCTTCATGCGCCACACTTCATGGTACCCAAGTGCTTCATAGGAGATTAACAAATACACACCCTTGCACACATATACCAGTGAGGCATCCTCACAGGCACCATAACCAGATGCTACCTCTTTGAAATTTTTATCCGTGTACCTTACTGCCACACGGCAGCATTAAAACAACAGCTGGGGTCCATTATTTGCCTATGCACATAGGGCACCCTAGGACATCCCTAGAAGTCAACTGTTCGTTAATATTAGTCCACAGTCAGGAAAATGGAAAAAACTAATATAATTGGAGTAACAAGGTGGCAGTGGTTGGATACACACAAGAGCGGCACTGACTGCGCCCCAGGGGAGGCGGGAGGGGGAAGCAGCCCGACCGCTCTCCACAGGAGCCACCTCCCCGGGAGGAGGGTATCTGCAGCAGCGCCCCGTAACAGCAGGGACGCGGGCTGCCCCTCCGTCAGGCCGAGAGCCGACAAGGGCGACCACAGCTCTCGCTTGCCTCGGCCTCCCAGCGCTCGCACCGCGGCTCGCCCCCAGCGCCCCTCCCAGGCCCGGCCCCCGGCCCCACCGCTCGCCTCCCCCGGTCCTCCCCGCTCACCCGTGCTGGGCTGCCGCCCGCCGCTTGTTAAGCAGGCAGAGGAGCGCGCAGGCGGCGGCCGTGGCCCCGGCCATGGCGGAGTGGCGCACCGTGAGGTACTTGCTGTAGGCAGCCATGGCGCGACTGCAGCCGCGCAGCCCAGCCGAGCCGAGCGGAGCCGAGGCCAGCCGAGCAGGCGCGGGGAATGCCGGGAGGGGGGCGGGGCCCACCCGGCGGGGCCCACCCGCCCCCGCCCCCGCCGGCAGGACGGCCCGCAGCGCGAGGCGCGCCGGGCTTCGCCTGGGGAGTGCGGCGCGGGCAGGTTGTGCAAGGGGCGCCGCGGTAATTAGCGCTTCTTCCCCATCTCCCACGCCGGCGGGCGGCGGGGAGCGGGTGAGAGGGAAGGGGCGTTTCCTCCTGTGCCAGAGGGCCGGGCCTGCCGCCGGCTGTCCTCGCCTGGAGGTCGGGCCTGCCACCGGCTGTCCTCGCCTGGAGGTCGGGCCTCCCCCCGCTCCCCGCGGCCAGGCCGCCGCCTCGGCCTCGGCCTCAGCCTCAGCTTACGTTTTAATTTTCTCTGGCATCTTCGGCTTGGCACCTCCTGCCGTGTGGGGCTCCCGTCAGTCGCTTCCACGGGGAGGCTTTGTGCGGGTGTACAGTGTGATTTCTGAGTGTGAATTATGAATGCCATATAAATGTGGAGACAATACAAAATAAACCTTTAAGAGATACTTTGATGTAAGTTTTGCCATGCTGTCTTTTTTTTTTTTTTTTTTTTTTTTAGGGCCATGAGAGGAGCTGCCAATATTGACTTTCAGACAGAGGGTGGAATGAGTTGTCACCTGTGTAAGCCCAGGAAAACACTCCCTCTCACGGGCAGAGCCACACCAGGTACGGCGGGAGATACCAGCCAGCCTTCTACAAAACCAGTTATACTCACACAGGTGCTTTTTTCAGCAGAGTTAATAACAGTTTCCCAAGTCGAGCTATACCAGCAAAAGCACCCATGGCAGCATAACTGTATTTACACTAGATCTTTCCCTCTGAGCATATCCCTCAGAAAGACACTTGATATTGTACATGAAGTGGCTGTACTTTCTACAGCAACAGGTCAGTTAAATATTTAAAGCCTGTATTGGTGCAATGGCTAACACTGACATGACAAAACAAGTTCTCTGGTCAAACTTAAATGCAGATAATGCGCTTAGAATCAATGTATCTATTCTTAGTCTAAAAAAGGTTTTCATACAGGCTTTTTAAAACATTTGAATACCTTTGAATGTTGTGCTTTTGTTATTGTAGTATAAGAGTATGCACATAGGTCAGTCCATTTATTGAGTATTCCTATTTCTTTCAAATATGTCTGCCTGGAGTAGCAGGGCTGAAGCTACAGTTTGATGAGAAGTAATCTCTGTTTCTTCATTGTGAATGACCACATATACTTTTCTTTCTCGCTCCCTCTCCCCATCCTTGGTATCATCAGGCATTTTGGGGCAAGTTTATGTTTTGATGTAAAAGTTGGAGTCTCAAAACATCAAATTGTTCACATTTTCTAGAGCACTAGAGTCAGAGCTACTGAATCTAGTTCTCTGGCACTTGTTCTGTGACCTTGGACAAATCAGTAATCTCCCTGCTTTAAAATAGCTGCTGGTCATTGGTGTTTTTGGAAAAAAAATCATAAACTACTTAAAGTGTTTCTGATCCTCAGGAAAATATACAGCAGAATCACACAGCATTAATAAATTAATCTTTTTTTATAAGATGAATGTTTGTAAAAATATCTTGGTTTTTTAGATCTTAGATACTTTGGCAGTAGGTAAATGTGAGAACCTAAAAATAATTTCTTCATCAAAGTAAACTTCTTATATTCAGATCATTACAAAAATGAAAATTTCTACAAGTTTTCAGGTTTACTGAATCTTTACAGTTTTGCTGCTACTTTTATCTCAATATCTGTGCAGAGATCAAGAGCACTATGATATTGCTATGCACTTCTTTACAAGTCCTCTTCCTTCCCAAGCTTAGGTTGGTTGTACCTTTCCACAGAACTAGCTATCGAATACAGCCTAACTTTGTTTACATAGAATGTCCATCTGTTTGGGCCATGCTGACCTTTGTTGTTTGCATGACTGCATGACTTGTGTTCTGCTATGTTTGTCCTCTGCAGTGTCCTTATCCCACTTTTTGAGGCTAGCCAATACCATGTCCTATTACGTATTTTATTTCTCTTCTAACTTGTCCTTAAATAATTTCACATACACCTACCATCTTGTAAGAAACTTATCTCATGCATCCAGTCCTCCACTGTTTCTTCTACTGCCTCCATTCCTGAATGTTGCTTTTTTTCAGAATAACTTTGTTAGCATGATCCATAAATGGGCACTTAGTTCAAAACATGAACTCTTTTTTGATTGATTTTTATTGGTTTTTATTGATCCATTATTTCATCAGTTTCCAACAACACTCATGGCTAAGCATATCCTTGATAAAATCACCCACACTGATCAAATGCTTTTGTGACAAAAGCTCCTTCTTTGTTCTGTAATTTGAGATCTGCTGCATTTCAATACTTTATATGTTGCAGCCATTTTTTCTTCGTATTCTTGGTACAAGTCAACTGTGGGAGTTTTCCAAGGTAGCAAATAACAGCAACATTAATTCAAATGTATCTCAAATGTAAAAGCTAGAGGTGGAGAGGCAGCTTGGAAGAAAACAAAGCAAAGAGTGCCACGCCTCTCACCTGTATTAATAATAGTGTGTGGAGTTTCTCTGAAGCAGCAAGATCAAATTGACAGCTGTGCTTTTAATATGGTTCATGTTATGGTTCAAACTTCTTACTAGCTATGTAAGAACATCCATAGAAAGCAGGCTATTTAAACTAGAAAGTGCACTCTGGAAGATTGAAGCCTGTTAGGAAGAAAAATGCATATTTAGTATTAAAGCCTTAAAACCCTATAATGGACATCAGGAGACCTCATAACAGCAAGTGTTAGGCTATGGTCCTGCGTCTGAAGTGTTAAGCAGCAGTATCTGCCTAAGCAGTTCTTCAGTTTCACAATAAAAAAAAAAGTCTGCTTAATAAAAAGCAGTAATAAAATTGCTAAACAGTTCAGATTTTCCAGTCATGTCCTCAGTCAATCTTGATTTTATCCAGTTGAGTTTTAAGGAGTGAGTCAAAGTCAGGAATGTAAGAAATTGTTATGGAGTGAATATTTTGTCCCACTAATATAGTTATGTGAATACATTTTTTCAATGGAGTCTAGGTTAACAAATAAGATGCTCTGATTTGGTTTCTCTCAGAACAGGAAGAACCTGTATTATTTGCTGTTGGCAGTTGGCATACAACACCCAACTATATTCTGAGAACAACATATCATCTAATAATGAAATGAAAAATTGTGTTGTTTATTGTAGGTCCAATGTAGCATATACTAATATCAGTGAGAGCAATTTACAAATGTTGTGAAAGGTGGCAGAAGAATGAGATTAATTTATGTAAGTTGAGGTAAGCTGTAAGATGCAAACTGTACCATGTATGTTAGTTAAGTTTGAAGGTAATTTGTATAGTGCTGGTGTCCATTCTGTATACTTGCACTTGCTTAGTTTTTAAGTCCGTATAAATTCAGTAAGATTATTCACTTGTTTAATGTTAAGTACTATGATATTTGAAAACTTAATAACTAGTGGAGCAAGAAGGACAGTTCCAGGGATTGATGTGGTCTCTTTTGTGAAATCTGTATTATGTCTTAGGTATATCTCTTAGTTGTAGAATTTGGCATGGTTCGCAGGGAGATTAATGAACTGCTCTATTAATGCAGTCATCAGCATTAAGTGATAAGGTTTTGTCATTTTACTGAAGTGCTATACCAGAGTGTTAGTTTGTTGCTTGATTTTTAACAGAAGGAAATTATACATCTGAAGTTGACCTACATTTAATTATGTATCAGTTCATATATGCGTGTATATGTGTATATGAATAATGAAATGGACTATTCTCAATGACAGCCTCATCAATACAGCTAATATCAACCAAATGGAATCATTGTATGTTTAGTCACTTCATATAACTTGAAACACCAGTGTGGGTGAAGTAATGTAGATAAGGTATCGGCGACTCAAAACCCATAAGCCTCCACCTCCATGAAACATATGCTGATTATAACACAGGTTTGATCTTCAGAGTGGGGCTACAGGGTGAAATTGAAATGGACATAAACTGTCTTTGATCTACAGGACAGAGAGAGAAGACGTGCTTCCATTGCTTTGTACCTCCTGTTTTCTCTTCTTGTTCTTGCCCTTTTCTTACCCACCTCTGGCATACCCCTCAGATGATTGGGATGTTACAGGAACTTAAGATGTGGGAAGGCACTCCTTCTGAGCAGAAAGTAAAATTTGGGAATAATGTGGGGAGAAGAACATAAGGGGTGTATAGAAAAAAATGCTTACAGAGCTTAGGATGTACAGAGCATTGGCTTTTAAATATATTGATGCTTGCAAACTTTCTGTGCCATTACTGTCTTACTTCCCCACTGTATGGGGATACAAGTACTTGTCCTAATCTTTATTAATTGACATCATAACCCACAAGAGTTTAATTGCTACACACAAGTCTACTTTCTGCATTTCCTTGATTTCTGACCATATTTTTTGCTCTATATGCCTGTTTTTTTAATGTGACTGTGGTCTATCCTCTATAAAAACAACTCTTACCTCTACTTAATATCTCATGCCTTTCCAAAATACAAGACAACAGATCATTTTTTTATAAGCACAGCTCATAATTTAGAAGTCCAGGTGAAAATGCGGAAGTACATAGGAATTACCATTATTAGACCAGACTCAGAAATTATCTGGTCTCCTGTCTGTACATGCATAGTATCAGATACTCTAAAAGACAGTATAGACTCCACACATCTGCTTTCATAGTGGATCTTACTCTAATTTCAACATTTACGCACTGACTTAGTTCTAAAGTACAGTGTTTAACATCCATTCTAATTTTTGTTGTCATTAAGTATTACAATTACTCATATTCTGCTGGTCCAGAAAATGTGCCTCATATTTCAGATGAGAGCAAACCACTGATTTGTAGTAAGAATTCCGATGTATTTTACTTAGTGTTTTCATTTGGTTTTCCTGTTAGTTGGTTTCTGGTTTTGACTGTTTTACAGAAAGATGTCTTCACTGAGCTGTCCATGTTGATGCTTAGAATGCTGATATTCCTTTCGTGAGTCAATATCGTTGGATGATCTGTGTGAAATAAATACAGAATTAGATTTTTCCTCCAAAATGCAGTACTCTGCATTTCTTAACAGTCAGTGTCAGTTAGCATTTTGTGCTTCACTTGCCTACCTTGTTTGGACTAGGTGAGTGGGTAGAAACCTGGTAACTGAAACTAAATGTTCCTGTTTAGCTTGTTCAGTTTTCTCCTGAAGTGAATCACAGCTCAGTTTGATCTTGACACCTTTTAGTGATCTGAAAGCCAAGGTATTTCACTACTCAACATACTGTATTGTTTTACATCTTACTAGATACATAAAATAGAAGACAAGAAGTCATCAATGTTAACTTCCTATCATACTTAGAATAACGCTTGGTTAAAAAACTGTTCCCTTTTTCATCAAAAAGTGAGAAAACTAAAGGAAGTTTTTAAGGAACATTTTACTGAAAAGGCATTCATGAACAGTATAAGGGATCTTTGCAAAGTCAAGGTGTCAAGTTCGATAGCTGAATTCAGTAATTTAAACAAAGGCATTTAAAATAGTTTTACAACTAATTCCTGTTTCCTAGGTAGAGCTGTAATTCTTTTATTGAGATTGCCCCACAATTCCCTTATAAGTAGTGCTTTTCAGCTGTTTATATCTTTGCTGATTTATAATGATGCAAACTGAAAGTTGGGAGAAATTTTCTACCTCAGCTTGGATATTAATTTCTTTAATAAAAGATGTCATGCCAGTGTGGTCCAATTATTTCCAAGAATGAAGCAATGGAAAAATAAATTACTTTCAATGCAGAAAATAAAGAAAATGTAACAAGCTTTTAGGTCATTGTGCTTTATCGTCATGCTTTGCAATGCGGACTCGAATTCAGCAGAGACCAGCTTATACGAGAGACACACAACTTTTGAAAAACTGTCATCATCACTGTTTATGCTATGGTTCCTTCTTATTCCAGGTGATGGAGCTTGAATTGTTATAACCGCTCAAAAAGGAATCATATCCCTCTCTCATACTTAGTCAAGAGGTATCAGGCATTAGGTTTAAACCATAATAACTTAATCAGACCAATCTTTCTGTTTTCCAGGAGCTATGGCCACAAATATATATTATGATGATGTGTTCTTTAAACAAAGTATAATTTGTGTTTAACATTGGTAATGTAGAAAGGATGCTAGTATAACAAGGATTTTAATACATTCCGTGTGCAGATCTATTTGCTTAGTTAATCACTGTGAAAGATCAGTAGTGAGGGTCCAGTTTTTAGACTCTGCAGAACTCTTCTCCCTGTTGGCATATTCCTGGAAATTACTGTCCCTACTTCCTCTCACTACAGGGACTTTTAAACTATTTAGTATTTCATACTTTTTACATAGTAAACTTCTATCCTTGGCAAGTACAGATTTCTTAGTCATTGTTTTCAGTCAATATAGTTCAGATCTTTTTTTTGAGAATTAAAGTAGAATTAGAATTTCTCCTTTGTATGCAATACTTTGCATTTATTAACACTCAGACTCAGTTACCATTTTGCTACACACCAGCTGAAGAAAGATAGAAGGTGGAGAAGCAATGTGGTAACTTGAAGTGGGTTTCTAAAATGGAAGTCCTATCTCCACCCATTGTTTCACAAGTTGGTAATTATTATAGCAGCCCTTGTGATTAACCATGTCAGAGACATTGAACATTCTAGGAGCCTAATGGTCTGCTCTTACACACTAATAACAGCTCATATATGATATCCATGTAGCATTATCGAGTAAGTTTTTCACTTGTTCCTTCACACTGCCAAATTACTGACTTTTGAAAAATAGGTTTGTATGCCTTCTGTGACACTGTGACAATTCTTGGCTTGGGGCTACTAAGAGGGCTGGAGATTCCGTCATTTGGTATATTCACGTCCCTCACAGCTCCTGCTGCTAAGCAAACTGCATCACCCTGTAAAGCAACCATGCACCATGAGTTTCCTTACAGATCATACTATCCAAGTCTCTGCAACCTTCCTCCATACAGACTAAGCAGCCAGCTGTTGATCAGGTACTATGCAAGCTCAAAGGCTTTACCTGTAATGGCTGTTTTATACCAAAATGCAGCTAGACATGGGGACTGAGCATAGGTAACAGTTTTTTGCTTTAAGAATGATCCCACTGATCTGAATGCAGGGACATAAAACCAGATAAGGGATGAAAGGAATGCATTAGGATGAGGCGAGATTGAGGGTAGAAGAGAAATAAATGGCTTGACAAGAAAACAGTGAAGAAAGGCTACAGAAACTGGAGTGGCTTAGCAAGACAGTATTTGGGAAAGGAGGCTGAGCCGCCTTGGGTCAGAAAGCCTGTGGAAGGAAGACCTAGAGACTAGTTGAGCAAGGAGATTAGATGGGCTGAACAATGATTCTGGTATTGGGAGGAAATTAAATTATTAGGCAAGAGAAGCAGACTGGATATGTGTTGCAAAACAGGAGGGTGACGCTCAGAGCTGATGAGGAAAATGGAAAGGAGGGATTTAGAGCTAATTGGCTGGAGAAGAAAAAGGCTGAAAGAAGGCAACTTAAATCTAATGAGAAGATGTGAGATGGAACTGGGTGGACCAGGAGCCTGTGGTACTTGAGCTAGCAATTTATGGTGGAGGAGATGGGGGAAACGTGGTAGGAGAACCATTTGACAGGGAGTTCAGATACAGTCCTTGCATGAACCTGTACTGGATTAGGATTGTACAGGTAAATAGGCTGTTGCCTACAGGCCTGCTCTCTCATATAATACAAAAATTTTGAGACATAGCATATGAGGCAGGTGACGATGGGAAGAAAAATGACAGGTCTATGGCTAAGGCAGATAAATTCTGGTAAGATGATCTGAACTGCTACTTTAACTCTGCCACAAAACCACTGTAGGATGCTGCCCCAGGGTAAGTTATCTAACACATTCAAAGTTGGCCTATAATTGCATTTTTCCCCATTTTCAGAATGTTTATCATGAGATATATCAGAGAGGTATTTGCAGAAGTGTTCCGTGCTACTAAGTCATTGCAGTTAGGTTTAGCTTTCTTTAAACATAGTATTTTTAAAAATACTTAGCGTTTAATATATTTTTAATTTTTTAATTGTATTTCAATGGTGTTCATTAAAGTCTAGGGCTAGATACTGATTAAAAATTAATTCAATATTACAAAATGAATACTAAATAGCTGTCTACTCACTGAATGAGGCAGCAATACTGTGGTAAAAACATATGAAGCCATATGATTAAAGGTTGCATCCTGATACAGCCTTAATTCATGTTTCTTGGGCAGTTTTAGGCCACTTTTGTGGCAGACTTATTTGGGACTGTTCCAGAAGACACATGTGCAGAATGCAGCTGCTTTACTTAGCAACATTTTCTGCAAAAAGGTGTTTTACTAGTGCATGCACTGGCTTCCAGTAGTTGTCATAATTGAGATGTTGGTTTAGATCTGTAATCTTTGGATCTAGTTGCCTTCTTCCTCTCTCAAAGCATTTGAATTTACTCACAGTTTTGAAAGGAAACGCACTGGTAACAGAGTAGGAAGCAACAAGGAAAGGTGCGAGTCGTGAATGGCTGATACTTGTCTAGTGATAAGAAAATAGAGAATGCAGCGGAACTGTACAGAAGGTACAGAAGCGGTGGATCTTTAAATTTGATTGAGAAAACCAAGAGAGACTTTAGATCTCAGTGTTGATTAAAGATCATAGAATCATAAAAAACAGGGCTGGAGCATACCTACAGGATCATCCAGATGGTCTTCAGCAAAGATGGTATAGAATGAGAGGAATGAAAAGGCCAGGGAAACAAGGTTATTAACATAGTAAACCTTTTAGTTGCATGGAACAGGCAGGAAGAGATACGTTCCTAATATATAGTAGAATAGGTAACAAAACGTGTAATTTAATGAGTAAAATGCAGAAACATGAAACAAGTAGGCTTTTGTTAAAAAAGCATAAGATCAATAACAGCAGAGGAGGAGGCAGAAAGTAGACCCCTGAAGAATGTGAAGAAAATAGTAAAGTTTTAAAGAAATGTGAAGCTCCTCTCCATGACTATACATAGAAGGAGACTGCTGCTGTTCTACTACTTTTTTTTTAAGAAAGGATGTGACTACAACACATTATTACTATTACTACTATTTACTGATATTACATATTGATACTAATATCTGCTACTAATAATTTTTGCTACTAATTTACTAATATTACATCTTGCTACTACTAATAGTTTGTGATACTACTGATAAATAGTACATTTAAAGCCAGATCACTAGGAGAAGTTATTTGGATTGCTAGTGCTCAAGAGAGTGCTTGCAGTTAAACATCTTAACTTGTTCAGCATGCAAAGATACTGCTTACGGGGCTTTCTAGTATATAGCTCATGTCCACTGGAAATTAAAATTTGAAACTGAATTCATCAAGGAATATAATGCACATACTGTCCAAATGTGATACTCATCAGGACAGTTGCCCTCATGCTATATAGGCCAGTGTTTTACATGTTTTAGAAAAAAATGGTGAAAGTTTCTGTAGGTATGTAAGTATACATATGTGTGCATGTGTATATATAAATACACTAATATATATGCACACTTTTTCCTTTTTTGGTACAGAAAATAAATTAATCTGTCTTTCGAAGGAAAAAATAAATAGTGAAGTTTTATCCCATTCTAGTAGAAGGAAAAAAAAAAATCATATTACTCTTCAGCCTTAAGGCATAAAGTTGTACCTATGTAACCAATGTGAGAAAATTCTCTGTTCCTTCCTACATAGAGCTACACCCTAAGCCACAGATGAAAGCTCATCCCTCTGCCTGCCAACTAAGGCACAGTTTATAAGGTAGGGCAGGATTCTTTGCTCCAGCTCAGCAAGACTGAACCCACACAGTCCGTCTTAATGCCGAATATATAAATAGAAGATACACAGTTTAACTATTAAGTAAATAATAATCCAAATTACATCATTCCAAGTCAGATGTCAACTGCCAATTGCCCTGTTACCTGAAATAAGATGAGAGTGAGTTTTTACCACAAGTAAAGACATGTTTCCATGTTATTATCACAGCTTAGTTAATGCACTGAATGTTCACATGCTAGTTTATCTCAGACTAACTTGATGGGAATAGCATAAACAGGCGGCAGAAGTAACCAAATACTAAGTATGGACCAAACCTTTAATAGTTGTGTATGGTAACTAAGAAAAAGAAATATAAGCTTAATCCTCCTAATTCTTTTCCTAAACTTAGATGTGCCGTACATTTGACCTTCAGAAACCCTGTGCCCTAACCTTTAAGCTTATTATATATTTATTTTTATAATCTGAAATTGTAAATCATAGGGCTTGACTCATATGACTACCAGGGTAAATGAGAAACAGAGCAGTTATGTTATCCGGATTGTATTGTTGAAATACCTTTCAGTCCAAGAAGCCCTGTAGTCCTGCAGAAGAGGAGGATGAATAAAATTGCTAAAAGCAGGCAACAGATCAAGACACGCAAGTACTGAGTAGTTCCTGCAGGCACATTTTGCAGAATTTACTTCAGAGGCCATTGAAATTGCTGTTTCTCAGATGGATGTTCAACAGGCTTATCTTCTGTGCCGTCTCACAGCTTAAAGTGATTGTTCCAATTACAGAGGGACCTTCACGTCTTAAGAAACATATGTCTTTACTTTTTCTAAGATCTTCTCAGTAAGGAAAATCTGAAGCTTTTGATCATGATGGAAATAAGGCTTGTTGTCCTAGTTTCGGCTGGGATAGAGTTAATTTTCTTCCTAGTAGCTGGTATAGTGCTGTGTTTTGGATTTTAGTATGAGAATAATGTGATAACACGCTGATGTTTTGGCTGTTGCTAAGCGGTGTTTACACTGGTCAAGGACTTTTCAG
Source organism: Ciconia boyciana (assembly GCF_034638445.1). Classification (NCBI taxonomy): domain Eukaryota; kingdom Metazoa; phylum Chordata; class Aves; order Ciconiiformes; family Ciconiidae; genus Ciconia; species Ciconia boyciana. The sequence continues at coordinate 20,196,767 of NC_132940.1, read as the reverse complement.
CTCCCCATGCTCTGCCAGGTGCACAAGAAAATGGGAGGGGGCACAGCCAGGATAATCGATCCAAACTGACCAAAGGGCTATTCCATACCATATGACATCATGCCCAGTATATAAACTGGGGGGAGTTGGCCAGGGGGTAGTGGTCACTGCTCGGGGACTGGCTGGGTGTCAGTTGGCGGGTGGTGAGCAGTTGTATCACTGTTTTTTTTTCCTCCGTTGGGTTTTGTTCCTCTCTCTCTCTTGTTGTTTTCCTTCTCATTACAATTCATTATTATTATTACTATTATTTTGTTCCAGTTATTAAACTGTCTTTATCTCAACACGCAAGTTTTCTTACTTTTGCTCTTCCGATTCTCTCCCCCATCCCACTGGGGGGGGGCGAGTGAGCGGCTGCATGGTGCTTAGTTGCCGGCTGGGGTTAAACCATGACACTTGTGTAGCAATGTAGCACAACCATAGCCTGTTTTCTCTCTGCTGCTGGGAAGAGAATACCTGTGAGGAAAAGATTATGTGCCTGAATAACATAGGATCTTAGGGAAAGCAGAGCACTAACTCCTACCTTGGATGAAGGAGGGAAGTAAAGTAGTAATTGAAATCTCAGAAGGAAAGGTTAAAACAAGCATGAAAAGTCTAGGGAAGGAGGAAAGAGAAAAGGGGGGAGGTTCCTACAAATGTAATTTAAAGTCATAATGGTTGTTCCTTAGAAGTTCTAGAGGTGGATAATGGGACCTTCCATTCACAGCAGCAAGTCTTAGACTCCAAGTTTATTCAGTTCAGTTGTGGTCACATAAGCAGTACCTCACTGGTTCAATAAAATTTAACTCATCTTCCAACTTTTGGATAATGATCCAAACTAACGTTAAGGTTCTTCTCCAAAAATTCTAGATTAATCAGCTTCCTTTTGAAAGCAAAATGCAATCCCACAGTGAGCATAGTGCTGACATTTTGAGGATATTTTCACTTGTGGTCTCGGAATTTGCTGTTTTCAGAATTCCTTCGCTGAACTAAAATAAAATAGCAACAAACTGTGAGAGAACTAATAGAAAACTGGAGCAAATGTGAAAGCAGGTATTAAAGTGCTCTGAAGTTTGCTTGAAAGCTACATACTCTCCTCCAACAGCGAGAAATACTTTGACTAACACCCAACCAAAACACAATAGCTCTAGTTTTCCTCCCAGATACTAATTAATAAAAACAGTGTTCTGAAAAAGAACTCAAAATGACTGTATACGTGGTAGTGAATTCTTGGGTTGGGAAGCCAAACCAGCTCTTTACATATTCAGTTTGGTTGTGGGTTTTGTTTGTTTGCTTGCTTTACCAAGGCAATATTAATGCAAACAAGAACCTAGTAGTAGCGCAAAACTCTTAATCAACCTATACCATAAAACCAGAAATTTCACTATGCTTGTTGACCATTCACTGTATAGCCATTACAGTATAGATATGTTATTTAACTACATTCTTACCTTTTGAAGGTAGCATTCAGCTTCTTCTTAGCTGGCTCTAATAAATTAACACATCCAACCAGTCTTTAGTTGATAAGATCATCTGGGAAATACCTGTCCACCACAGGTAAGGCTGGGCTGACAGCTTATGGAAGACAACATCTCCTGAAGGACAGTTTGTTCAAGTTTAACACTGGAGAGAGTGGTGCTACGCATGACATCATGCGGTATAGGTCTGGGTTTCTCCCCAGAAGTTTTCTGGTCAACTGGGGACTTAAACACGAATAGTGTAAAGCTAATAAATTCACATTATAGGGTCATAGTTGAAAAAAGGCACAATTAATCTTCAGAATAACAGTATAAGAAGAATATAGACCTGGAAAAGACATGGATCAAGTCCAGTTCTTGTTATTGGAGGCACTGTATCACCTCATTTCTTTTGTTTAAATTAATAATTGAAGATTTTGTTCCCATGTTCCAATTGGACATCTGCTCTAGAAACTCACTCCTCTAGGTTAGGATCTTTCTGCTAAATTCTATTCTTAATTTATAAATTGACAGTTCATACTGGTTTGTTCTTCATCATCACTGCCCTTTCATTTTAGCACAGCTCCCTCCTCAGTGTTTACCTGGTTAACATATTTATATGCAACAATCATGTCTAATCTCACTCAGCCTTTGTTTTTCTTCCCTTGGTCACCTCCGTAGTTATTTCTGCACATGTGCCAGTGATGTGTGTCTTTTCTACATACTGATTTACTTGAATATTCCATTTTAAAGTCTTACCAGTGTCACTCCTATTTCTGCAGGAAATACGTCAGGTGGTAAGTAAATCCTGATGTTTTTACAACTGTATCACACTTGTCATCATCCTGTATAAACTAGATCAACCTGTTTTGCTATTTCCAAATACTGTGTTCTCCTTATAGCACATTCTTTGTTGTTATTCTTCAGAAGTATGATGTTATAGTTTGTATTGTAGAATAGCATTCTGTTTCATGCCTCCATTTCTTGGGATCAACCTTTTTTTCTGCATAATATTAATAATACCTTCTAATTTTTTTTTCAACAGAGCACAGGTAACATTTATGTCAGGTCACTCATGACTATATTAAAATCTAATAGCTTTCTTCAGCTGGATTCACTGTTGAAAAATCATTCAGTACCTTACCACTTTTAGCCAGTTCCTTGCCTTTATTATAATCCTTATAAAAATTATCAACTTTGCTAGCTTCATTAATAAATTTCTGCGTGGTACCATATAATGTGTTTTATTAATATTCATTTGAATAAAGTGTGTGACATTGCCTTTGCCTAGAAAATCAAGTTATTTTGGAAAAAAAAACAGCTAAGTCAAATACCGTCTTGTCTACTTTTACATCCAATTATTCACTGCTTCACCATTTGCTTTAAATTATTGCAGACAGGTGAGGTCAAATTCAGCGACCTTTCAGACGTGAATCACTTCTGTCTTCTCCCTCCTTTATACAGTCAGATACTGTATTGCCTGTTCTCCAATCATATACCACCCTGACTTTATATATTTATTTGAAATATTTCCTACAGAACCAATCCCACAGTCTTCTTATTCTAGTTTGTTTCAGGATTTTGGGATGAAGATTTTCAGCCCATCCAATCTGATCTGTTCTTCAAACACATATCTCCCAATTCTATATTTTATTTGTATTAATCATGCTAGCCATGGGTTGAAGAGTATATTTGAATCAATTTTAGGACAGTAGGGAAAATTCCCTTCCCTTCAAACCACTTTCCCACGGATAAGGTGAAACTCTGCTAGAGTAGCCAATGTGATACTTAGCCACAGAAAGAGACATGAAACTAAAGCTCTAAACTATCCTCTGCTCCACCCCTGTTAGAGAGCATGGCCACTCAGCACGGAAAAGTCACAGCCAGTTAACAGCAGTTGAGAGTCGTGCAATTATCAAGTATGCCACAGGATGGTGCCATAAGGTCAGATTTGTAAATCACTCAGCTGCCACTTACATTAACATTATAAAAAAGCAAGTGCTAAAGGAAATAATCCACGCAAATATTATACACTTAATGACGGGCAATATCTGTATTCGCTGTAATCTTGACAGATAATTTAAATCCTACAGTTAGGTTTGTTATTTTCTTGATCTGTATTCATCTCCATTCCCAAATCTCAGGTATGTATTAGAGGTGACTGTCTGTGGACTGGCTGCAGTCGAAGTGAACATCTGTACAGTAGGGGCTGGTGAAACAGTGTAGCCCTCTTTGCCTTCATAACTTTGATTTTATAGAGTATCTGTAAAACACATTGTGCAGAAATAGTATTAGTAGTGCAACTACAGAGTTTATAATCTACAGGTCCCTTAATTTTTCATTTAATTTACCAAAGGTATATTTAATGAGCATATTCCTTCTGCTGTCATAGTAGTTAAACCAGTCTAAGTCACTGTTGGTCTGCTTTGGGTAATGTTTTGGTAGTTATGGGAGCAATGAAGAAGCATATTTGTACAAGACACCTGAGAAACAGGTATTCCATTCCTTTCCTGTGGTACATTAAGGTTCTTTACATAAAGGAAAAAAAAGTTCCTAAGAATGCCTATGTAAGTGAAATAGTTGATGTGAGTATCCAGAGAGTGATCTGTAAAATAAAATTAAAGTGACTAACATTGTCAGATGCTTTTTGTTGTTTGCCACAGAACTTAATCTTTTGAACTTAAGAAGAAAATGATACCATTAAGTTCACTCTAATAGGAGCCCTGTACATATTTAAGACCCCTCTGTCTCTCCGGTTTGTTTTGAAATTAATCACAAGCAGCTCCAGGACTGGAAGCTATAGCTTCCAATATATCTGAACACAACCCAAAATACAAACTTGTTGATACAGGATATATACAAGACTATACAACATATGATAACTATATGCAGTTTTCAAAAAGCAATATTTGTTTCTTTATCCGTGGGAATTCAAAGCTCTGGTTTATATAAGCTTTCAGTCTAGTTTAGATTAGATTAACAGTTAGGGGTATATCAGGACAGCATTGGTAAAACAGATGCCTTTCCTTATTCAGAAATTTTTTTGTCATTCCCCTCTGTACTTGTCTCCCACTTACGCAATTATCTCATTTTGTTGTCAGAAGTCTTACATTAAATCTTTATTCCACTCAATAAAATTTATAAATCAGTAAACATGGGTAAAAATAGAATTGTTAATATTCTCACTCTGTTGCTTATCATCCTGGTTGCGGTCTTGCACATTTTTACTTCTTTTAGAGTCATGTTTACCATGATTTTCAAGCCTTAGAGGCCTTTTGGTCTTACCGTATTTTCATTTCTGCAGTGGACATATGAATAAAGAGCCATCACTGGTCTATGTTGAAACTTATTCTGGCTATCTATGCAATATTGTGATAAGATGCTGTCTAGTGGAACTCCCTGATGCCTCACCAAACTGTCAAAATGTTTTCTAGGAAGCAACTGTTTTCAGTGCTATTCCAGAGTCTTTATCTGTAACAACATTAACATTTTGCTTCACTTGGAACAGAATCAGGCAACACAAGTGAGGTTTCAAAGCTTGTTACAAAATACCTCATAAATGAGAGCAGAAATAGAACAAGTATATAACAATGACAAATTACTTTGAGTCTGTCTGCTTAAATATTTTTATTTTTCTAGCCTAATTGTCTAGCTACTTGTTTGGAAAAGGTATAAACTTGCTGGTTTACTACTGATTTAGGATTTGAATCTTGGGACTCCTCTTGACATTCTGTGTGAATGGTATCTGTAACTACAGAAATGGGGAACTATGACCCAGAGTACTGGTTGATAACATTCTGTGACAAGAATTATTGTCTAAATAGCTTTGCAAAATTTCAGCAGACATAACACTGCACACCTGATCATGAATTGTTACAGGAATTTCCCTATTTCACCACCAGTGAAAGCAAACCAGCAGCATTCCCTTCTCCATAGAGACCTTTCATTGAAAAGGAAGGAATTAAAAATTTCACTCATAACCACAACTTATTACAATAAACAGTTCTTCATCTTTCATATATCTGTTCTAAGTCTTTAGGCAGGAATTATGTTTGATGACACTTATATACTCAAGCTTTTATAGGCACAGTTACACCCAGGAAACCCATAAATCTTCATATGCAAATGAACCTATGAAACTGCTCATGACCATGGGACTGGGTGCATAACCCACTTTCATCAGAAAGAAATTGTGGTGCCTCACTCCATAGGTGTTACACTAACTGACAGGAATTCAGGCAGTGGCCTCCAGGTGAAGACAATTAAGCTATCCTACCAGATCTGGAATGTGTTGGGAGCAATTCAGTGACTAGTTATAAAGGAAGGAAGGAAGGAATGTGTCCTGCTTTTCCTTGTTAGGGCTTGCTACCACCCTAGGGACAAGGGAACTCTTTATTTTCCTCCTGGAGAAAAAAAAAGTTTTGTGCTGCATCTGAAGCAGGTGATCTGAACAGCTTAACCCTTCTTACTGTATCTGATATATTCAACAGCACTCCTTTTCACAGCTTTTTTTTAATTAATTGTATGGATACAAAGCAGAAAAATGGTGATCTACCGTGCTACCTGCCTGCAAGCTTCTCTGTCCACACAGGAGGCTACCAGGAATCAGTGCTTACCATTGGAATAAAAAAAAAAAAAAAATTAAAAAAAAGAAATCCGTTTCTGTTATGCATCCCCAGTGCATAGGCAGTGATAAAAGTCAGAGTGGTACCAGATTCTCCCATATTTGGTAACCCTGCTACATACTGAAAATTGAAAACAGAACTTCACAAAAAGGAAAAAAATTATCAATTGAATTTTTACTACAGCCCTGTGCACTCTGGCACCATGGTAAACTACACAGAGCACACACAAGTGTGGTATAGTGCATTTTGAAAATGTCCTCACATGGTCATTTTGATGTTCAAGATCATATGCTGCTGCTATTTCCTTCTCCTTTCTGATTTGTTTCACTCATTGCGCAACGGCATTGATGGAGGACCCATTCCTGCAGCTTGTTCCAATAGAGCATCTTCACAGAACAGGTTTTGTGGCAGGAGCCAGATTCAGAAACCCAGTCTGAATCTCAGTACAGTAGCTGTGGCTCTCAGATGTCAAAATGAGGTGGGGGGAAGATAAATAATTCTTCACAGTGTCTGTAAAGCTGGGAACTCCCTGCTACAGGATGTTGTGTTTGCTAGAAGTTTAGTTTCAGGAGAGGACTACACAAGTTCACAGGAGAGGAATTCACTGAGAATCACTAGATACACAGAAATCATGTTTTGCTCAGGAAGTTTCTCAGCTGCAAATGGCTGGAAGCTCAGGGAAAAGTGTTAGTGTTCCCTGTCTTCCTCAAGTGTCCATTCATGGCTGTTATGAGAAGCAGGATACTGATCTTACTGGATTCTTGGTCTTACCCAGCCTGGTCATTCTTATTTTGAAGCATTACCTATTTCCAGTTCCGAAGTTCCTTCTACATAAATTTTGTGTTCTCATGTTAGGTTTTCATTGCTGAAAAATCCTCACTTAAGAGATAAAGTACCAGAGATTATAAAAAGCCTTATACTATTGAGATTAATCCATAGCCGAGTAAATTTCCTACATTAATGCCTTCACTTTGAGTTTTTTAGGTCCCACATTTGGATTCTGGCAGGTTATGTGAAGGACCTGATCTTTAATGATGGTGTCTTTCACTATTACATACTTGCTACACTGTGATAAACTCTGTTACTAAAAAAATTCATATTATACAGCACCTTTAGATATGTAAGTAAAAAGAAAAATATAGATATCAATTATTAATCTCCTTTTGAGGCATTAAGTGTATATATTTATATTCTGAGTGTATAATATACACACCCTGAAGACAAGATAGGTGTTGCTTACACAGTACATGTACGCATGTGACCATAAAAAGTGGTACATATTTCTCCCTTTTACTTCCTTTCCAACTTCTACTCAAGTCAGAAAATTTGTGTTTCTGTCTGATTTTGACCAGTGTTGTTGATTTTCTACATATCTCCTACCTTTGAAGTCCTTTAATATTATCTTTGAGGATTTTCTTTTAGATTTCCAGCTTCCAGCCCTCGCAACAGCATTCCCTGACATACCTTTTGATGTTTTTGTAGGTCACTGACACGCAGCTTTTACCTGCCAGCAGACTTCAAAGCCTGTAATGTTTGGCAGCCAAGCCTGTCTCAGAGATTTTTCTATTGGTTGAAAGAAGTTACTGAAATTAGATGTCAAATGCTCCATGAGCTCTGGAGTCACATTCCTGCGCTGAAGAAGATTGCCAGTGTTGCTTTCTTGATTATATGCTGCTTCATGGCTAAATCTTGAATTGGAGGCTGTCTGTCTGAAGGGGATGGTCTCCGAAGCCGCTCCGCAAAACAGTATCAGAGTGGCAAGGAGGGAACCAGCCCAGGTTTGTGGCCTGCCCTCGGTAAAGACCTCTGGTTCTAGGAGAATGGAATTTGCCTCTCCATAGGTTTGTACCTACTTGGATTCATCTTCCCAGAGCAGCTACCAGCAGTGCCTGCCAAAGCAAAAGGGATCTATCTGCAGTCATCTTGACCTGACACGTGGTCTAAGTCTCATCACAGAGGCATCCCATCATATGTGGGGACCACCATCTTTCTGAATCATGGGGCAAGCTGGGCTACTCACAGGGAATCCCCACATGTTCCTACCAAGACAAGTTAATTCACAGGAGGAAGCTGAGGAGTGTCTCCAGTCAGAGTGTGTTCTGCTGTAGCTCAGGCGACATCAGTGGCCTTTTCATTCACTAGATTTGCAAACCTGTCAACTTTGATTTCTCATTCATGCTGTTATCAAACAGTCCTGTACTGCTAAGGTGCCAATGAACCAGTAATAACTTGGACATAAACAAGTAGGGCTTGGGTTATTTGTTTTTATTTAATACCACAGTTTACTATTTATATATAATTTGGATTCCTATATAATAGGGCTACAGATTTATAAGATAATATTTGCTGAAACTAAACACCTTTTTAATAGCTATCAGTAAGTGCAAGCTACTTATGGTTTTTGTCAGAATAAATTTGTTAAAATACTGTGGTTTCCAATGTAGTGAATTGTACTCTGTATTTTTATGCCATATATATATATAACCAAAAGTAACAGAGCTTTACACACTTCCTTTGTTGACCTTTAACCAGAAGTATCATGTTAGATTATTTTACCTAGGTGAGATGACAGAAATAGATCAGTTCTATTAGCTTATCACTTAACCCTTCTGTGATCAGTATCATATTTCAAGATATATGCTGCTCTTTTAGATACAGCAATTTTATTTTCTCAGATTTATATATATATGCATAAAATAATAATGGTCCTGATTTTGCACATACTGTTCAGTAAGGAGTTTCTCAAAGAGCAGAAAACGTGGCTTCCGTTGCACAAGAAAATGATAAATAATAATAAATAACATATGTCATTTAAACCAAGGCCAGAGTCTGTTCCCACATCTGTTATTCAAATCTTATATTACAATAGCATCTGCTGTCTTGCAGCTGATCAGATTCATCATTACTATTTAAAGCAAAAACAGGAAACAAAACAAAACAGACAAACCACTGTTGGTGTTGGATTAGCAACTGTTGGGCCAAGTCCAGTGAGAGACTGATGGGCTGTAACACTTGGTGTCCCAGCCCATGGCCTGCAGGGAATCCTGTATTAGGCACCTACTCTCCCTGTATTGTGAATAGGAAGATTTAGGAGCCTCATTATAGGACAGCTGCACAACCTGTGCCCTGAGCAAAGAGCCATTGAGGTCAGTAGGAAATTCCCTTCAGGAATTTAGGTGCTGCGCCTAGGCTGTGGGAAGGTTGACAGCTGAGAGCAGCTCAGGAGTTGTCCCTTGGGACCAGGCATCTACAACTGTTTCATCAGAAACTGAATAGAGTTCACTATTTTTACTGAAGCTTTTGTACAGTAGTTCAGGGATTAGCATACTCAAAGATATTTAAGAGGTGTTTAGTAACTTTCTCACCCTTAAAGGACCCATACCTGTATTTTTTCTACTTGCATTTATTTATGCCAGATCTGTTCACATGGACAAGTCTCACAACCGCATGACAGATGTTTCTTTCCTCTGTTTGTAATTATATCACTTGAGGGAAGATCCAGTACTTTCAAAGAAAGGAAATACCAATGGGTGGAAAATCTCAGTCCCTGGCCCAGTATAGAATGTTGGTGATGTAAAATACGAAGGTTAGAGTAGCGAGTCCTCTCCCAGAAGCTGTCTGAAGCTCATATTCATGATCAAGAGGCATTCATAATGATCATGGACAGAAACGAGCAGATTTTTTTAGATGAGAAACACCACTGACAAATTGTGTAAACTGTTACACAGGACTAGGAGTAGAGCTCTCTCCTGAGGCTCACCTTTGTTACTAATCTAGTTATATGCAACAGAATCCTCATGATAACATTGCCTCAAGATATTGATCTGAATTCACTAACACCAAAAGAGACAGGCAATAGCACTGTACTTTCAAAACCTGTGAACACATTGCAATCCCTTTAGCAACTTCATTAATATTATACCCTCTAGCATATATACTCACCAGTGTTCAATAAAGTGGGATGTCATTTTAAAGTCCTAAATTAATACAGATGATTAAGACTACTGTATCACAAAGCAGACTGTAATACTTAATTTGGTAAGAAGATGTTAGAAAGAACTTGACTGAGATATTCAAGTTATAAAGTCCAGGATGAAAACCGCTGAAGGAGCTCCTTGTACAAAAAATACTTCCTCAAGTAATGTGACCAGCATATGAAATTCAGTAAAACTTCAGGTCAGCCATACATTATAGCTAGCTTATGTTTTCCTAGCCATGGTAATATTATGGTCAGATGCTGCCTCTGTAGTTAGAAAACAGAATAATCAGATAGATCTACTTTAGCATAGAGCTTAATTATCTATGAGCTGCAGTAAGGGTAAAGTATACCTTGCTCTGTAATGATGAGAATAACCTGTATTTTCCAGTCCTTTTTGGTCCTGGCGTACCAACTACTGGCCATTAGTCATGCACAGGAGAACGCAGTTCATCACCTTTCCCTCCTCTATGGCTGAGCGGTCCCGTAGCTGCAGCAGATACACTGTTATAACAGCACACAGTGACTATGGTTCAAATTCACCATGATTAGCTCAATTGTCCTTACTAGCCAATATCAGCCATCTTTATTCTTTAACTACACCCATTAAACAAGGTTCACTTACACTCTTATGAGGATACTTATACCAAGAATAACATATCCTGTTATGAGTGCGGTGTAAAGCAGGTTTTTTTGCCCATATAATTGCAAGCAGCTAGGAATAGTTTTGGTTTAACTCTTTTTTTTTTCCTCTCCTTTTTTTTCCTCCCGAGGTGGGAAAAAAAACCAAACACAAAACAGAAAGCATACATCATGGTATCTGAAACAGATATATTGGCATAAAAACTGAATATGAAACAGTTTCTTCCCACACAAACTGTACAACAGCTGAGGTATCAACAGTGCTGATCTTCAGCTGAGTCTCTCTTTTATTTGTCTAGGCTCCAACATAAAAATATGATCCCTGGCAACAAAACTGCATATAGAAGCCAAATAGAGTCTGTGGGACTAGCACAGAAAACCCTAAGCCACAATGAGAAAAGTTATTCCAGCTTCACCTAAAGCAGGTTGTGAGCTTGCAGCTCCCTACCCCATCACAAACTATTATGCTTAGGTTTGGCAGCATCGAGGCGAGCTGTACTCACTCTCTTGGCGAAATGATCCCAGTGAACTGGGTACTTAAACCATAGGGGCTCTTTCAACCTGGATCATTTTGTCAGGACTGGATTTGGACAATCGTGCCACAACATCAGAGGCAGGAGAGGGAAGGAAGAGGCAAAAGCATAGATCTGGAAGTAGAAACCACTTAATCACATGTAGTGCGTTTGATTGCTACTGAAGGACCTTACCTGCTCTCCCAACCTAAAATACACTGTTCTCTCCAGCAGAGAAATATTTTTAACTTACACTACATTTTTCTCTAACAATAGTTATGAAACTATGGAGGATTAGGGGTTTTATTTGCTACACTTGAATTGACTTACTGTTGTGTTAGTAATTACGCAAATGGAGGGGAAAGAAAAGTTTCTAGCCACACTTTTTTTTTGTTTTTCATCTGATTTATCAAACACTTAAGCTACTAAAAACTGTCAAGAACATATAAAGGAATTTTTGCTTTACAGCTGAGAGCAGCAATGGTCAACACTTTCAGAAGGATTTTGGCATGCTCCAGAGCAGCGAGAAAGAAACCCAGTGACAGCAGGAGCCCCACAGCACCCCACAAGCCTGGCATCCTGAGGACTTTCAGAAACTGGGTAACGCTGTCTCTGTATCTTATAATCTACTTCCAACCCTTAATTCAAAACACAAAGCCAACAGAAGCTACATCGCAACCACCTTCTCCTGCAAGGCAAATCCAGCACCGACAGCTTTGCTTACTACCTCTCCCTTAGCTGGCAGGCAGTAACCCTGCTACCCAGAGCACATCAAACCAACAGCCCGGCTGACAGCCTTTGGCAAGATACCACCTACAAGCAGTTCCCAGCTAAACCTCCTGTTCCCTGTAGAAACAGCCTGTTTCTCTGCTAACCCTTAATTGTTGGGCTTTCTCTCCCTTAAATCCAGCTGGTACCGGTACAGCAGGTGGGGCTAACTGAGCCAAGGTGGTTAGCTTCAGGCCTCCTGGCTCCCAAAGCAGCAGGTCCTTGTGCTGTAATTACTGTTGGTTAATAGTGCGTTTGGCAAGCTGCGAAGGTTCTGGAAGTTGTTTCTTTCATGCAGTCTTTCCTCTCATTCCTCACCACCCACTGTCCTCCTTGGCAATTGCTAGTTAAGGTGGAAGTTTTTTAAGAAACCGTTTGTTAAACGTTAGGAAATAGGGTGCTGCCCATGCCAGTGGCGATCCTTTTCCCTGGAGGATTAGCAAATGGAGTTGTTCTGTGTCCAGTTGCGTTTCTCACATCACGCTTCCAGCCTTGCATCATTTTTGAGGAATAGTTTATGATGGTATGTAGCTCATCCGGAGCAGGGCAAGATGTTACATAAAAGGAGGAAAGACCAGGGAAAGAGTTTTAAATTAGATCAGTTGATATAACTGAAAAGAAAAAGCCAACAAGTTTTGGGGCATCAGGTTTGAGAATAAAACTGAGAATAACTGCTCTGCATTAAGCTAAATATCAGCTAGATCATCTGAGAGAAAAAAACAGTCAATAATTGTGAAATAGAGGAGAGATTAGTGGAGAAGAGGTCTATTAGCAGGGGGAGAGTTGATTAAGTGATTCTCTCCTATAGAAAAGAGAGAGGCCTCGTTCATCACGTTAAAAAGCATGGAGGGATTATCTTGGGGATGAATTCTAATGAGCCATTAAACAAAAAATATGGTTTTTAATACCTGCTAAAGCTATGAATTTCATGTCCCTTGCTCATCTTTTGAAGTGTTTTGTGGTCTGCCTTGAAGATCAGGACTGAGAAGAGAGAGATGGCTGATCCCTGGGTGAAAAGCATGTCTGTAGGAGATGGGGTGTTTCTGTTCTCTATCAGTTGGCTCTGCAAGTCCATTCCAGTGCATAGTGGCTGCTGCAGTTTCACCCACGTAGCTCCCCTAAGGGCATTTGGTGCACTGGCTGAAATGTAGGATGTTCTAGGAAGTGCATATGAATCTGGGTATCCAGATTCATCTGAATGACGGGTTCTCAGGTAGGTGGGTGGCATTTATTACAGCCAAAATGGAGATCTCACAAGAGAAAAGATAAATTCTTTTATAAACCAGCAGTAGATGCAATGGGGCTGGGGGAACAATTTTCTGAGTTTTCTCAGACTTCATATGAATAATTTTCAGGTTTGAGTTCCAGCTGTTCTTCATTGACTCTTTATTAAAACTTAAAATGTAGCTGTGGGCAAGGTTTTGTTTTACCAAAAATGTCACATTATTTCCTTTAACGGGAGCTGAGTCTTGAACTGTTTTCTGATATACCAATGATGTTGGCCTTTTGCAGGAGCCTGTATATAAGATTCTTGGAAATAAATGGTTTATGGAAATGCTTCTTGAGAGCAGAATTCTCCTCACAGGAATGTAAGCAGAAGGTGAAAACTTCTACCAAGTTACCTCTCTAAGTAATTTGTTTAATTTTATTTATAGTGATGTTCAGTGTGTGGCTAGAATTGTGTTCCCTTCTCAGCTGTTGCTTCCCTTGCTGACATGGCAGTTAACAATACTAACAAATATCCAGCTCTGTACTGAACTCTTATTGCTTGCAGTAAGTTATATATTCATAATTTACGTCTTCCAACTAGTCTGGAATATTTGGCACTTCTGCAGCTACATAGAACAGAGACAGTATTTGGAAATTGATTTCTTAACAAATGTCACTTTCCCAGTTCTAGTTACATTAATGCTGCTACCTAGAAATGTTTCTTCTCTTAACAGTGATTGAAAGCTGCAGTGTACAGCAGCTTTCATCAGACAGACTTTTCCTTGGATTTCAAAGGAGTTTTTGCGTGAGTAAAGTACTGTTCAAGACTGAGAAAGGAGAAGCATGCACTTGGCATTTACTCCATAGATTTTTTGGTTTTTTTTTTTTTTTTGTAAAAGAGATGTTCTGCAGCTTTTATTTTGCTGTATATGCTCTATCAAGAAAAAAAACCTGTTAAAAGAATCATGCAAGTGGCTCTTAATGAGTTAGAGATTTCAGTGGCTGCTCACAGGAAAATTCAGTATTTTTAATGAAAACAAATTTGATTTTGGTGTCTCTTCTCAGAGAATTCATTGTTGAGACACTCTACTATTTTGATTGACCCTGTCTCCACTATTTGCCTAATAACTGATTGTTCACTGAAGAAACTGATTGTTCGTTCCAAGCAAGCTATGATAGTTGGATGAAGTGCAGAAAAAAGGTGACTTTAAACAACCTTTCACCTGCTCAACTTCTGTTGCTTCCCTGAAACCTGCATTAGTCATGCTGTAGGTTATACTTGGCTAAAAAGGGGCATTAGCCCTGTAGAGTAGCAAAGGATGACCAAAATACAGCTGCTGTCAGACCCTTAATCCTCCTTCCAGTTTATCTACTGCAGCAAAAGTTGCAAGCTGTGATGTAGACCTGGCCTTTTATGCAAGCCATATTTTCTTGAAGGTACATCTGTTGTTTCCATTTCTCTTTCATGTAATATTTTCCAAGGCAATTTAGGAGGTAATCAACACTGTACTGTCTGGGACATGGCTGCAGCTGTTTTGTGCTAGTCTTGATGCAGGGGGAATGCAGAGGACTCTGTATTCAATTTGGCAGCCAAACTGAAAATGGGGAGGAAAAAAGTTCTGAACAACCAAAATGAAAAAGGACAATTGTTTGTTGTTTTACTTTGAGGAAAACCCAAAACTTCACTTAATATTCACATAATGTGGCAGATGTGGGCTCAAATACTTTATTCAAAAGATGTTTGAAGCTAGGCCTCCCACAATGTAGAACACTTTTATGTTTTAAATCAAAAGTGCCTGAAACAAAATATTTCAGAAGCATAAAAACATGTAATCCTAGTATTTCTACTTTTTGTCACTTTCAGTTTGACCTCTGGAACTGATTTTTTTTTTTTCAAACAATTCACCAAAAAAAATTTCTGAATTCTTGTATAGATGCAGGTTAGCCTATGTGGGAGCCAAGATGAGAGAAAATTAACACATGGAGGGGCTGAAGTATAATGAAATGTATGTCTGCTTCAGAACAGTGAAAGGACCAGAGCTGGGTATGTACTTGAAACAGCTGAGTTTATTCTTCCTTGCATTTTCTAAAATGTGCCTGGGAATGGAGTAATTATGGCAAGATAAAGCCACTTCTGTTTTCAAAAAGAGTGTCTGTAAGGAAGAGAAAGAGTCTGCTGTGGCTATATGCTTTTCTTTCTAACAATGGTTTGGCAGACCAAATAGTATCCATTGCTTTGTATTCTATCTATTGATAATATAGGTGGAATTTCTTGTTTATCTTTTTTATTGCTATTGGACACTTATCTAATGGTTTCAATGACTTTTCCCACAATAAACCTTTAATACTTTTTCTGATGATGTGATTGTTGATTGGACTATTTAACTCGCATTCCCTACCATAGTTCCTTGCTTGCACGTTAAATTAGTTTACAATTGTTTACTCTTGCCTGATTTTGACATCTGCTGGATCAATTACCTGAATGATCAAAATCTTTTTGAAGCTCAAGGCATTGTTTTCTTTGTTTGCTTTTCTCCATACGTAGAAGACTGGAAGAATTTATAACCGTTTACTGGATTTCTAAATTTACATCACATTTTATTCAGGATTTTTTTAAGGTAAAGAAAAGTTATTGAACAGTGCTTAACATTGACACTAGAGATAACTAATGTCACAACTTGTTTTAGTTTGCTTGCTTAGTTTCAGGCTTTATAAATTCCAAAAGAAATGGAATAAAATTCTTCCAATAGAGGAAATTATGGCATATATGGAGAGGAAGAATGGACCAAGGAGAAGGCTGGTGCTCTGACACAAAATCCTGAACGGGTAGTGTGCTAGAGTGGCTGGGGAAGGAGACTGGAGCAAGGATGGGGAATTTCAAGAGGTAAAGCCTGAAATTGCTAGGGTTGAGGGACTGGGCTAAGAATTAGATGCTGAGGGCTTTGATACATTATCAAAAGTATGTCCCATTCCAGAGCTTGGGCACCGGATCTAAGATTGCTGAATTGAAATGGCCTTTTATTAGTGAGGAATAAAGTGTGGGTTTGTAGTCCCTGCCTCTAGAGGATGGAAAAACTGCTGCCCTCAGTCACTGTGAGCAGACGTAACAGAAGTCTGTAGAGGTCTAAAGGTCCCGATGCTGCTGGGAACTATTTGAGTTTCTGTATGATGCTGCAAGTTTCTGCTTTTCGAACTTCTTTTTCTTCTTAACCAGAAAAATGTGCATATATGTGCACATGCAGCTAAATTCAGAAGCTAAATTATGCCAAAATTTGGGCTGTCTGGGTAGCTGAATCCGCTCCTATCCTGGGGGTATAGTCTGACGTTGTTACATTTTGGTTTTGTTAGTGCTTTTATTTTCCCTAAGTAGCCAACAGAGCTCATCCAGAAATAACAGCAAGCTGGGTATAGTAGAAAGGAAAGTGTGTGTGTGTGCACGCGCAGATCTTACTCACTCATAACAATACTGGAAGCTGTACAATGGATGACATACGAGATTCAGGAGCAGAAAGCGGGGGAGGTTGAGTACGAGAACAATATTCTCCCCTTTGCCACGCTGTTTTTGTTTCTTGTTGGGCAAATCACTTAAAAGAAAATCCTGTTTGCTAAACACCACGTAGTCTGATTTTGGACTTTTCCTCACTTCTGACGCTTGTTTTGTGTACACTAGTTATTTCTGTGCAGCTCCTTTCCCCGAGCTTTGCACGCACGCACGCTAAACGCCGGCCGTTCTGAGCTCCTTTCAGGAGGTACGGGCTGGGCCTTGCGCGGCTGAGCGGGCGTCGTCCGGCGGGGCAGCTGCCGTGCGGTGCCCCTCGGCCGGCTGGCGGTCGGCGCAGCGAGGGCGATGCGGCGGGAGCGGGAGGGCGAATCCTCCCTTCCCGTGTCCCACCGGCCATTGTTCGGCTTATCGCCCCGATCTCGCCGCTCCGCTCCCCGCCGCCGGGCCGCGCTGCACGCCCCCTGCGCCGCCCCCCGCGCCCTGGCCACGCACCGGGGGCGCGCCCGCCCGCCGCCGGCACCGCACCGCTCCCCAGGGCTCGCCGCGCTCCCGCGGAGGGGG